>NC_064575.1:35507036-35833751 GCF_937001465.1 Orcinus orca | reverse complement strand
AGAAAACTGACCCACAGACCACCAAAGTCCATACTACACTCCTGAGTGAGTGAGAAATGAACTGTCCATGTGTTGCTCCACTGAGGTTTAAGGTTTATTATTTAGTGTTTAACTAACGCATTTTTTCTTTAAACCTCAGTTGCCTTCTCTGTAAAATAAAGTCTTTGAAAAGGATCCACTGTAAGTTTTTTCCATTGCTTATATTTTTATCTTAGTTTTTAATTCTCAGAAACATTGCGCGCATTTTACCTTTTAAGTTAGTAAGGCTACTTTTTTTCCCACAAAGACGGGTTCTTCAAGTTATGGAGAAGTCATAGCAGACTGTTGCTTCAGTTTAAGATACGCATTCACATATGAGATGAGAAGGGTGAGGACCCAGAGAAACGCCTTTGACAGAGGGGAGTGAGAGCATACTGAAGAATGTTTAGCAATAAAGAATTCAGATGGGAGAAACGGATGGGTTACATCTAACAGATTTGCTCAAAGGAATTCTGGAAAGGCAAATATGTGAAAATGTATAGCAAAGACATGAAATGCCTTTTGGTCCCTAAATGGATTTCATTTCAAAGACGTGCATATTGCAAATACATGTACCATAACACTTCTCTGTCCACTTCTAGAATTTTCTAAAGCCTGACAGAACATCTGCAGAGAGAGGATGTCATTCCAAGATAATCGACTGCAAGTGACTAAATTAAGATAAAAATGTCCTTAACCTTGAACAGTTTTTAAAGAGATTTTAGAAGAAAGGAGCCCTCCAGGGGGTTGTATAACTATATAATTGTACCCTTTCTAAAACGCTATTTACAGATACATAATGTTTCCCCTCCATTCTTTAAAGTAAAATATAGGATAAAAAAAATAGTTTGGGATAATATTTGTTTGGGACAGCAGGCACTGCTAATCAGTACCACTCTCTCCTTATTTCTTACTATCAGAGCCCTGGTTTAGGAGACCCCATTATCCTTAAGGCTAAGGTGGCCAGTTTAAAATCCGAGCTGATGAGATCTAAGTGCAAGTCGGCTGACCATCTGTGGTAAAAAAATTTGCTCTCTGAGTTAGACACTGCCTGGTTTTTCTTACTTAATTTCTTTTTTTTTTCATTTTCTTTCTTCCTGCCCAAATTGTTGGAACACTATTGGAGATTCTGGGGTCACTTTGAAGCTATGTGGATGTGCTAGAGATGTGGAAGCTGGAAGAGCGAAGCAACCCAGTCCCCTGGTGATGCCCTTCAGCAGCTGGACTAACGCTAGAGGGACTATCTCCAAACTTCCTGCTACCCGTGGAAAGTAAGGTAAATCACTCATTCACTTTCTGTTACCTACTAACTGATCCAGAACTCTAACCCCAGGGTTCTAGAACCCTTCTCAGTATCCCATAGTCATACTCATGTTCCAGACTCCTGATCATCAGACTTGCTTATAGCAGATGTATGGGGAGGGCAGGCTCTTCTGGAAGCCCTCATACTTCCTCCCCTACCCCCACCACACACAAATAATGATCTTTATGTCCACTCATCCTATCTACACTCAGAGGCCAGGGCCCCCAGGAAGGCTTCACTGACAACCCTTTACTCCTCTCTACAAGCAGAAAGGGTAGAGGTGTGGGCTCTGGAATCAGACTTCCTAGACTTGAATTCTTAATCTGTTACTTACCAGTTTAGGATGTGGGCAAAGTAGTTACCTTCTCTGGACACCCCTGTAAAAGAGCAACACTAAGTAGCACCTACGTACCTTACTGAAAGGATTAAATGAGCAAATGCAGGTAAGGTTCTTATAATTTTTTCTTGGGTCAATCAATTGTAGCTGCTATTGTTACCTTTGGCTAATTTAGGGCAGAGTCCCTTTGCCCTCCTTTGGTTCTCTGGGCCCGTCTCATTCACAACACACACAACCGCATACTGCATTCACAACACACACAACCGCATACTGCAGAGTTTTGAAAGGTGGTTCTCAAAATGTGGTCCCTGGGCCAGCAATATCAGCCACACCTGGGAACTGGTTAGAACTCTGGCACTGGAGCCCAGCAATCTGTGTTTTAACAATATTCTCAGGCAAATCTGATGCACACTAAAGGTTGACGACAACTGAGAACATCTGTCTCACACTCTCCTGGAGGCATTCACCAAAAATAGAGTTACAGGACCTTACACCTTACCAGTTGGAGAAGGGGTCTAGTAATTGCCCTGGTTATCATGCTTGTCATGATTTTTCAGCACATAAATGTTTGAGAATCACTGCCATTTTGAATGTGTGTTTCACTTGTCTGTTTTTCCAGTAGACTTTACTTCCTTGCAAGGAAGGTTTGTGAAGATTTGTTGCTGTTGTTTGCATTATTAGTTTTATTATGCTAATTCTAGAATCTCTGGTGCATAGTGCAATCTCAGGCAGGAAGTAGTGGCTCATTAAAACAGGTGTCCCAAAAGTCTTAGTAGAACTTCAAGATTAATTCCTTCAAGAAGAGGTAAAATTGTCATTAGATGCAGATGATATGATACTATATATAGAAAACCCTAGAGACTCTACATGAAAACTACTACAACTGATAAACGAATTCAGCAAGGTAGCAGAATACAAGATTAACATAGAGAAATTGGTTGCATTTCTTTATACCAACAATGAAATATCGGAAAGGGAATGTAAAAAAACAATGCCTTTTAAAATCACAACCCTCAAAATAAAATACTTAGGAATAAACCTCACCAAGAAGGCAAAAGACTTATACACTGAGAACTGTAAGACATTAATAAAGGAAAGTGAAGATGATTCAAAGAAATGGAAAGACATCTCATGTTCTTGGGTTGGAGGAATTAATATTGTTAAAATGCTCATACTACCCAAAGCGATCTACAGATTTAATGCGATCCCTATCAAATTACCCATGACATTTTTCACGCAATTAGAACAAATAATCCTAAAATTCATAGAGAGCCATAAAAGACCCAGAATTGCCAAAGCAATCCTGAAGAAAAAGAACAACGTTGGAGGCATAGCCACCCCAGACTCAGACAGTACTCCAAAGTCACAGTAATCAAAACAGCGTGGTATTGGCACAAAAACAGACATATGGATCAATGGAACAGAATACAGAGCCCAGAAATAAACCCACACACCTCAGTTAATCTTTGACAATTAATCTTTGACAAAGGAGGCAAGAATATATAATGGGAAAGAGACAGGCTCTTCCGCAAGTGGTGTTGGTAAAGTTGGACAGCCTTATATAAACCAGTGAAGTTAGAACACATCCTTTCACCATACACGAAAATAAACTCAAAATGTCTTAAAGACTTAAACATAAGACATGACACCATAAAACTTCTAGAAGAGAACACAGGCAAAATATTCTCTGACATAAATCATACCAATGTTTTCTTAGGTCAGTCTCCCAAGACAATAGAAATAAAAATGAAAATAAACAAAGGGGACCAAATCAAACTTACAAGCTTTTGCACAGCAAAGGAAACCATAAACAAAATGAAAAGACAACCTACAGAATGGGAGAAAATATTTGCAAATGATGCGACCAGCAAGGGCTTAATTTCCAAACTATACAAACAGCTCATACAACTTGATGACAATAAAAGCAAACAACCCAATCAAAAAAATAGGCAGAAGACTTAAAGAGACATTTCTCCAAAAAAGAAATACAGATGGCCAATAGGCACATGAAAAGAGGCTCAACACTGCCAATTATTAAAGAAATGCAAATCAAAACTACCATGAGGTACCACCTCACACCAGTCAGAATGGCCATCATTAAAAAGTCTACAAATAACATATGCTGGAGAGGGTGTGGAGAAAAGGGAACCCTCCTACAACACTGTTGGTGGGAATGTAAGTTGGTGCAGCCACTGTGGAAAACAGTATGGAGGTTCCTCAGAAAACTAAAAATAGACCTACCATATGATCCAGCAATCCCACTCCTGGGCGTATATCCAGACCAAACTATAATTCAAAAAGACACATTCACCCTGATCTTCACAGCAGCAATATTCACAACAGCCAAGACATGGAAACAACCTAAATGTCCATCAACAGATGAATGGATAAAGACGATGTGGTACATATATACAATGAAATACTACCCAGCCATTAAAAAAAAGAATGAAATAATGCCATTTGCAGCAGCAACATGGATGCAACTAGAGATTATCATACTAAGCAAAGTAAGTCAGAAAGAGAAAGACAGGTACCATGATACCACTTATATGTGGGATCTAAAATATGACACAAATGAACCTATCTGTGAAACAGAAACAGAATCAGAGACATAGAGAATAGACTGGTGGCTGCCAAGGGGGAAGCAGGTGGGAGAGGGATGAACTGGGAGTTTGGGATTAGCAGATGCAAACTGGTATATATAGATTGGCTAAACAACAACGTCCTACTATATAGCACAGGGAACTATATTCAATATCCTGTGATAAACCATAATGGAAAAGAATATGAAAAAGAATGTATATACATATGTATAACAGAGTCACTTTGCTGTACAGCAGTAATTAACACAACGCTGTAAACCAAGTATACTTCAATAAAAAATAAGTTAATTAAATTTTTAAAAAGATTAATTCCTTCAGAAGAACAAGTACTACACATTCACAAAAAAAGCACCCTTTGAAAGTTTAAATTTTTGAATTTCTTTGCCACTTCCTTAGTTTTGATCATCTTGGACAATATATTTTCAATACGGACTTTTAAAAAGAATTGTGTTTCAGTGTTTGCTATCCTTAGAGAGACAAAAACAGATAAGTACAACTAAATACTTGTTTTTCAAAAGTCTCAAAAGTATAAGGGAAATGAAAGTAATTATATCTTCAAATGATTTTGGGGTATGTTTCTAATTTCATACTTCTGATGCGATTCAAGATTAAAACTGTATTAAGACATTTGAGACATGCCGCATTGGTATTAAATGAATTTAATTTTGTGTAAAGTGGCAGAAATATTTTCTTCAGCAAACATACCTGCAGATATAAAATCACAACCATAAATCTACAAAAAAGCAAGCTATTGAATGAAATCTGATTGGTTATTTCCCTGCAGTATGGATCTGCTAATAATTTAATTTACTACTTGCTAACAGAAGCCAAAATTTAAATATACATATATATATATGTGTGTGTATATATCTATCTCTTCAATTTTAAATCATTCATATATATGAACAAGTATACATACACATATATAACAATTGTTCATATATATAAACAATTTAAATTAAAGAAAGTACATCTGGTGGCCTATCTTTTCCCCCCATTTCTAAAGAACACCATATTCTATTCTTGGCAGTGGAACGTCAATTCACCTTAAGGGTTGTTCAATGAGCATATCTGAGAAACCACTGGTTTAGCCAATGATGTACTTATTGAGGGAGGCCCTAGTGCCACTGTCAAGAGCTTATCCACAGGAGAGATAAGAAGGTACTTGTTTGGTTTGTGAAAAGAAGGAGTAGTGAGGAATGGCAGGTAGCTGCAGGCTGATGACACGTGATGTCCGTATATATGTAGAACCAACACACCCATAATTGCACCCATTTTCCATACCCAAATCCAAAGCCTTTATATCATTAATCCCAGGCAAAAACGGTAAGATTCATGTGTGTTACTATCCCACGGCTTCAAGATGCCTCTAAACTCATATGAGTATGTCTTAGTTCTATCAGTGGAGGACAAACCAGGCTTCTATCACCAAGCCCCATTCCATAACAGGCAAACCAGTCCAAGACTTCTCTGAGTGCTGCAGGAGAGTCTATGGAAGGGGCGCTCACTCCACTGTGATGCCTAAAATGCCTTTGCACACAGCAAACATTCAATACATGCTGAGTGAATGAATGAGTGAACTGGCTCATTTCAGGGAAATTCCATTCAACAGGCTGGCATTCCTTCCTACCCATCTTAACTGTTAAGCTTGCCATCAGACAAAAATTTAATTATAAAACGTTAGAGCTGAGGAAATTTTAGAAACTATCTACTCTCCAGAGGTATACAACTTTAATTTAGTGGTAAAAATCACTAGGAGTGATTTAGGAGTCTATCAGACCTGAGTCCAAATTCCACATCTACCATATTTTGGTGAGCAAATAACTACTTCTGAGGCTCTGTTCCATGTATGCATTATGGGATATCATAATAATACATACATTAATTGTATGACTATCAGGGGATGAAATGACACAATCCATTTGCCATGGTCGGCTAAGTAATTTGCCCCAAGTAAGCACTCAAGACATTAGCCAATATTCATAGCGGAGAGATGAAAACAAAACTCTGGGACTGATGCCTACCTTAGTGGCCCCAGTGGTCATAATGACTTTCTTCCATTCAGCCTGCTCTCTTCTCACTAAGACTAAGGAAGAGAAGATGAACAAATTAGGAATAACAATTTGAAAATGGTTTTATACTCCCTGAATGAATGGAATTATAATAAAATGATTCATGAGTTCTGCAGAAATATGATGAGACTTTAGATCTTTATGTTAGTTCTCTACAAAACCAATTGATGGCCCTAAGATGTACCTTCCCACCCAGCCCCTTCCTTACCAGGGTCAAATATCATTGTAAATGGAAAAGTCAACCACACATAATCAACAAGCTAAGTTACAAGCCAGTGAAGTCTCAGAGCTTTGATAGAGAAAATTCAGATTTATCATTATACGTGAAAATAAGATGATATGAAGAACTCAATCTAAAAAATATTACCTGGAGATCTATAATCTCTACAATAGTGCTATAAAAAGTAAAGAGCTAGAAATCTATTTAGATGGTTTTCCTTATAAGAAAGCACTTTCTGTATAACTTTTAATGTACTACTGATGAGAACAATTCAACAAAATTCAAATAAGGAGTAGGTGTCCGATGGCGGAAGAGTAAGACGCGGAGATCACCTTCCTCCCCACAGATACACCAGAAATACATCTACGCGTGGAACAACTCCTACGGAGCACCTACTGAACGCTGGCAGAAGACCTCAGACCTGCCAAAAGGCAAGGAACCCCCCACGTACCTGGTTAGGGCAAAAGAAAAAACTAAACAGAGACAAACGGATAGGGACGGGTCCTGCACCAGCGGGAGAGAGCTGTGAAGGAGGAAAAGTGTCCACACACTAGGAAGCCCCTTCGCGGGTGGAGACCTCGGGAGGCGGAGTGGGGGAGCTTGGGAGCCGCGGAGGAGAGCACAGCAACAGGGGTGCGGAGGGCAAAGCGGACAGATTCCAGCGCAGAGGATCGGGCCGACCGGAACTCACCAGCCGAGAGGCTTTTCTGCTCGCCCGCCGGGGCGGGCGGGACTGGGAGCTGAGGCTCCGGCTTTTGTCGGAGCGCCGGGAGAGGACTGAGGTTGGCGGCGTGAACACAGCCTGCAGGGCGTTAGTGCACCGCGGCTAGCCGGGAGAGAGTCCGGGGAAAAGTCTGGACCTGCCGAAGAGGCAAGAGACTTTTACGTCCCTCTTTGTTTCCTGGTGCACGAGGAGAGGGGATTAAGAACGCTGCTTGAGAGAGCTCCAGGGACGGGCGCGAGCCGCGGCTAAAAGTGCGGAGCCCAGAGACAGACATGAGACGCTAAGGCCGCTGCTGCCGCCACCAGGAGGCCTGTGTGCGAACACAGGTCACTAGCCACACGCCCTTCCGGGGAGCCTGTGCAGCCCGCCACTGCCAGGGTCCCGGGATCCAGGGACAACTCGCCCGGGAGATCGCACGGCGCGCCTCAGGCTGCAACGTCACGCCGGCCTCTGCCGCTGCAGGCCCACCCCACACTCCGTGACCCTCCCTACCCCCCGGCCTGAGTGAGCCAGAGCCTCCGAATCAGCGGCTCCTTTAACCCCGTCCTGTCTGAGCAAAGAACAGACGCCCTCCGGCGACCTACATGCACAGGCGGGGCCAAATCCAAAGCTGAGCCCCTGGGAGCTGTGAGAACAAAGAAGAGAAAGGGAAATCTCTCCCAGCAGCCTCAGAAGCAGCGGATTAAAGCTCCACAATCAACTTGATATACCCTGCATCTGTGGAATACCTGAATAGTCAACGAATCATCCCAAATTAAGGAGCCCTGTGGATGAAAGGCTCTTGGTGCTGCAGCCAGGAGTCAGTGCTGTGCCTCTGAGGTGGGAGAGCCAACTTCAGGACACTGGTCCACAAGAGGCCTCCCAGCTGCACATAATATCAAACAGCAAAAATCTCCGAGAGATCTCCATCTCAACGCCAGCACCCAGCTTCACTCAACGACCAGCAAGCTACAGTGTTGGACATCCTATGCCAAACAACTAGCAAGACAGGAACACAACCCCACCCATTAGCAGAGAGGCTGCCCAAAATCATAAGTCTACAGACACCCCAAAACACACCACCAGACGTGGACCTGCCCACCAGAAAGACAAGATCCAGCCTCATCCACCAGAACACAGGCACTAGTACCCTCCACCAGGAAGCCGACACAACCCACTGAACCAACCTTAGCCACTGGGGACAGACACAAAAAACAACAGGAACTACGAACCTTCAGCCTGCAAAAAAGGAGACCACAAACACAGTAAGATAAGCAAAATGAAAAGACAGAAAAACACACAGCAGATGAAGGAGCAAGATAAGAACCCACCAGACCTAACAAATGAAGAGGAAATAGGCAGTCTACCTGAAAAAGAATTCAGAATAATGATAGTAAGGTTGATCCGAAATCTTGGAGATAGAATGGACAATAGAATGAACAAAATGCAAGAATCAGTTAACAAGGACCTAGAAGAACTAAAGATGAAACAGGCAACGATGAACAACACAATAAATGAAATTAAAAGTACTCTAGATGGGATCAATAGCAGAATAACTGAGGCAGAAGAACGGATAAGTGACCTGGAAGATAAAATAGTGGAAATAACTACTGCAGAGCAGAATAAAGAAAAAAGAATGAAAAGAACTGAGGACAGTCTCAGAGACCTCTGGGACAACATTAAACGCACCAACATTCGAATTATAGGGGTTCCAGAAGAAGAAGAGAAAAAGAAAGGGACTGAGAAAATATTTGAAGAGATTATAGTTGAAAACTTCCCTAATATGGGAAAGGAAATAGTTAATCAAGTCCAAGAAGCACAGAGAGTCCCATACAGGATAAATCCAAGGAGAAATACGCCAAGACACATATTAATCAAACTGTCAAAAATTAAATACAAAGAAAACATATTAAAAGCAGCAAGGGAAAAACAACAAATAACACACAAGGGAATCCCCATAAGGTTAACAGCTGATCTTTCAGCAGAAACTCTGCAAGCCAGAAGGGAGTGGCAGGACATATTGAAAGTGTTGAAGGAGAAAAACCTGCAACCAAGATTACTCTACCCAGCAAGGATCTCATTCAGATTTGATGGAGAAATTAAAACCTTTACAGACAAGCAAAAGCTGAGAGAGTTCAGCACCACCAAACCAGCTCTACAACAACTGCTAAAGGAACTTCTCTAGGCAAGAAACACAAAAGAAGGAAAAGACCTACAATAACAAACCCCAAACAATTAAGAAAATGGGAATGGGAACACACATATCGATAATTACCTTAAATGTAAATGGACTAAATGCTCCCACCAAAAGACACAGATTGGCTGAATGGATACAAAAACAAGACCCATATATTTGCTGTCTACAAGAGACCCACTTCAGACCTAGAGACACATACAGACTGAAAGTAAGGGGATGGAAAAAGGTATTTCATGCAAATGGAAACCAAAAGAAAGCTGGAGTAGCAATTCTCATATAAGTTATATATATATATATATATATATATATATATATGTAGTTTGCTTGAGTGCAGTGTTTTTTGTTTTCTGTACTGAATTCATTAGCATGGGTCGGTATAAAATTTAGCATAGGTCAATATGTAATTTGTAAACTAATAAGGTCTTAAAAGTGAGGAATTAAGTCTTTTAAATTTAATTATTTATTGTAAAGAGCAGAATAGCATACATAAACAGGTGCCTAAGGAAAACTTGTATTCTAATATGGAACTCTCATGAACACCTTTTTTTTTTTTCTTCTAACGGTATGATAGTAGGCCATTTGATTATTTTTATGGCTTTAACTTTACAACAATGAAATATTCGTAAATTTTAAAAAGTATTTTTCTTTATTTGATGCGGGTGGGATACTGGAGAAATGAAAGGTCAAACATCTATTGAGGAATCCATACTTGTCTATATATTGTGTACTTTTATTTCAAGAACTGATTTAAAATTCCTAAAAGGATGCTATAATAAGTTATTATGCCATTTTACAGACTGAATTAAGTGAATTTCAGGGAGGTATGAAACTTGCCTAAGGCTATCCAGCTACCAAGCGGTAGAAGTGAGAATTAAATCCAGGTATACCTATAAAAAAAAATAAAAAATAAAAATAAAAAAAAAAAAAAAAGAAGGCGAGGGCAGCACCAGGGTATGGGGTTGTTAGTTTTATAGGGGTGAGTAATTTCATACGCTGATGAGTGGGAGGAGTATTCCAGCTATTTTGGGGAAGGGGTGGGGATTTCTAGGAATTGAGCCACCGCCCACTTTTTGACCTTTATGGTCATCCTTGGAACTGTCGTGGCACCTGTGGGTGTGTCGCTTAGCTTGCTGATGTGTTACAATGAGTGTATACTGAGGCTCAAGGTCTAGTGGAAGTAGACTCGTCCGCCATCTTGGACCTATTTTGTTCTAATCAGTTTATGTTGTGTCCTCGGGCTATGTAATTCTTTTAAAGGTTGTGCCCTGCCCCCTTTCCTCCTGTTTCATATTGAATATATAATATTTACCAGAGTATGTTTTAATAATTAATACATGATATATTGTATAATTAATTTATATATCATATATATAATGATATCTATAGGTATTTGTTCTAATAAGTCATTAAAAATAAATGAATATTCTTTTTCTTTCATAAAAAAAAAAAAAAATTCAAATAAATATCTGCAGATGTCCTACGAGAAGAAAAGAACAGAGTTAGATGTGACAGGGGATAACGACTTCAGGATGAGTAAGACCCTATACTTGACCTCAATAAATTAACATGAAATACAGTGGATGAGTCACGTACAGAATGTCAGAATTCTAAAAGGCCAAGCTAAGTACCAAAAGGAACATGTGGGGACTCTTAAGAAGGAAATAAAATATTGGTTAGTTGATTACGAAAAGGCAGAAGGGAGTAGGTTCCCTTTGGCTGCTCTTTGAAGAGATCACTTCCTTTCCCCCCTAGTCCTGAGGCTAGGGTGGCATGGGCAATAGAGGAATGTGGGGACTGAGAATCATTTCTACTCTCACCAGAGTGGCTGGAAGCAGATTTTCTTACCAGGATGTAGTAGTATGCTAATATGTAAGGGTTCTTGAGGTCAGAGAGAAGGGTTTGAATACTCCGGCTCCATCTCTTGCTGTGGGTCAAGTTTCTTACCTTTCCAACACCTTGGCGTCTTTATCTGAAAATTGGGGACGATGATAATGTCTCCCACCTGAGTGTGAGAACTATATGATACAGTGCATACGCAGGGCTAAATTTGGTGCCTGGCAAACAGAAAGTGCTCAGTACGGCAGGCGAGTGTAGTGAAAATAAAGGCAAAGGTGACGGGGGTAGTGCCGGTGTTGCTTCTGCCCCCAGAACAGGCTCTGACTGGGAGAGAGTTAAAGCACCTTTGGGTTCATGGGGGTTTATATATAAGCAACGGTTGATCAACGTGAGCTGGTTGTCCAAATGATTATGTGCAATCTAAGAAAAAAATAGGCCTCGGATCTGCTCAGCTACTTAATATTATTAGCAGCGGTAGTAGTCAAAGAAGCTAAATTTTATTACGTGTTTATATGCCAAACAACGTGCTGAACGTTTTAAAAGGATTTACTCACTTATTACAACGAGGCTATACGCTAGGTCCTGATAATGTTATTCGTCTCTTTCAGATGTTGACTGAGACTCAGACGGGTTACAAAAGCACCTAAGATCCCCTTGTCAGTACATGACGGAAATGAGTTCAAATCCAGCCTGTCTGACTTGTTCTTAATCACTAAGGTATGAAATTAAGCATGTTGCCCTTTGCCTGATTCTCCTTCTGAGGCCTGAATATTTCACTTAGCTCTCTGAGTGCAGAAGAGAGAAAATTCTCTCTCCTTGACCCAACTTGACATCAATATCCAACTCCCCTTCTCAAAATGGGTTGCTTCAACGAGCAGCAATGAATGCCGGGTCGTGGACCAGTCACCTTGATGACTAAGAGTCAGACACTACGGAAAGAAAATGCTCTGTGACAAACCTACCCTTGTACAGAAACAAGACAGAAATGGGGGGACAGGGCAGAAGATAATGGAATAAGGCACATACGAAAAACAGCACCTGGCATCGTGATAGTAATAATAATAATAGTAGTAGTAGTAGTAATAGTAATAATAGTAGACTTTACTATGCTCTAGGCATTGTATTAAGTGCTTCATTTTAACATTGAAAACAAGTCTATGGGGATGAAATATTATTAACATCATTTTATAGGCAGGAGTATTGAGGTTCAGGTAATCAGGTAAATTACCCAAGCTCATATGGTTAGAAAGTGGAAAGCAGAGATTTGAACCAGCACCTACACTCCTAACCATTATGCTATAACCATTATGCTGAAGACGTAAGAATTCCAATGGTCTTTCCCCATAACCCACTCCTGCACTCCAGACTTAAATAGTCCAAGATCAAGAGAGAGCAAGCTTGGAGTTGCCACTCTTCAGTGAGTGTCAATCATTTCAAAACACTGTATTTGCTAACAAGATGCAGTTCCTGTGATAATCTTCTCAACCAGCTATCAAGAAACAGGAAGCAAAGATTCAAGTAACAGTATGTTCCTACTTACGAGGAAGGTGGGACAGCACAGTTGACACTGGGCTTAACTGTTCTGGAAAACGTGGTCCCAGTAGGCATACACGCTGGTACATTTTCCCCACCTACCAAATACAAAAGAAGTATTTCATTTCCATGTTGCTCTTCAAAGTTCCACCTCATTCGTGCCTGTCATTCATCCTCTGGCCTCTTCCTGTCTCCATTTCTGTACAGAAAGGTGCTGAGTCTCTGCTCTCGGATACGAAAAGGGTGTGTTAGGAGAGGGAGCCATGGTACCTCGATGTCTTTTTTTTTTCATCTTAATTCTATTATGCCAACTCCACTGAACTTAATTAGAGTGAATACAGAATTACACAATTACCCTCTGTTCTAGTCTTCAGATGTTATATTTTGATAAAATTTACGACATGCTGCTCTCTCCTTGAACACCAGATGAACACTAGAAATGGATGTGTGTTGACATAAAATCTGTTATAATTACAATTCAAGTATAGCTTACATAATGATAGTGTTAACATAAAATTATAGATGTGTAGAGACAACGTGGTCATGCATTTTTTAGTATAAGTACATGCTTAGACCAATATCTGTTAGCGGAATGAAGATGGAAGAGAATTTTGGTTAAGCCACAACGGCTGTTTAAGGACTTGCAGATAGCTAAGGAGAACTCAAAGACCAGTAAGATAATATTTCCCCTGCCATGTTTGCAATTGCAAAGTGAAGGGAAGATGTGAAAGCAAGTACCCCTATGGAAATTACAAGACAAGTACATTTTTTTCCTTGAGTACCTGGGTAAATGCTTAAATTCTAATGTATATCAGTGATGCAAATTTTCAACTGAGTTTGATAAATCATAAAATAATAATTATACATATATGTATATAAAACTGCATGGAACTAGACAGTTCAGAATTACTTCTAATTAAAGAGGTACCCTATGACAACTAACTTAAACCTTACAAAATATGGTTCCAAGTACCCTATCAGAGTGAAAAGCAGGAGACTGAAAGGTTTAGTGTAAATGTTTGTAGTCATGGTGTCTTAACTAAAACTACTGTGTCACAAATACTATTAAAATAATTGTGACATTTTATTCACTTTTACTGCAAACAACAAAACAAACTATAGGTATTTTTTCATTTCAGGTAATTATTTTAGCTAACAGTTATTAAATGTTTTGAGAAGACAGAGTGCTAATTGCATTACTTCATTTTATCTTTAAAATAGCGCTTCCATGTAATTATTCTTAATATCTCCATTGTATTAAAGTGTATCTCTAGTTTAGACCTTTCTTCAGAACTGCAGACTTGTGTATCCAACTGTGTACTCAGCATCTCTACTTGGATGTCACGAAAACATCTCAAATCTTATACCTCCAAAACTGGTCTTTAATCCCCCAAACATGCTCTACCCCAAACTTTTTCCATCTTAGGTGACAGTAACCACACCTTTCCAGTTCCCCAGGCCCTAAATCTCGAATTCACCCTTGACCCCCTCTTCCTTTCCATTCTTGCATTCAATCTACCACGAAATGCTGTCACAACCTTCCCAATGTGCCACTTCTGAGAATTACCAGCCGCTAGCAGCCTGGTGCAGGCCACCAACATAGACCTCGAGGATCCTGTAGTCACCTCCTGAGATTCTCCCTGACTCCACTCTCTCCCCACATCCTCAAGACCACAGATACAGTTATGCTTTTCAAACAAGAGACAGTTCATGCCACACCTCGGCTAAAATCCTGCCCCTGGCTGCCTACATTTAGAGTAAAAGACACAATGCATGTGATGGCCTCCCAGGACTTACCCAATCCATCCCATCACATATCTGACCTCCAGCCCTCCTGCTGTCTCTTCCTCCCCACTGACTAAGTCAGCCAGGGTGGCCTCCTTGATATTCCTCCAAGCTGCCCGGCATATTTCTGCCTTAGAGTTTTGGGACTGGTTATTCTTGCTCCCAGGGAGTGGTCTCCCCATCATACATTCTGACAACTCCCTCACTTCAAGTCTTTGCTCAAATGTCAACTTATAAAATCCACCCTGACTACCCTATTTAAAATCAGAACCTACCTGTACACTCCTCCAGCACTCCCAACCCAAGCCTCTTCAGTGAGCTTCACATCCTTTTCCTTATCCCGTAGCGCCCATCAACCTGTGACAAAGCATAGAGTTTATTTATAACATCCGTTTCCACACGAGAGTGTAAGGAGGGAGAAAGCATGCAAGAAGGAGCACGCAGGCAAAGGCTCTTGTCTCATTTATTCATTGATACGTCCAAGCATAGAGAACAGGAAGATGCTTGATAAATAGTCCTGAAAAAGATACAGATGAGGAAACTAGTAGTAAAGCTCAGAAAGTTTAAGTAACTTCCTCAAGGTTCTAGAGCTAGAAGAGGGTCACAGTAGAATTCACACTTGGGGATGTCTAACTTCAAATCTCTTAGCCTCTCTGCTATCTTTTTTTTTTTTTTTTCTTCTTTGCGGTACGCGGGCTTCTCACTGTTGCAGCCTCTCCCGTTGCGAAGCACAGGCTCCGGACGCACAGGCTCAGCAGCCATGGCTCACAGGCCCAGCCGCTCCGCGGCATGTGGGATCTTCCCGGATCGGGTCACGAACTCTCAACCACTGCGCCACCAGGGAAGCCCCTCTCTGCTACCTTAAGTCCATGCAATTTAGGATTTGTTTTAATCAGTGCCATGGAAATTCTCACTCCACTGAATAGGATCACTGAAGTCTTCTCTGTCTAGATTTATATATATATTTTCCATTTAAACAAAGGAAACAGAAGAGGGGAATTCATCATGGGTTATTCCGGTAGTTTTACAGCAATGTTAGCAATAATGACATTTAAGTAATAGTGATATTTAATGATAGCATAATAATAATAAAATAATAGCTCTTAAATGTATTGAAGACGAATCGCATGCTAAACTCGGTGCTAAAATATTTCCATGTATATTTTGTGCAAAATCCTTATGAATATTCTATCAGATGAGCTTTATGTGTAACTCCACCAGGCATACTTCTCTTATTCCACTTTCAAAGATAAGGAAATTGATGAGAAGTGTGGTAACCATTTGATCAAGATGAGACTGGTAATAAGTTGTGAGTATGAATTTAAATTCAGGTCTAACTCCAGAATTTGATTCTCAATCCATACATGAAAATTCTGATAATTCCTTTGATAAGAGTATGTTTTCTCCTGGAAAACATCCCCCATTATGTCTGCCTGTGCTCATACCTTCAGAACACAGTCAAGTTTAAAACATGATAAAAATGTTTAAATAGTCTGCTTTAATAAATGGAAATATCTCCATCTAAACAATAACACAAAAAGGCAGGCTGAGCCCTTTGAAGTGGCTTCGTTGCTATCTTCCATCCAGAACAAGAGAAGGAATCAACAGCTGCAGAGTAAAGAAAGCATGAAACCCAGAGATGGAGGATTCTGTAAATGACCAATTACAAGACTATTAAGCCACACTTTCATAGCAAGAGGCAAAATATTCCATTAAACTGAAAATTCTTCTACCCCTCACTCCAAGGCCCACACAAACATTAATGTTGCATTTATTAGGATGTATTTCCTGTGCTCTATCAACTTGACTTTCAGCAACTGTATTAATACAGTCCTTTCGCTTTGCACATATATCTGAATGATGGATTCCATTACTGGAGTTTTGTAGAAAGAGTGAATGAAGTAAAGTTTGGGAAGAGCCATCATAATCCATAATGATGGGCACTGAATCAGCACAAGAAGAAACCTCTCTTCTCATTTATTTGAATGAAAATTCGACTATATATTTATTGCCTCTGTACAGGGCCATCTGTTGAATAATGGAAAACAAGCATCTTTCATTTGGAGGTAGGATTTGTGTGCTCAAGTTTCGATGGGCCTGCAGAATTAATCTTGTTTTAGAAATGAAATAAAATGTAATTTCTTACTGTAAGTAGATGTGGTTAAGCAACTGGCAACTTTGATGTCTTTGAATCACTGCAGTTTCAGGTTAGGCAAATCTATAATTATTTCAAGCACTTCTTTATTGGTGCAACAATTGAGCAGTGTACATAGTGGTCAACAACCTGGGCATTGTCAGACGACTCTAAGTTTGAATCTAGACTTTGCCACTCACCAGCTATGTGACTTTCAGCTATGAGAATCACTTTCTTCAGCTTTACACTGTGGATTATTATATGCCCTTTGCAGAACTACTGTAAGAACTAAATGTATATGGGCACAGTGGCTCATAGTAAGGGCTCAAATTAGTACTGTGGTCACGACTAGTAGTACTGAAAAGAAATTAGAACTTCTATTCTCATAAAGTGGGATATGTGTCCCTTTATCATTGTAATTTCATATCATTTTACTTTTGACCTTATAATTTAATAGCTTGATCCAAGAAACATTTAGCAGTAAATATAATTGAAAGAAGATTACCTGTCAAACATGAAATACTGTAGTATCAAGTGTGCTGGCACAATACTCTTCTCAGATAATTAACCTGTAAAAATATGTTATTGTCTTCTTTTTAATTGAGCACATTGAACATATATATTTACTGTGCCAATTGGCGAAAGGTCCATTAATTCATCAGTCTAACTATATGTTGCATAAACGTCTTCTAAACATAATCGTATATGTATTTTATTTGTTGGGAAAATGTGTTTGAGATTGTTCTTTTCTGCCTATTTAAAGTAAAAGAGGATGAGAAGTAGAGTTAGGCTTAATGTACTTTGTACTCCATTATGCCATGAAAATGCTTCTGTGCCCTGGAGACAACAACAAAAGATTTGCTTTAATGACAAGAATCAAGTATGTTCTAAAGCTTCCAGGTAGGAGGCGTATAGGTTGCAGTTTATATCAGAAGTCTATGCTCTCTCTCTCAACTGCGTCTAGATGGGAAAGATGTGGTCACAAATGCTTCAAGGTGATATAGTAAATGTTGGAAAAGAGGGGGGTAGGAGGCAGAGTTTTGAATATCTCAAACCTGAGCTAGAAGGATTTTATTTAAAGAAAATAGCGGATATGATTTTTCACTTAAGGAAGCAAACCTGACATTAATGTAGGAAATTAGCTCTTTTACCTATGATGCTTTCAAATGCACATGGCTCAAAACAAATTCAAAATAGTCAAAGGAAATTTAAAAACAAAAACCAAACAACAACAACAACCTCAACAAACAAGTACTAGAAATTCAGGGATGCAGCCATATTCAGATACAGTTGGATCTGGACGTTCCAGAGTATCAGCAGGGTTCCAGCTCTCTCTCCATTGCTCAGCCCTGCTTACCTCTGCAAGACTTTATTTTACAGAAAGTCTCTCCTTGTGCTGGATGGTCACTGGGAGTCCCAGAGTCATATCTCCCCCGCTTAGAAATTCCAGAGAGAAAAGACAATTCTTCCATTTTGCTCTGAGACAAAAGTCCTGGGGAGCAGTCTGATAGACTTAGCCGAGGTCAGATGCCTACCCATGAGCCAATCACCTGCTTTACTGGAGTTCAGTCCCTGGGCGACTCATCCCCGGGGCCCGTGAGGAGGCAGGATGGCATTATCTGGCAGTTCTCCAAGAAAAGCCTGCTGTTTTTGTAAGATGAAAGAGGAGAGGACATGGGTAATGAAACCTGTATCTGCTTCTGTAAAATCCACAGAATCTTACTCCCTGCCCTGTGTCGATGACCATGCAGTAAGCTGACCCAGGAGGTCATTTTTCCCACAACAGTCTTTATATATATGACTAAGGAACACACTGGTAAAAGAATATGGGAGAAAGTCTGAGTATGACAAGTCAGCTAGACTGATATTAACTAAAAAAGCTGTGTGAAAATATCCTTAAAAAGTTGCCCCCAACTCACTCAAAGTCCAAAGTTGGAGCTGGAAATACAATGTCATGGAGTTTGGATAAGAACAGGTTTTCTCCAAGCTGAACTATGACACAGAGATTAGAGACTTCCAGAAACTATACTTTTTCAAAGAAAAAACATCACATGAGAAAAATGAGGCCTAGAAAAATTAAATGACTTAAGCTAATTAATGGCAGGACTGAGACTAGAGTATACTTTGTGTAATTGGCTATGGCCTTTTTGTTTTTGTTTTTGTTTTTGTTTTGTTATCACTTCAGAACGAGACAAACTTAAAGAAAGGAAACACAACCAAAACTCAGTGGTTGGAAAAGAGATGGATGTGAACGCCCACTTGTTTCTTACGTATAAAGTTACCCCTCGCAGTGTTTTGGAGGAGAAAACGCTGGCTCTTCCCAACGTTGGTTACATACACAAAGATTCCAAAGACAAGACAAGTGCTTTGCAAACAAAGTAACTAGAACCAGCTCAGGCTTCCCCGCGCCGGGTCCTACGTTCCAAGGTCAGAACCACCAACTGTATCCCCCCGGGGAACAAGGTGATTCAGAAAAGCTGGCGCCTTCAGAGAAGGGAGAAAACTTAGCCGGGAAGAGAGTCAGGAGGAAACTTGCTCACCTTCTTGCTGGGGTCTGAAACGATCCCAATAGAGTCCTTAAACCCCTCAGGTTTCCCCAATCAAGCACCCTCGCCTCCAACCTGGGCCACCCCAGATCTGACTATCAGACGACAGAAGTCTGCGTACGCACAGAGAGCTGACCACCCCACGACAGGGACTTACGCGCGGCCGCACCCACTTACCCGCCGCTCCCCGGGAGACGGGAGACCAGCCCGGGGTCCAAGTCCTGGGCGTGGCACACTCGCCCCTCTCCGGGCCCGGCTCCAGCTCACCTCGGCGCGGCCCGCCTGGGCGCCGCCATCTTGACCACGAAGGGGGCCTCGCGCCGGAGGCCCCTGAGCGGGCGCCCGGAGCGGAGCCGGAGCGCCGGGGAGGCCCAGGTCGGCGCCCTACGTCCCCCGCGCGCTCGCGCCCCGTCCACGAGCGACGAGAGTCCCGCACGCAGCGCCCGACCCAGGCTTCCGCGGAACCGGCGCCCCGCGCAGCCCGCACCGCGGCTCAGGCGGCGCCGAGGGCGGCCCGGGCGGAAGAGCGGGCGCGGGGCACGCGCTCGGTAACCTGGCAACGCGGAGCAACCCGGCGTCCCCGGCGAACCCCAGCCCTCCACCGCGAGGAAGCACGGACCCCCGCACCCGCCGCCCTGCCCGCGCCGCCCCTCGGTCGCTCCGCCCGCCGCTGCCCGCTTGCTATGGTCTTTTAAATCCATGATACAACGTCTATAAGTAACAAATCTGTTAAACCCTAAATGTTTATGATATTCAAGTAATCCATTTTCTGAATTATTCTTGAAGATAAAACATCCAAAGACTTCTTAATTGTATGGCTATACATACATAAAATACACGTGGAGGTAACTTGAGGGTAAGGGGCTAGGTATTATAAGGGGCTAGGTATTATTTATCTTTTTACCTCGGACAATGTTCAGAATGGTGTTTTGTACCTAAGAAGCACTCATGTGTTGAATGAATCAGAATTGGTTTGCCATTCCCCACTGCCTTTATCTCACAGTAACAGAAACATAAAGTGGGCAGGGCAGAAACGACGGCAAATAAATTGTCCTCTTAG
Source organism: Orcinus orca (assembly GCF_937001465.1). Lineage (NCBI taxonomy): Eukaryota > Metazoa > Chordata > Mammalia > Artiodactyla > Delphinidae > Orcinus > Orcinus orca. Next base: position 35,813,404 of record NC_064575.1, on the reverse strand, counting down.
TCACAGAATGCAGTTTCTAGAACTTAAAGAATAATTAGTCGATTTCGAAATAATTTTGTTTTACAAAAATTTCGTAAGATGGAAATACTCTAACCTTAAAGCTCTCGATCGACTCTAAAGGAGGGCTTTAATTGGCTCTTCCTGAGTCAAGTGTTTATTCCTGGGCCGATAACTGGGGCCATTGTCATAATAGAAAGTGTGATTTGTTACCAGAGAAAGAGGAAAGTGACGCTGGGCTTGCAAGATATTTATATCTTCAGCCAGAGTGTATAGGATCTGGAACTTAATTGGTGACGCAGTATTTGTTTGAGATTATATGAATGAAAAATCTTTGTGTAAGAGTGATTAATCTAAAACTTGGCCAGTCATTGTCCTAGTGTCATATTAAATTGCAGGAGAATCTAGTTTTAGGCACAAAGATCATAAATATAAAATGTGTTCCCAGGTTTGGTTCTGTGTAGTCAGTAATCTATACTCACCCACTCATTAGTAAAAATGAAAGTTAAGGACTCAGTCCTAACTTATATGCTTAGCATTGTATTTTGCTAACAATCTCAGTTTTATTTTCTTTGTTCTCCCCTGTCCATCATCTTCTGCAGAAAATAATGTCTCCACTTTCAATTCCCTGTCTATTTAAATCCAATTTGTAATTTATAAAGTTGTCCTCCTTAAGGGCTGCTGCTTCTGCCACAGTAATGTACTCTGGCCATTATTATACGCTTCCATCTTTCATGTAGGTCTCCATCCATAGGTTTTGTTTTCATAGCTTTTTTTTTTTTGGCGGTACGCGGGCCTCTGAATGTTGTGGCCTCTCCCAATGCGGAGCACAGGCTCTGGACGTGCAGGCTCAGCGGCCATGGCTCACGGGCCCAGCCGCTCCGCGGCATGTGGCATCTTCCCGGACTGGGGCACGAACCCGTGTCCCCTGCATCGGCAGGGGGACTTTCAACCACTGCGCCACCAGGGAAGCCCTATACTTATGATTTTATATTTGCTTATTTACTTTTGTCTCCCCCGTCAGCTCAAGAGAGACTGTATTCATCTGTGTTAATCACTGCTGTGTTTCCTGAACATGACTATACATCATACTGAAGAATGGTGCCTGAAATTTGGTAAGGGATCAATCAATTTTCTTGACTGGATGAAGAAATGTGTTCATAAATTAATGAACAGATCTTCGGGGCTTCTGACTTGAGGACTAATGGGAAGAGGATGGCAAACGGTTGGGACAGGGTACTGCAAGAAGTAGTATTTGGAGTACTCTGATAGCTATCCTAACAGATAAGATTGTGTTCATTTAAGTAGTTCTAATGAGAGAGCTGGGAACTAGGGACACACAGCATTAAGGTTTTTATAATGCATTCTGTAGAGTTCTTTTTAAGTCTGTACAAATATCATTGAAAATATATGCATACATATACACCTCTGTTACTTTACTTAGCGCTTTACGAGAGTCCCTCAAGGAAGGGGTACTAGCAACTCTCAGTATCCTTCCTTTATGATGAGCTTAATTTAATCAAAGTTACATCATAATTTATTTGTAACTGTGAAACTAGACTTAGTTATTGAATAGACCCTCCCTAGAAACGTATGACATTAATAAAACCAACAAAACTTTGTTCAGTTTCCAATGATAGACACTACAGACTCAATTATGGGCCATCCAGTTTAATGAAGGGAAGAAGTGATTGAACAAATATAGAGCAAACAGAATATGAAGTTTTATCCTCCATTAATATTAGTAACGGATAGTGTGGGCTCCAATGCCTTCAAGATAGCTTGAGACCATCATCTCTGTGTCATGGGCAGGGGGATGTTCAGCCAGGATGTCTTTCACTGTCACTGAGAAAAATTTCCATAATATATAATGATACCTACTGAAACTGATATGGGGCATTTGGGTAATAAGGAATCCATTAGCATATTTTTCCGGAAGCCTTGACTACAAAACGAAGGCAGTAGATTTGGACACTTTCAGCCATGAAGAAGTTGTTTGGATAGTCATCTTTATGCCTAATGAAATAAGCTTATTTCATCTCTGCAGCTTCCCATATGCCATTTTCCCACCTCTGTTTTATGTTTGGAAAGACTTTTAGAAATTGAAAGTCAAGTTAAAAAGTGAGTGACAACTTAAATGATATATGGAATATTTTGCTGACTTACAAGAGCATGCAGAATTAAATATGACCCAGTTCAAATGTTTATTTTAACGTGTATGTTGAGGTGGCGTTTCCAAGGTGCCAGAAAATGAGAATTCACCTTCCAGTGTGTGTTACCAGTTCTGTTCATTGCACAGAATCATCTTCATAAAACATACTGTTTTCTATGTACCTGGTATATATCTCAATTAGTTTGAAGAATTTCTCAGATACCTCTTAATATGTAGTGCTCCAATTCCAATCTTGCCATGTCCTGTACCAGTGACACAGCACACAGGAGTTTTATTTCTCTTTATTTCTCTGGGTTGTTCAGAACCCAATGAAAGAACAATGGAATGGGATCCAAGAGATCAGGGTTCTTGTCCCAGATTTACCATAAAATAATTGTGTCCTCTTGGGAAAATTATAGTCATTCTAGGTCCCTTTTCTTTACTTTGACAGAGCTGCACTAGATGACCCGAAATAATACAGCCCTCTTTCAGTAGTAGCTTAGATGTTATTGGTATTCTGAAACAAATGAAGACAGTGACACATGGAGCTGTGCAACATCTCTGTAACTCTGTTGTCTTAGAGTTGCCTCCATTTTACAGATGATAAGATGACTGTGCATAGAAGTAGATGTTTGGAACCAGCGGTTCCAAAGTAAGTGTAGGTAAACCGCACATTTCCTTCCTTCCTGAAGCTCACTTAGCCAAAACATAGGCTTCTGAATATTAAGCTGTAAAGCATATTATCAGTACATTTTAGAAGAAGCTATTCTTTTAGGATTTCCAATTAATAGCAGGAGGTTTTGAAATTCTTAAAAGATCATCTAATTTTGTGAGATTTACAGCTCTATTTTCCTGTCAAGCAAGTTGTATTAGTGCCAGACAGTCATCTGAGCTTCTGGATGCTTCTCTGAACCTCTTGAAGTTTTCTTCTTGCTATCTGAAATTCATGCCAGATAAGCCTTTTTCTAGAGCGTATGTACAGACTTGTGTATTTTTATATAGGAAAGCGATGCAGTGAGTCAAGTCGGGGGTTAAGCCCTCATTCTCAGAGTGGTATTGAGCTCCTGGTGAAATATAATCATCATTTCCTCAGAATCGAAAAGCAGTTATCTCAGGTGTATAATCCCATTAACTATACATTTACGTATGATACATGTATTCATTGTACCTACGAGGTGTGTTCTCTTTGGGAAGTACAAAGCTCTTAGAGACATAGGTTGTTCATTTTTTTGTTTTCCCACAAATACTGTGACCCTTTGAGCAGGAAGGTCTATATTTTACTAACATCTAGAACCAGCAGTTAACACGGTGTCTAAGATGTAGTCAATAAATATGAAATAGATAAATGAACACATTTTTATGTAAGGGCCAGGACGTGGACAAATAGACATTTTTCATTTTCAGTCACAAAGCAACAATAGACATAATAATGATACAGAAAACAAGTGCTACGGTCATTCAAAGAAGGCATAGAATAGATAGAAGGATCTCCTCTATGGCACAGGGAACTATACTCAATATTTTGTAATAACATCTGTATGGGGCACCTGCTCCACACCAGGCCCTATGACAGGTGCTTACATACTTTCCCTCTCCCCCATCCTATGGGGAAACTACCTCTGCTATAGATTTAACATTTGCCTCCCCCAAAATTCATATGTTGAAATCCTAACCCCCAAAGTGATGGTATCAGGAGGTGTGGCATTTGGGAGGTGATAAGGTCATGAGGGTAGAGCCCTCATGAACAAAATTAGTGCCCTCATAAAAGAGACCCCGCAGAGGTCCCTCGACCTTTCTGCCATGGGACGTTACAGAGAAAACACGCCAACTGTGACCCAGGAAGAGGATACTCACCGGACTGTGAATCTGCTCGCACCCTGATCTTAGACTTCCAACCTCCAGAACTATGAGAAATAAATTTCTGTTGTTCATAAGCTACCCAGGCTCTGGTATTTTGTTATAGCAGCCCAAATGGATTACGATCACCTCTGTCCTTAGGTTTCAGACCCAGAAACTCAACTTCGTAGAGGTTATGAGAAACCTAAAGCCACTCAACCAGGCAGAGGCAGATTTGAAATTTAAGTCTCCAATTCCACATGTAAGTCTATCAGACCCTGTCTCCAGATATGATGTCATGAACAAGAGCTAATGCAACAAAGAGTTTACACACAGCAAAACAATTAGCAAACAAAGTAAGAATATAGTAGACCGACTGTTTTTGTCACCCAATAGCCATTCACCACTCTTCCAGTTGAACAGAAGCCATGCCCCGTGGGCACATTCAGCCCTACTGTTTTCACTTCCCAGATTTGAGGGCTAGGAAATTATTATCCCTCCTGGCCATCAGCACCCTGACCTCTACCACCCACCAGGCCAGCTTCAAGAACAGCTGGATCCACCTGTTCAAATGAAACAGGTCTGCTCTCTGTGGTGTTGGCTTCTAGTTCAAGCAGCTCTCCCCACATGATAGCAAAGCTGGCTCCCAGCGGTTGCAAGCATGAATCCTACCAGCCTAGCAGTCCCAACAGATACCTTTTAAGTATTTGTTCCCCAAAGCTCCAGTTAAAAGTCCTAGGCTGATTCCAATTTGACCTGTTCTGGACAAACATTTTCTTTAGAACCAAGAAGGCTGCCAGACAAAATACAGGATGCCCGCCTCGTTAAAGCTGAACTTCAGATAAACAGTAATTTTTTTAGTAGAAGTATGTTGCATGCAATGTTGAAGACACCCTAAAAAGTCGTGGTTTTCATCTGCGGTTCAGCTTTAACTGGGCGCCCCGTGTGGGCTTTGCCGGCTGTGGTGGGCGCCGAGCGGGGTCGGCGGGGACGGGGGCGGGGGGGGAGGGCTGTGGCCCGAGCCGGGTTGCACACCCAGCCCACAGCGTGCAGGGAGAGAGGGGCAGCCTCGTCTCCGCTGCAGGAGCTGAGACGGGGAGAAGGGGAGCGCCCCAAAAGGAAACCAGCTGCCCCTCCCAGGAGAGAGGAGATGGCTTGTTCAGCAGCCAGAAGCAGCAGAGGAGCCAGAGCACAGAAGCGGCGGCCTTTGAGGACGCGGTGCACATATTTCTGGTGGGCGAGGGGCACGCGGGCCGGTCCGTGGGAAAGAGGGGAGCCCGCGCCGGCCCCTCCGCCTCCCGAGTCTGTGCGTTTCCCTAAAAGAGCAGCAGCTGTGCAAACTGACGGTTCACAGTTGTGATAACTCGCCTTAGGAAAGCACTTCGATTTAAGTCACATCTAACTAGAACGCAAGAAGTCACCCCTGAACAAATCAATGGCGAGAGGGGCAGCTCTGGGCGCGCACCCACCCCGCTGCTGTTTTGCTTTCCCCGCAGGACGAGGGCCGCTCACTGGGTCGCGGGGACAGCGCGCTGTCTCAGCTGGGGAAGAGGCGCTTCCTCAGGACACATGCAAAACCCAAAGTGTGAAAGGAGTCCTTTATTCCATTCCTTTGGGGTATTTCTTAATGACGTAAAGCCCAACTTGGTTTCATATCTGCCTGTCGTTTCCGTGACAGAACCTTCCTGGGGGGGTCCACCAGCAGCGGGGTGGCCAGGCGCCACAGGGCTGTGCTCTCCTTCCCAAGCCAGTTCATCTCCATCTGTAGCATTTTCAGAGAAACTCTCGGATAGGTTTTCTCCAACAGGTTCTTTTTCCTTCACTTTATAGAGTCATTCTCCTGAACAAAATGAACGGCCTGAAGACATCACTGAGCCTCTTTTTCTCCCAGGGTCAGGGCCAGCACGGCCCCCAGACCACAGGGGCGCAGGACCTCACAATGGGCTTCAGGCCTTCCCCTCCCCTCCCGCCCCTCCCACCGCGCCCTACCCCTCCCCTCCTCCCCTGCAGAAATCACATCCCTTTCTCCAGACTCCCCACTTCAGCTTGACTTCCAGCAGATCTTTACCCTGCCAGTTAGTAATTCAGGACTAATAAGGTGATTGCTTTCATTTATGGTAGCAGTTGTGGGGGAGTGGATGAAATGGCTTTGCCCCTATTCTTGTTGGAAAAATAAATTACACCCACTGTCACTTGAGATCTTATTTTCCCCCCAATCAAGCAAATTAGCAGCGTGGTTCATTTTCCCAGCATTCACTCCTGAACAGACGGCAGTGCCCTGGAACGTGACTTAGAGCTGTGTGGTCAGTGCAATTGTTTGGGGCTGTTTGTGCCCACAATGAGAAGAGACGCCTGTCTCCGGAAAGAAAAGTGGCCCTTGTCTTGCTTAGGCCAACGAGCTGCCCAGAGCGCTGCCCGCCTGGCTTCTGAGGAAGATATACATTGCCATCTAGTGGATATTGGGGCTCACTGCAGTGTGCTCGTTCTCCCGCCTTTCCTTCTGGCCGGTAAGAACAAGCAATACAGCTTCTTGTAAGTTCCTAAAAATAGGGGAGGTCTTATATCACCAGGAGTGAAATGTTTGCCTCAATGTCTGTAATGAAAGTGCAACCCCATGCTTGCACAACGTCTGTCTTGTCAGTAGCCCTCTTTCATCCCGATGTTTAGGTCCAAGACAGGATCGTCATTGTCTGAGCAATGGGTATCTCTCCGAAGCTGGGTAGTTCTCCCCTGTCCCAAGTAGTGTGGGAGGAGACAGTCAGCACCTTCACAGACGCCTTCATCTCTGCAGCCTCGCCATCACTCCTCATCTCGCCCACAGCAAGCCCGATTCCAAAGTGCACAGGGTAGAGGCGTTCGAAAGTTGGCTTGTTCAACCAGGGGCATTGCCACTTCCCAGAGGGAGCCAGAAACACACCCACATCCTAAGACTCTTTTCAGTCTTGGCGTTGAGGGGGTTCCCACTCTGTCCCCTGACTACACACAAGTCAGTGTCTTTTTCCTTTCCGCTCATTCTACCTACATGAAGAGCACGTTGATCTCCCCAGTTTTAACACAGGAACCATGATTTTCTTGGGTTTTGTGTGTGGGGGGGGGGAGAGAATGGGAGAGAGAGCAAGTACATCCCAATATGGAAGGGCTTGGGGCAGTGGTTTTCAACCAGGGGCAATTTTGCACCCAGGAGACATTTGAAAGTGTCTTGGGACACTTTGGATGGTCACAGCTTACGCGAGGCTAAATGTCCTTCCATCACAGGACAGGCCCACAGCAAAGAAGCATCCAACCCCACCCAGCAGTCATGCTGAGGCTGAGAAAGCCTGGTTTAGGCTCGCAGATATCGCCCTCCAGCAAGCCGGTTGGAACACTGATTGTCCTCAAATGGCCCACACTGCAGAGGCTGTGGATAGATAATGCATCCTCTCCCAAGTCAGTACTGACCGCCGTTTTTCTTCTTTTAGACTCTTCCATTTTAAACATAATTTAGCTGTCTCTTTTTTGTTCCTCTGCTCTGCTGAGAAGAGAAAGGATTGGAAAGGGGGAGGGGAAGGTGACAGAAAAGGAGGATTAGAGGCCTGACCTGTTTCTCCTGCAGAAGCTGGGCACATTCCTCTCTCACACGTGCTTTGTGACCCAGCAGGGTACAATTAAAAGCACAATAATTTGCTTGTTATTCAAGTCAGGCATTAGTCCGGGTAATGGCGTGCTTGGTGTAGACTTGGATTTCCTTGTTTGGAGCTAAGCTCAGGACTAGCTGAATTCTCCATGGAGAAATCTTGATTTGTTCAGGTCTTTCATGTTTTCTACAGAGAAGGGATTATGTCTTCCTGAAGAGGGGCGTTGCTTAAAAAGCTACAAAGTGTAAGAAAAGGATTTAGGGCAGAGGGGCCTGTGGTTACGTAGCTGAGGGGTACAGGGAATTTCAGAGCCAAGGATTATTTAAAGCCATAGAGTTAAAAAAATAATTGCTTTAGGGACTTCCCTGGTGGTGCAGTGGTTAAGAATCTTCCTGCCAGTGCAGGGAACACGGGTTCGAGCCCTGGTCCGGGAAGATCCCACATGCTGTGGAGCAACTAAGCCCGTGTGCCACAACTATGGAGCCTGCGTGCCACAACTACTGAAGCCCACACGCCTAAAGCCAGTGCTCTGCAACAAGAGAAGTCACCCAGTGAGAAGCCCGTGAACCGCAACGAAGAGTAGCCCCTGCTCACCACAACTATAGAAAGCCCACGCGCAGCAACAAAGACCTAAGGTAGCCAAAAATAAAAATACATTTAAAAAAATTTATTAAAATACATTGCTTTAGCACTACTGCATCAGTGCTGGCGAGTACACTGTAAAGGCAATTAAGCATGAGCTAATATTCATTTTACTTTGGCTAATTACTGCATGGATCCAGGAGAGGGAGGGGAAAGAAAACATGCCCCCTCCCTGGCAATCAAGGAGGACGTTGGTTTTGGTTTCTTTGCCTTATAGGCACGCTTATTAGTTGGGGTGCCCAGAATCCAGCCATCACAAGGGCCTTATTAGTTAAAACACAGGAAAATTGTTCTCTCAAGGCAGAACAGTGAATGCTCTGCTGTCCCAGTGACCAAGCAGAAGCCACTATTAGTTTTAACTCCATCGATTATTGTTAGCCAGAGAGGACATGACATACACAGTCCTGACTTCACCCATGTGCCTGCTGAGCCTGGGTCAGGGGCTCTCAACCCAGAGCAACTCTGCCCCCCTCCCCCCAGCTCCCTGCCCCCCAGACAATTGACAAGTTCAGGAGCCATCTCTGCTGTCACAGCTGGGGAAGGACTGCTGGCATCCGCTGGGCAGAGGCCAGGGATACTGTAGGAGTATCCCACAATGCCCAGGACAGCCCACAGCAAAGAATTATCGGACACAAAATGTCACCAGTGGCAAAAGTAAGAGGTTCTGGTGTAGACAGAAGCAATTTCCTCTCCTTGAGTAGGTGAAGGTCTTCAGAATCTTTGCTTCCTCAAATACATAATGGACAAGTCATCAGATGACCATATTTCATGCTAACTAACACGTTTTTCTTCCCCCTTTTCTACACTGGGTATTCATTCTGCCACTTCAAGAAATCGAGTGACGCTAAGAAAAACTTGCCCTGGAAGAATGGTCCACGGGGGCGAACCGAGACCCAAGTCGGTGCCCGCCCTCTCCTTCCCCGATTCACACACACGCACCCAAGAGAGAAAACAGCGAGCTTCTCTGCAATCCCCCGGTTCGGAGTTTTGAGAAGTTTTATTCCCTTCTCTGAGATTACCCATTCTTCCCTGCATGAAGCATGTTCAGGGAAGTCATTTGTCCTGCAGCTTTACAGGAGTTAAGAGCCCGCAGCAGTGAGATATCCATTTCCTCCCTGGAGAATGAGGACTCCCCCTGAGGGAGGTTAATGCTCAGGACAGGAGCATCCCTGGAGCTGGTGACAGCCAAGGGGCTGTGACTCAGGACTGTCCCAGGCAGGCCATCAACTCTCTGGGAGAGCCTCAAGGATGCACTTAGCCTCCGTTTACAGGAGGTGAGGAGGGCAGAGTGCTGCAGACGGGGAGCGGGGCGGCCACACCCAGACTAAACCCTAGCCGGCACCCTGCAAGAGACAGAAAACCTCTCCCCTCAGGTCCCACCAGCCCTGCTCTCCCCTTCTGTGCACCCCTTTCAAATGCGTTTTTCTGCTTTGCCCCCTCCCATTCAATCCGTTCTAGGTACAGTGGTCACGGTGATCCTGGTACGTCCGTCCTAAGTCAGATCATGTTGTTCGGAGCTCAAAACCCTTCAGAGGCTCCCATCTGGATTCGAATAAAAGCAGTCTTCTCCTTCTCTCCCCCTCCCCATCCCCCCACTCTGTCTCTGTCTCTCTCTCACACACACACACATGCATGCGCCTGCGCGCACACACACACACCGTCCCTCCCCTTCCCTCAAGCCCTTCCAGACACACTGGTGAGCTGTCCCTGGCTGTTCCTAGCAGCTCCCTCCCCATAGCCTCCTGCACTTACTATTCTCTCTGCCTAGAATGTTCTTTCTCTCCGTATCTACAGGGGCTGCTCTCTCCGGTCTGTCCACATGTCCCCTTCTAATTAGGGTAGCCCTCTTTCCCTTTGATGCTTTATTGTTCCCGTAACCTGCATCATCTGGTAACATGCTAAAAACTTCCATGCTTTCATTTGCGGGTCCTTCCCTACCCCACCTCTCACTCCCAGATTGCAAGGCTCTCTGTATAATGTTTTCACAGCTGTCTATCTCGAGGACCAAGTACAGTGACTGGCTCCAGCAAGCACTCAGATATTCGTTGAAGAAATTAGGAAATGGACCAGGCTACTTAGCTTCAGAAGCTCTTTCATGGAAGTTCCCATCCCCTCCGTACCAGTTCTCAGCTAGTTGACTGAAGACTAGCACCCTGACAATGAGGCAGCTCTAAACTGTGAACGACAAAAATATTTACTGTGTCTCCGAGGGCCACTTGTGTTTGGTGTTTTCTTTTTTTAATAGTTTTTTAAATTAATTTTTAAATTTATTTATTTATTTATTTTTGGCTGCGTTGGGTCTTCGTTGCTGTGCGCGGGCTTTCTCTAGTTGCAGCGAGCGGGGGCTACTCCTCGTTGCGGTGTGTGGGCTTCTCACTGTGGTGGCTTCTCTTGTTGTGGAGCACGGGCTCTAGGTGCATGCACTTCAGTAGTTGTGGCACACGGGCTTCAGTAGCTGTGGCTTGCAGGCTTTAGAATGCAGGCTCAGTAGTTGTGGTGCACGGGCTTAGTTGTTCCGCGGCATGTGGGATCTTCCCGGACCAGGGCTCGAACCCGTGTCTCCTGCATTGGCAGGCGGATTCTTAACCACTGCGCCACCAGGGAAGTCCATGTTTGGTTTTTATTTGTAGTGAAATGCACATAAAATTGTATCATCGTATCACTTATGAGTGTAGAGTTTAGAAACGTTCAGGACATTCACGTTGTGCGGCAGCCAATCTCCAGAACTCTTTTCTTCTGGAAAAACTGGAACTCTCTGCCCTCCAGCAACCGCTACCCCCAGCCCCTGGCACCCACCATTCGACTTTCTGTCTGTATGAACTTGACCACTCTAGGTGCCTCATACAAGTGGAATCGAGAGCATTTGTCTTTCTGTGACTGGTAGGTTAGCATCATGTCCTCAAGATTCATCCATGTTGTAGCCTGTGTCAGAACTTCCTCTTTAAGGCTGAATAATATTCTGTTGTGTATACACCCCGTTTTGCTTATCTATTCATCTGTCAGTGGGCAGTTGGGTTGCTTCCACAGTTTAGTTATTGTGAACAATGCTGCTATGAACATAGGTATACAAAGTATCTTGCAAAACCTGCTTTCAGTTATGTTGGGTATATACCCAGAAGTGGAACTGGAACATATGGTAATCCTACTTTTAATTTTGAGGAACCACCATGATATTTTGCACAATGGCTGTACCATTTTACATTCTCACCAGTAGTGCACAGGGTTCCAATTTCCTACATCCTCATCAACCCTTGTTATTTTTTGTTTTCAGAGTAGCCACCCTAATGTGTGTAAGGTGGTGTCTCACTGTAGTCTTGACTTGCATTTTCCTAATGATCAGTGATGCTGAGCATCTTTTGATGTGTTTATGGGCCATTTATGTATCTTCTTAGCAGAAATGTCTAATCAAGTCCTTTGCCCATTTTTTAGCCAGGTTGTTTGCTTTGTGGTTGAGTTTTAGGAGTTCTCTGTGCACTCTAGATATTAATCCCTTATCAGATATATGATTTCCAAACATCTCCTCTCATTCTGTGATTGCCCTTTTCCTCTGTTGATAGGGTCTTGATGCACAGAGTTTTAAAAATTTTAATAAAGTCCAATTTCTCTATTTTCCTTTTGTTGCCTGTGCCTTCGGTGTCATATTCAAGAAATCATTGCCAAAATCTAATGCCATTAAACTTTGGGGCACTTGTGCTTTTTAAAAGGACCTTTTAATGACAAGTTCCCCAGTTTGGGGAGTTCAGAGTCCTGAAACCTAACTATAAGTGTTCCCAATGCAGAAAGTGCATAAGAACCAGAGTGCTTAATCAACATTTCTGTTGGCAAGCGAGGTCCCAAGGAGCGTGTGGAAGAACAGCAGAAGTAACATGGAGGACTTTTAGGAATGTTCTCTGCCACCTTAGTTTCCTCCCTCTTTCTCCATATATCCCTCCCATTTTTCCTTCCTTCCTTTCAGATAACATGTCTGGGGCAGGATATGGTGAAGAAAATGCTTTTACCTCACTCCCCTATAACAACACTGACCACCCCATGAGCCTTGGAGAAGCAATTTGCCTAATTTGGAGAGAAAAACTCCATTCAAGCCCTGCTGGGATGCAAGTTCAAATCTGCGTGACCACAAAACCCACGTTCATGGACCCACTTGCCTCTATTGCTTTTTTAAGCTATAGGAATGCTGGATGAGGAATGTTGTCTGTTATTAACTAGAAAAACATGATCCCCCTTTGAGCCTTCATGTCATTACCTATAAGATGAAAATGGACAAGCACAGCACATTTCCAGTGTTACTTTTGAAGTCTTCAGTGCTATCTTACATGAAAATAACATGAAGACACAGAAGCAAACCTGCCTGATTCCCCCTTATGCCTTGACTACTTGGCCTGCAGAGAGGCCTCCAAGACCCTCCTTGGACGATCCAGGGTTCAGCCCAGCACTGAGCTAGACGACCACGGGCTCCCCTTCCAGCCCAGTGAGTCTTTTCATGACTGTTTTGGGGGTTTTTTTCTAGACTCCCATTTCTTAAAAGTTTGAGAGCCAGTCACAGATCTCCATTTCACCCAAGGGCTGGCATGTCACGAGGTCACCAATATTTGTTTTATGTACTGCTAAGAGATTAAGGGGCAGTATAATTTCAGAGAAAAGTTAGGTTCCCTGGAAGTTAGGAACCCCAGCATCCTGCCCTTAAACACTCGAATGACCTTGAGCAATGAAAGGTCCAGACCTTCATTTCTCATCTTCAAATGAGAAGACAAATTGGACTACATCACTGTTTCCTAAAGTGTGGTGTGTACACTGCTGTGGAAAGTAAGCAATAGGAAGAAAAAAGTTAGGTGCTTTTATCTTATGTATATATCTATAAATACTTAAATAGCCTCTCAACTCTACAGTATCTTAGCTATTATTGCTACAGCAAGGCTGAAGTCGGTGACACACACACAAGCAAGACCCAATGCTAGTACATGCGGTGAAGGTATCGCACCTTCAGGAATTGTCCTTTCCACCCAAACTGTCCAGAAAGATTGACACCGATGAAATGGATCGCTATTGTGGATCCTCATATACCAAATTCCCAAGAGCTTTGCTGAGAAGACCTCAGCATTGCATCAAAGCATCCCTTTGATGCAATGTGAATAAGGTTTAAAAGAGTTATTAATGGGGGAGGCAAATGTTAAATCTATAGCAGAGGTAGTTTCCCCATAGGATGGGGGAGAGGGAAAGTATGTAAGCACCTGTCATAGGGCCTGGTGTGGAGCAGGTGCCCCATACAGATGTTATTACAAAATATTGAGTATAGTTCCCTGTGCCATAGAGGAGATCCTTCTATCTATTCTATGCCTTCTTTGAATGACCGTAGCACTTGTTTTCTGTATCATTATTATGTCTATTGTTGCTTTGTGACTGAAAATGAAAAATGTCTATTTGTCCACGTCCTGGCCCTTACATAAAAATGTGTTCATTTATCTATTTCATATTTATTGACTACATCTTAGACACCGTGTTAACTGCTGGTTCTAGATGTTAGTAAAATATAGACCTTCCTGCTCAAAGGGTCACAGTATTTGTGGGAAAACAAAAAAATGAACAACCTATGTCTCTAAGAGCTTTGTACTTCCCAAAGAGAACACACCTCGTAGGTACAATGAATACATGTATCATACGTAAATGTATAGTTAATGGGATTATACACCTGAGATAACTGCTTTTCGATTCTGAGGAAATGATGATTATATTTCACCAGGAGCTCAATACCACTCTGAGAATGAGGGCTTAACCCCCGACTTGACTCACTGCATCGCTTTCCTATATAAAAATACACAAGTCTGTACATACGCTCTAGAAAAAGGCTTATCTGGCATGAATTTCAGATAGCAAGAAGAAAACTTCAAGAGGTTCAGAGAAGCATCCAGAAGCTCAGATGACTGTCTGGCACTAATACAACTTGCTTGACAGGAAAATAGAGCTGTAAATCTCACAAAATTAGATGATCTTTTAAGAATTTCAAAACCTCCTGCTATTAATTGGAAATCCTAAAAGAATAGCTTCTTCTAAAATGTACTGATAATATGCTTTACAGCTTAATATTCAGAAGCCTATGTTTTGGCTAAGTGAGCTTCAGGAAGGAAGGAAATGTGCGGTTTACCTACACTTACTTTGGAACCGCTGGTTCCAAACATCTACTTCTATGCACAGTCATCTTATCATCTGTAAAATGGAGGCAACTCTAAGACAACAGAGTTACAGAGATGTTGCACAGCTCCATGTGTCATTGTCTTCATTTGTTTCAGAATACCAATAACATCTAAGCTACTACTGAAAGAGGGCTGTATTATTTCGGGTCATCTAGTGCAGCTCTGTCAAAGTAAAGAAAAGGGACCTAGAATGACTATAATTTTCCCAAGAGGACACAATTATTTTATGGTAAATCTGGGACAAGAACCCTGATCTCTTGGATCCCATTCCATTGTTCTTTCATTGGGTTCTGAACAACCCAGAGAAATAAAGAGAAATAAAACTCCTGTGTGCTGTGTCACTGGTACAGGACATGGCAAGATTGGAATTGGAGCACTACATATTAAGAGGTATCTGAGAAATTCTTCAAACTAATTGAGATATATACCAGGTACATAGAAAACAGTATGTTTTATGAAGATGATTCTGTGCAATGAACAGAACTGGTAACACACACTGGAAGGTGAATTCTCATTTTCTGGCACCTTGGAAACGCCACCTCAACATACACGTTAAAATAAACATTTGAACTGGGTCATATTTAATTCTGCATGCTCTTGTAAGTCAGCAAAATATTCCATATATCATTTAAGTTGTCACTCACTTTTTAACTTGACTTTCAATTTCTAAAAGTCTTTCCAAACATAAAACAGAGGTGGGAAAATGGCATATGGGAAGCTGCAGAGATGAAATAAGCTTATTTCATTAGGCATAAAGATGACTATCCAAACAACTTCTTCATGGCTGAAAGTGTCCAAATCTACTGCCTTCGTTTTGTAGTCAAGGCTTCCGGAAAAATATGCTAATGGATTCCTTATTACCCAAATGCCCCATATCAGTTTCAGTAGGTATCATTATATATTATGGAAATTTTTCTCAGTGACAGTGAAAGACATCCTGGCTGAACATCCCCCTGCCCATGACACAGAGATGATGGTCTCAAGCTATCTTGAAGGCATTGGAGCCCACACTATCCGTTACTAATATTAATGGAGGATAAAACTTCATATTCTGTTTGCTCTATATTTGTTCAATCACTTCTTCCCTTCATTAAACTGGATGGCCCATAATTGAGTCTGTAGTGTCTATCATTGGAAACTGAACAAAGTTTTGTTGGTTTTATTAATGTCATACATTTCCAGGGAGGGTCTATTCAATAACTAAGTCTAGTTTCACAGTTACAAATAAATTATGATGTAACTTTGATTAAATTAAGCTCATCATAAAGGAAGGATACTGAGAGTTGCTAGTACCCCTTCCTTGAGGGACTCTCGTAAAGCGCTAAGTAAAGTAACAGAGGTGTATATGTATGCATATATTTTCAATGATATTTGTACAGACTTAAAAAGAACTCTACAGAATGCATTATAAAAACCTTAATGCTGTGTGTCCCTAGTTCCCAGCTCTCTCATTAGAACTACTTAAATGAACACAATCTTATCTGTTAGGATAGCTATCAGAGTACTCCAAATACTACTTCTTGCAGTACCCTGTCCCAACCGTTTGCCATCCTCTTCCCATTAGTCCTCAAGTCAGAAGCCCCGAAGATCTGTTCATTAATTTATGAACACATTTCTTCATCCAGTCAAGAAAATTGGTTGATCCCTTACCAAATTTCAGGCACCATTCTTCAGTATGATGTATAGTCATGTTCAGGAAACACAGCAGTGATTAACACAGATGAATACAGTCTCTCTTGAGCTGACGGGGGAGACAAAAGTAAATAAGCAAATATAAAATCATAAGTATAGGGCTTCCCTGGTGGCGCAGTGGTTGAAAGTCCCCCTGCCGATGCAGGGGACACGGGTTCGTGCCCCAGTCCGGGAAGATGCCACATGCCGCGGAGCGGCTGGGCCCGTGAGCCATGGCCGCTGAGCCTGCACGTCCAGAGCCTGTGCTCCGCATTGGGAGAGGCCACAACAGTCAGAGGCCCGCGTACCGCCAAAAAAAAAAAAGCTATGAAAACAAAACCTATGGATGGAGACCTACATGAAAGATGGAAGCGTATAATAATGGCCAGAGTACATTACTGTGGCAGAAGCAGCAGCCCTTAAGGAGGACAACTTTATAAATTACAAATTGGATTTAAATAGACAGGGAATTGAAAGTGGAGACATTATTTTCTGCAGAAGATGATGGACAGGGGAGAACAAAGAAAATAAAACTGAGATTGTTAGCAAAATACAATGCTAAGCATATAAGTTAGGACTGAGTCCTTAACTTTCATTTTTACTAATGAGTGGGTGAGTATAGATTACTGACTACACAGAACCAAACCTGGGAACACATTTTATATTTATGATCTTTGTGCCTAAAACTAGATTCTCCTGCAATTTAATATGACACTAGGACAATGACTGGCCAAGTTTTAGATTAATCACTCTTACACAAAGATTTTTCATTCATATAATCTCAAACAAATACTGCGTCACCAATTAAGTTCCAGATCCTATACACTCTGGCTGAAGATATAAATATCTTGCAAGCCCAGCGTCACTTTCCTCTTTCTCTGGTAACAAATCACACTTTCTATTATGACAATGGCCCCAGTTATCGGCCCAGGAATAAACACTTGACTCAGGAAGAGCCAATTAAAGCCCTCCTTTAGAGTCGATCGAGAGCTTTAAGGTTAGAGTATTTCCATCTTACGAAATTTTTGTAAAACAAAATTATTTCGAAATCGACTAATTATTCTTTAAGTTCTAGAAACTGCATTCTGTGACTAAGAGGACAATTTATTTGCCGTCGTTTCTGCCCTGCCCACTTTATGTTTCTGTTACTGTGAGATAAAGGCAGTGGGGAATGGCAAACCAATTCTGATTCATTCAACACATGAGTGCTTCTTAGGTACAAAACACCATTCTGAACATTGTCCGAGGTAAAAAGATAAATAATACCTAGCCCCTTATAATACCTAGCCCCTTACCCTCAAGTTACCTCCACGTGTATTTTATGTATGTATAGCCATACAATTAAGAAGTCTTTGGATGTTTTATCTTCAAGAATAATTCAGAAAATGGATTACTTGAATATCATAAACATTTAGGGTTTAACAGATTTGTTACTTATAGACGTTGTATCATGGATTTAAAAGACCATAGCAAGCGGGCAGCGGCGGGCGGAGCGACCGAGGGGCGGCGCGGGCTGGGCGGCGGGTGCGGGGGTCCGTGCTTCCTCGCGGTGGAGGGCTGGGGTTCGCCGGGGACGCCGGGTTGCTCCGCGTTGCCAGGTTACCGAGCGCGTGCCCCGCGCCCGCTCTTCCGCCCGGGCCGCCCTCGGCGCCGCCTGAGCCGCGGTGCGGGCTGCGCGGGGCGCCGGTTCCGCGGAAGCCTGGGTCGGGCGCTGCGTGCGGGACTCTCGTCGCTCGTGGACGGGGCGCGAGCGCGCGGGGGACGTAGGGCGCCGACCTGGGCCTCCCCGGCGCTCCGGCTCCGCTCCGGGCGCCCGCTCAGGGGCCTCCGGCGCGAGGCCCCCTTCGTGGTCAAGATGGCGGCGCCCAGGCGGGCCGCGCCGAGGTGAGCTGGAGCCGGGCCCGGAGAGGGGCGAGTGTGCCACGCCCAGGACTTGGACCCCGGGCTGGTCTCCCGTCTCCCGGGGAGCGGCGGGTAAGTGGGTGCGGCCGCGCGTAAGTCCCTGTCGTGGGGTGGTCAGCTCTCCGTGCGTACGCAGACTTCTGTCGTCTGATAGTCAGATCTGGGGTGGCCCAGGTTGGAGGCGAGGGTGCTTGATTGGGGAAACCTGAGGGGTTTAAGGACTCTATTGGGATCGTTTCAGACCCCAGCAAGAAGGTGAGCAAGTTTCCTCCTGACTCTCTTCCCGGCTAAGTTTTCTCCCTTCTCTGAAGGCGCCAGCTTTTCTGAATCACCTTGTTCCCCGGGGGGATACAGTTGGTGGTTCTGACCTTGGAACGTAGGACCCGGCGCGGGGAAGCCTGAGCTGGTTCTAGTTACTTTGTTTGCAAAGCACTTGTCTTGTCTTTGGAATCTTTGTGTATGTAACCAACGTTGGGAAGAGCCAGCGTTTTCTCCTCCAAAACACTGCGAGGGGTAACTTTATACGTAAGAAACAAGTGGGCGTTCACATCCATCTCTTTTCCAACCACTGAGTTTTGGTTGTGTTTCCTTTCTTTAAGTTTGTCTCGTTCTGAAGTGATAACAAAACAAAAACAAAAACAAAAACAAAAAGGCCATAGCCAATTACACAAAGTATACTCTAGTCTCAGTCCTGCCATTAATTAGCTTAAGTCATTTAATTTTTCTAGGCCTCATTTTTCTCATGTGATGTTTTTTCTTTGAAAAAGTATAGTTTCTGGAAGTCTCTAATCTCTGTGTCATAGTTCAGCTTGGAGAAAACCTGTTCTTATCCAAACTCCATGACATTGTATTTCCAGCTCCAACTTTGGACTTTGAGTGAGTTGGGGGCAACTTTTTAAGGATATTTTCACACAGCTTTTTTAGTTAATATCAGTCTAGCTGACTTGTCATACTCAGACTTTCTCCCATATTCTTTTACCAGTGTGTTCCTTAGTCATATATATAAAGACTGTTGTGGGAAAAATGACCTCCTGGGTCAGCTTACTGCATGGTCATCGACACAGGGCAGGGAGTAAGATTCTGTGGATTTTACAGAAGCAGATACAGGTTTCATTACCCATGTCCTCTCCTCTTTCATCTTACAAAAACAGCAGGCTTTTCTTGGAGAACTGCCAGATAATGCCATCCTGCCTCCTCACGGGCCCCGGGGATGAGTCGCCCAGGGACTGAACTCCAGTAAAGCAGGTGATTGGCTCATGGGTAGGCATCTGACCTCGGCTAAGTCTATCAGACTGCTCCCCAGGACTTTTGTCTCAGAGCAAAATGGAAGAATTGTCTTTTCTCTCTGGAATTTCTAAGCGGGGGAGATATGACTCTGGGACTCCCAGTGACCATCCAGCACAAGGAGAGACTTTCTGTAAAATAAAGTCTTGCAGAGGTAAGCAGGGCTGAGCAATGGAGAGAGAGCTGGAACCCTGCTGATACTCTGGAACGTCCAGATCCAACTGTATCTGAATATGGCTGCATCCCTGAATTTCTAGTACTTGTTTGTTGAGGTTGTTGTTGTTGTTTGGTTTTTGTTTTTAAATTTCCTTTGACTATTTTGAATTTGTTTTGAGCCATGTGCATTTGAAAGCATCATAGGTAAAAGAGCTAATTTCCTACATTAATGTCAGGTTTGCTTCCCTAAGTGAAAAATCATATCCGCTATTTTCTTTAAATAAAATCCTTCTAGCTCAGGTTTGAGATATTCAAAACTCTGCCTCCTACCCCCCTCTTTTCCAACATTTACTATATCACCTTGAAGCATTTGTGACCACATCTTTCCCATCTAGACGCAGTTGAGAGAGAGAGCATAGACTTCTGATATAAACTGCAACCTATACGCCTCCTACCTGGAAGCTTTAGAACATACTTGATTCTTGTCATTAAAGCAAATCTTTTGTTGTTGTCTCCAGGGCACAGAAGCATTTTCATGGCATAATGGAGTACAAAGTACATTAAGCCTAACTCTACTTCTCATCCTCTTTTACTTTAAATAGGCAGAAAAGAACAATCTCAAACACATTTTCCCAACAAATAAAATACATATACGATTATGTTTAGAAGACGTTTATGCAACATATAGTTAGACTGATGAATTAATGGACCTTTCGCCAATTGGCACAGTAAATATATATGTTCAATGTGCTCAATTAAAAAGAAGACAATAACATATTTTTACAGGTTAATTATCTGAGAAGAGTATTGTGCCAGCACACTTGATACTACAGTATTTCATGTTTGACAGGTAATCTTCTTTCAATTATATTTACTGCTAAATGTTTCTTGGATCAAGCTATTAAATTATAAGGTCAAAAGTAAAATGATATGAAATTACAATGATAAAGGGACACATATCCCACTTTATGAGAATAGAAGTTCTAATTTCTTTTCAGTACTACTAGTCGTGACCACAGTACTAATTTGAGCCCTTACTATGAGCCACTGTGCCCATATACATTTAGTTCTTACAGTAGTTCTGCAAAGGGCATATAATAATCCACAGTGTAAAGCTGAAGAAAGTGATTCTCATAGCTGAAAGTCACATAGCTGGTGAGTGGCAAAGTCTAGATTCAAACTTAGAGTCGTCTGACAATGCCCAGGTTGTTGACCACTATGTACACTGCTCAATTGTTGCACCAATAAAGAAGTGCTTGAAATAATTATAGATTTGCCTAACCTGAAACTGCAGTGATTCAAAGACATCAAAGTTGCCAGTTGCTTAACCACATCTACTTACAGTAAGAAATTACATTTTATTTCATTTCTAAAACAAGATTAATTCTGCAGGCCCATCGAAACTTGAGCACACAAATCCTACCTCCAAATGAAAGATGCTTGTTTTCCATTATTCAACAGATGGCCCTGTACAGAGGCAATAAATATATAGTCGAATTTTCATTCAAATAAATGAGAAGAGAGGTTTCTTCTTGTGCTGATTCAGTGCCCATCATTATGGATTATGATGGCTCTTCCCAAACTTTACTTCATTCACTCTTTCTACAAAACTCCAGTAATGGAATCCATCATTCAGATATATGTGCAAAGCGAAAGGACTGTATTAATACAGTTGCTGAAAGTCAAGTTGATAGAGCACAGGAAATACATCCTAATAAATGCAACATTAATGTTTGTGTGGGCCTTGGAGTGAGGGGTAGAAGAATTTTCAGTTTAATGGAATATTTTGCCTCTTGCTATGAAAGTGTGGCTTAATAGTCTTGTAATTGGTCATTTACAGAATCCTCCATCTCTGGGTTTCATGCTTTCTTTACTCTGCAGCTGTTGATTCCTTCTCTTGTTCTGGATGGAAGATAGCAACGAAGCCACTTCAAAGGGCTCAGCCTGCCTTTTTGTGTTATTGTTTAGATGGAGATATTTCCATTTATTAAAGCAGACTATTTAAACATTTTTATCATGTTTTAAACTTGACTGTGTTCTGAAGGTATGAGCACAGGCAGACATAATGGGGGATGTTTTCCAGGAGAAAACATACTCTTATCAAAGGAATTATCAGAATTTTCATGTATGGATTGAGAATCAAATTCTGGAGTTAGACCTGAATTTAAATTCATACTCACAACTTATTACCAGTCTCATCTTGATCAAATGGTTACCACACTTCTCATCAATTTCCTTATCTTTGAAAGTGGAATAAGAGAAGTATGCCTGGTGGAGTTACACATAAAGCTCATCTGATAGAATATTCATAAGGATTTTGCACAAAATATACATGGAAATATTTTAGCACCGAGTTTAGCATGCGATTCGTCTTCAATACATTTAAGAGCTATTATTTTATTATTATTATGCTATCATTAAATATCACTATTACTTAAATGTCATTATTGCTAACATTGCTGTAAAACTACCGGAATAACCCATGATGAATTCCCCTCTTCTGTTTCCTTTGTTTAAATGGAAAATATATATATAAATCTAGACAGAGAAGACTTTAGTGATCCTATTCAGTGGAGTGAGAATTTCCATGGCACTGATTAAAACAAATCCTAAATTGCATGGACTTAAGGTAGCAGAGAGGGGCTTCCCTGGTGGCGCAGTGGTTGAGAGTTCGTGACCCGATCCGGGAAGATCCCACATGCCGCGGAGCGGCTGGGCCTGTGAGCCATGGCTGCTGAGCCTGTGCGTCCGGAGCCTGTGCTTCGCAACGGGAGAGGCTGCAACAGTGAGAAGCCCGCGTACCGCAAAGAAGAAAAAAAAAAAAAAAAGATAGCAGAGAGGCTAAGAGATTTGAAGTTAGACATCCCCAAGTGTGAATTCTACTGTGACCCTCTTCTAGCTCTAGAACCTTGAGGAAGTTACTTAAACTTTCTGAGCTTTACTACTAGTTTCCTCATCTGTATCTTTTTCAGGACTATTTATCAAGCATCTTCCTGTTCTCTATGCTTGGACGTATCAATGAATAAATGAGACAAGAGCCTTTGCCTGCGTGCTCCTTCTTGCATGCTTTCTCCCTCCTTACACTCTCGTGTGGAAACGGATGTTATAAATAAACTCTATGCTTTGTCACAGGTTGATGGGCGCTACGGGATAAGGAAAAGGATGTGAAGCTCACTGAAGAGGCTTGGGTTGGGAGTGCTGGAGGAGTGTACAGGTAGGTTCTGATTTTAAATAGGGTAGTCAGGGTGGATTTTATAAGTTGACATTTGAGCAAAGACTTGAAGTGAGGGAGTTGTCAGAATGTATGATGGGGAGACCACTCCCTGGGAGCAAGAATAACCAGTCCCAAAACTCTAAGGCAGAAATATGCCGGGCAGCTTGGAGGAATATCAAGGAGGCCACCCTGGCTGACTTAGTCAGTGGGGAGGAAGAGACAGCAGGAGGGCTGGAGGTCAGATATGTGATGGGATGGATTGGGTAAGTCCTGGGAGGCCATCACATGCATTGTGTCTTTTACTCTAAATGTAGGCAGCCAGGGGCAGGATTTTAGCCGAGGTGTGGCATGAACTGTCTCTTGTTTGAAAAGCATAACTGTATCTGTGGTCTTGAGGATGTGGGGAGAGAGTGGAGTCAGGGAGAATCTCAGGAGGTGACTACAGGATCCTCGAGGTCTATGTTGGTGGCCTGCACCAGGCTGCTAGCAGCTGGTAATTCTCAGAAGTGGCACATTGGGAAGGTTGTGACAGCATTTCGTGGTAGATTGAATGCAAGAATGGAAAGGAAGAGGGGGTCAAGGGTGAATTCGAGATTTAGGGCCTGGGGAACTGGAAAGGTGTGGTTACTGTCACCTAAGATGGAAAAAGTTTGGGGTAGAGCATGTTTGGGGGATTAAAGACCAGTTTTGGAGGTATAAGATTTGAGATGTTTTCGTGACATCCAAGTAGAGATGCTGAGTACACAGTTGGATACACAAGTCTGCAGTTCTGAAGAAAGGTCTAAACTAGAGATACACTTTAATACAATGGAGATATTAAGAATAATTACATGGAAGCGCTATTTTAAAGATAAAATGAAGTAATGCAATTAGCACTCTGTCTTCTCAAAACATTTAATAACTGTTAGCTAAAATAATTACCTGAAATGAAAAAATACCTATAGTTTGTTTTGTTGTTTGCAGTAAAAGTGAATAAAATGTCACAATTATTTTAATAGTATTTGTGACACAGTAGTTTTAGTT
The DNA here is from genome assembly GCF_937001465.1 of Orcinus orca. Lineage (NCBI taxonomy): Eukaryota > Metazoa > Chordata > Mammalia > Artiodactyla > Delphinidae > Orcinus > Orcinus orca. The sequence continues at coordinate 35,789,725 of NC_064575.1, read as the reverse complement.
AAGACACCATGACTACAAACATTTACACTAAACCTTTCAGTCTCCTGCTTTTCACTCTGATAGGGTACTTGGAACCATATTTTGTAAGGTTTAAGTTAGTTGTCATAGGGTACCTCTTTAATTAGAAGTAATTCTGAACTGTCTAGTTCCATGCAGTTTTATATACATATATGTATAATTATTATTTTATGATTTATCAAACTCAGTTGAAAATTTGCATCACTGATATACATTAGAATTTAAGCATTTACCCAGGTACTCAAGGAAAAAAATGTACTTGTCTTGTAATTTCCATAGGGGTACTTGCTTTCACATCTTCCCTTCACTTTGCAATTGCAAACATGGCAGGGGAAATATTATCTTACTGGTCTTTGAGTTCTCCTTAGCTATCTGCAAGTCCTTAAACAGCCGTTGTGGCTTAACCAAAATTCTCTTCCATCTTCATTCCGCTAACAGATATTGGTCTAAGCATGTACTTATACTAAAAAATGCATGACCACGTTGTCTCTACACATCTATAATTTTATGTTAACACTATCATTATGTAAGCTATACTTGAATTGTAATTATAACAGATTTTATGTCAACACACATCCATTTCTAGTGTTCATCTGGTGTTCAAGGAGAGAGCAGCATGTCGTAAATTTTATCAAAATATAACATCTGAAGACTAGAACAGAGGGTAATTGTGTAATTCTGTATTCACTCTAATTAAGTTCAGTGGAGTTGGCATAATAGAATTAAGATGAAAAAAAAAAGACATCGAGGTACCATGGCTCCCTCTCCTAACACACCCTTTTCGTATCCGAGAGCAGAGACTCAGCACCTTTCTGTACAGAAATGGAGACAGGAAGAGGCCAGAGGATGAATGACAGGCACGAATGAGGTGGAACTTTGAAGAGCAACATGGAAATGAAATACTTCTTTTGTATTTGGTAGGTGGGGAAAATGTACCAGCGTGTATGCCTACTGGGACCACGTTTTCCAGAACAGTTAAGCCCAGTGTCAACTGTGCTGTCCCACCTTCCTCGTAAGTAGGAACATACTGTTACTTGAATCTTTGCTTCCTGTTTCTTGATAGCTGGTTGAGAAGATTATCACAGGAACTGCATCTTGTTAGCAAATACAGTGTTTTGAAATGATTGACACTCACTGAAGAGCGGCAACTCCAAGCTTGCTCTCTCTTGATCTTGGACTATTTAAGTCTGGAGTGCAGGAGTGGGTTATGGGGAAAGACCATTGGAATTCTTACGTCTTCAGCATAATGGTTATAGCATAATGGTTAGGAGTGTAGGTGCTGGTTCAAATCTCTGCTTTCCACTTTCTAACCATATGAGCTTGGGTAATTTACCTGATTACCTGAACCTCAATACTCCTGCCTATAAAATGATGTTAATAATATTTCATCCCCATAGACTTGTTTTCAATGTTAAAATGAAGCACTTAATACAATGCCTAGAGCATAGTAAAGTCTACTATTATTACTATTACTACTACTACTACTATTATTATTATTACTATCACGATGCCAGGTGCTGTTTTTCGTATGTGCCTTATTCCATTATCTTCTGCCCTGTCCCCCCATTTCTGTCTTGTTTCTGTACAAGGGTAGGTTTGTCACAGAGCATTTTCTTTCCGTAGTGTCTGACTCTTAGTCATCAAGGTGACTGGTCCACGACCCGGCATTCATTGCTGCTCGTTGAAGCAACCCATTTTGAGAAGGGGAGTTGGATATTGATGTCAAGTTGGGTCAAGGAGAGAGAATTTTCTCTCTTCTGCACTCAGAGAGCTAAGTGAAATATTCAGGCCTCAGAAGGAGAATCAGGCAAAGGGCAACATGCTTAATTTCATACCTTAGTGATTAAGAACAAGTCAGACAGGCTGGATTTGAACTCATTTCCGTCATGTACTGACAAGGGGATCTTAGGTGCTTTTGTAACCCGTCTGAGTCTCAGTCAACATCTGAAAGAGACGAATAACATTATCAGGACCTAGCGTATAGCCTCGTTGTAATAAGTGAGTAAATCCTTTTAAAACGTTCAGCACGTTGTTTGGCATATAAACACGTAATAAAATTTAGCTTCTTTGACTACTACCGCTGCTAATAATATTAAGTAGCTGAGCAGATCCGAGGCCTATTTTTTTCTTAGATTGCACATAATCATTTGGACAACCAGCTCACGTTGATCAACCGTTGCTTATATATAAACCCCCATGAACCCAAAGGTGCTTTAACTCTCTCCCAGTCAGAGCCTGTTCTGGGGGCAGAAGCAACACCGGCACTACCCCCGTCACCTTTGCCTTTATTTTCACTACACTCGCCTGCCGTACTGAGCACTTTCTGTTTGCCAGGCACCAAATTTAGCCCTGCGTATGCACTGTATCATATAGTTCTCACACTCAGGTGGGAGACATTATCATCGTCCCCAATTTTCAGATAAAGACGCCAAGGTGTTGGAAAGGTAAGAAACTTGACCCACAGCAAGAGATGGAGCCGGAGTATTCAAACCCTTCTCTCTGACCTCAAGAACCCTTACATATTAGCATACTACTACATCCTGGTAAGAAAATCTGCTTCCAGCCACTCTGGTGAGAGTAGAAATGATTCTCAGTCCCCACATTCCTCTATTGCCCATGCCACCCTAGCCTCAGGACTAGGGGGGAAAGGAAGTGATCTCTTCAAAGAGCAGCCAAAGGGAACCTACTCCCTTCTGCCTTTTCGTAATCAACTAACCAATATTTTATTTCCTTCTTAAGAGTCCCCACATGTTCCTTTTGGTACTTAGCTTGGCCTTTTAGAATTCTGACATTCTGTACATGACTCATCCACTGTATTTCATGTTAATTTATTGAGGTCAAGTATAGGGTCTTACTCATCCTGAAGTCGTTATCCCCTGTCACATCTAACTCTGTTCTTTTCTTCTCGTAGGACATCTGCAGATATTTATTTGAATTTTTTTTTTTTTTTATGAAAGAAAAAGAATATTCATTTATTTTTAATGACTTATTAGAACAAATACCTATAGATATCATTATATATATGATATATAAATTAATTATACAATATATCATGTATTAATTATTAAAACATACTCTGGTAAATATTATATATTCAATATGAAACAGGAGGAAAGGGGGCAGGGCACAACCTTTAAAAGAATTACATAGCCCGAGGACACAACATAAACTGATTAGAACAAAATAGGTCCAAGATGGCGGACGAGTCTACTTCCACTAGACCTTGAGCCTCAGTATACACTCATTGTAACACATCAGCAAGCTAAGCGACACACCCACAGGTGCCACGACAGTTCCAAGGATGACCATAAAGGTCAAAAAGTGGGCGGTGGCTCAATTCCTAGAAATCCCCACCCCTTCCCCAAAATAGCTGGAATACTCCTCCCACTCATCAGCGTATGAAATTACTCACCCCTATAAAACTAACAACCCCATACCCTGGTGCTGCCCTCGCCTTCTTTTTTTTTTTTTTTTTATTTTTATTTTTTATTTTTTTTTATAGGTATACCTGGATTTAATTCTCACTTCTACCGCTTGGTAGCTGGATAGCCTTAGGCAAGTTTCATACCTCCCTGAAATTCACTTAATTCAGTCTGTAAAATGGCATAATAACTTATTATAGCATCCTTTTAGGAATTTTAAATCAGTTCTTGAAATAAAAGTACACAATATATAGACAAGTATGGATTCCTCAATAGATGTTTGACCTTTCATTTCTCCAGTATCCCACCCGCATCAAATAAAGAAAAATACTTTTTAAAATTTACGAATATTTCATTGTTGTAAAGTTAAAGCCATAAAAATAATCAAATGGCCTACTATCATACCGTTAGAAGAAAAAAAAAAAAGGTGTTCATGAGAGTTCCATATTAGAATACAAGTTTTCCTTAGGCACCTGTTTATGTATGCTATTCTGCTCTTTACAATAAATAATTAAATTTAAAAGACTTAATTCCTCACTTTTAAGACCTTATTAGTTTACAAATTACATATTGACCTATGCTAAATTTTATACCGACCCATGCTAATGAATTCAGTACAGAAAACAAAAAACACTGCACTCAAGCAAACTACATATATATATATATATATATATATATATATAACTTATATGAGAATTGCTACTCCAGCTTTCTTTTGGTTTCCATTTGCATGAAATACCTTTTTCCATCCCCTTACTTTCAGTCTGTATGTGTCTCTAGGTCTGAAGTGGGTCTCTTGTAGACAGCAAATATATGGGTCTTGTTTTTGTATCCATTCAGCCAATCTGTGTCTTTTGGTGGGAGCATTTAGTCCATTTACATTTAAGGTAATTATCGATATGTGTGTTCCCATTCCCATTTTCTTAATTGTTTGGGGTTTGTTATTGTAGGTCTTTTCCTTCTTTTGTGTTTCTTGCCTAGAGAAGTTCCTTTAGCAGTTGTTGTAGAGCTGGTTTGGTGGTGCTGAACTCTCTCAGCTTTTGCTTGTCTGTAAAGGTTTTAATTTCTCCATCAAATCTGAATGAGATCCTTGCTGGGTAGAGTAATCTTGGTTGCAGGTTTTTCTCCTTCAACACTTTCAATATGTCCTGCCACTCCCTTCTGGCTTGCAGAGTTTCTGCTGAAAGATCAGCTGTTAACCTTATGGGGATTCCCTTGTGTGTTATTTGTTGTTTTTCCCTTGCTGCTTTTAATATGTTTTCTTTGTATTTAATTTTTGACAGTTTGATTAATATGTGTCTTGGCGTATTTCTCCTTGGATTTATCCTGTATGGGACTCTCTGTGCTTCTTGGACTTGATTAACTATTTCCTTTCCCACATTAGGGAAGTTTTCAACTATAATCTCTTCAAATATTTTCTCAGTCCCTTTCTTTTTCTCTTCTTCTTCTGGAACCCCTATAATTCGAATGTTGGTGCGTTTAATGTTGTCCCAGAGGTCTCTGAGACTGTCCTCAGTTCTTTTCATTCTTTTTTCTTTATTCTGCTCTGCAGTAGTTATTTCCACTATTTTATCTTCCAGGTCACTTATCCGTTCTTCTGCCTCAGTTATTCTGCTATTGATCCCATCTAGAGTACTTTTAATTTCATTTATTGTGTTGTTCATCGTTGCCTGTTTCATCTTTAGTTCTTCTAGGTCCTTGTTAACTGATTCTTGCATTTTGTTCATTCTATTGTCCATTCTATCTCCAAGATTTCGGATCAACCTTACTATCATTATTCTGAATTCTTTTTCAGGTAGACTGCCTATTTCCTCTTCATTTGTTAGGTCTGGTGGGTTCTTATCTTGCTCCTTCATCTGCTGTGTGTTTTTCTGTCTTTTCATTTTGCTTATCTTACTGTGTTTGTGGTCTCCTTTTTTGCAGGCTGAAGGTTCGTAGTTCCTGTTGTTTTTTGTGTCTGTCCCCAGTGGCTAAGGTTGGTTCAGTGGGTTGTGTCGGCTTCCTGGTGGAGGGTACTAGTGCCTGTGTTCTGGTGGATGAGGCTGGATCTTGTCTTTCTGGTGGGCAGGTCCACGTCTGGTGGTGTGTTTTGGGGTGTCTGTAGACTTATGATTTTGGGCAGCCTCTCTGCTAATGGGTGGGGTTGTGTTCCTGTCTTGCTAGTTGTTTGGCATAGGATGTCCAACACTGTAGCTTGCTGGTCGTTGAGTGAAGCTGGGTGCTGGCGTTGAGATGGAGATCTCTCGGAGATTTTTGCTGTTTGATATTATGTGCAGCTGGGAGGCCTCTTGTGGACCAGTGTCCTGAAGTTGGCTCTCCCACCTCAGAGGCACAGCACTGACTCCTGGCTGCAGCACCAAGAGCCTTTCATCCACAGGGCTCCTTAATTTGGGATGATTCGTTGACTATTCAGGTATTCCACAGATGCAGGGTATATCAAGTTGATTGTGGAGCTTTAATCCGCTGCTTCTGAGGCTGCTGGGAGAGATTTCCCTTTCTCTTCTTTGTTCTCACAGCTCCCAGGGGCTCAGCTTTGGATTTGGCCCCGCCTGTGCATGTAGGTCGCCGGAGGGCGTCTGTTCTTTGCTCAGACAGGACGGGGTTAAAGGAGCCGCTGATTCGGAGGCTCTGGCTCACTCAGGCCGGGGGGTAGGGAGGGTCACGGAGTGTGGGGTGGGCCTGCAGCGGCAGAGGCCGGCGTGACGTTGCAGCCTGAGGCGCGCCGTGCGATCTCCCGGGCGAGTTGTCCCTGGATCCCGGGACCCTGGCAGTGGCGGGCTGCACAGGCTCCCCGGAAGGGCGTGTGGCTAGTGACCTGTGTTCGCACACAGGCCTCCTGGTGGCGGCAGCAGCGGCCTTAGCGTCTCATGTCTGTCTCTGGGCTCCGCACTTTTAGCCGCGGCTCGCGCCCGTCCCTGGAGCTCTCTCAAGCAGCGTTCTTAATCCCCTCTCCTCGTGCACCAGGAAACAAAGAGGGACGTAAAAGTCTCTTGCCTCTTCGGCAGGTCCAGACTTTTCCCCGGACTCTCTCCCGGCTAGCCGCGGTGCACTAACGCCCTGCAGGCTGTGTTCACGCCGCCAACCTCAGTCCTCTCCCGGCGCTCCGACAAAAGCCGGAGCCTCAGCTCCCAGTCCCGCCCGCCCCGGCGGGCGAGCAGAAAAGCCTCTCGGCTGGTGAGTTCCGGTCGGCCCGATCCTCTGCGCTGGAATCTGTCCGCTTTGCCCTCCGCACCCCTGTTGCTGTGCTCTCCTCCGCGGCTCCCAAGCTCCCCCACTCCGCCTCCCGAGGTCTCCACCCGCGAAGGGGCTTCCTAGTGTGTGGACACTTTTCCTCCTTCACAGCTCTCTCCCGCTGGTGCAGGACCCGTCCCTATCCGTTTGTCTCTGTTTAGTTTTTTCTTTTGCCCTAACCAGGTACGTGGGGGGTTCCTTGCCTTTTGGCAGGTCTGAGGTCTTCTGCCAGCGTTCAGTAGGTGCTCCGTAGGAGTTGTTCCACGCGTAGATGTATTTCTGGTGTATCTGTGGGGAGGAAGGTGATCTCCGCGTCTTACTCTTCCGCCATCGGACACCTACTCCTTATTTGAATTTTGTTGAATTGTTCTCATCAGTAGTACATTAAAAGTTATACAGAAAGTGCTTTCTTATAAGGAAAACCATCTAAATAGATTTCTAGCTCTTTACTTTTTATAGCACTATTGTAGAGATTATAGATCTCCAGGTAATATTTTTTAGATTGAGTTCTTCATATCATCTTATTTTCACGTATAATGATAAATCTGAATTTTCTCTATCAAAGCTCTGAGACTTCACTGGCTTGTAACTTAGCTTGTTGATTATGTGTGGTTGACTTTTCCATTTACAATGATATTTGACCCTGGTAAGGAAGGGGCTGGGTGGGAAGGTACATCTTAGGGCCATCAATTGGTTTTGTAGAGAACTAACATAAAGATCTAAAGTCTCATCATATTTCTGCAGAACTCATGAATCATTTTATTATAATTCCATTCATTCAGGGAGTATAAAACCATTTTCAAATTGTTATTCCTAATTTGTTCATCTTCTCTTCCTTAGTCTTAGTGAGAAGAGAGCAGGCTGAATGGAAGAAAGTCATTATGACCACTGGGGCCACTAAGGTAGGCATCAGTCCCAGAGTTTTGTTTTCATCTCTCCGCTATGAATATTGGCTAATGTCTTGAGTGCTTACTTGGGGCAAATTACTTAGCCGACCATGGCAAATGGATTGTGTCATTTCATCCCCTGATAGTCATACAATTAATGTATGTATTATTATGATATCCCATAATGCATACATGGAACAGAGCCTCAGAAGTAGTTATTTGCTCACCAAAATATGGTAGATGTGGAATTTGGACTCAGGTCTGATAGACTCCTAAATCACTCCTAGTGATTTTTACCACTAAATTAAAGTTGTATACCTCTGGAGAGTAGATAGTTTCTAAAATTTCCTCAGCTCTAACGTTTTATAATTAAATTTTTGTCTGATGGCAAGCTTAACAGTTAAGATGGGTAGGAAGGAATGCCAGCCTGTTGAATGGAATTTCCCTGAAATGAGCCAGTTCACTCATTCATTCACTCAGCATGTATTGAATGTTTGCTGTGTGCAAAGGCATTTTAGGCATCACAGTGGAGTGAGCGCCCCTTCCATAGACTCTCCTGCAGCACTCAGAGAAGTCTTGGACTGGTTTGCCTGTTATGGAATGGGGCTTGGTGATAGAAGCCTGGTTTGTCCTCCACTGATAGAACTAAGACATACTCATATGAGTTTAGAGGCATCTTGAAGCCGTGGGATAGTAACACACATGAATCTTACCGTTTTTGCCTGGGATTAATGATATAAAGGCTTTGGATTTGGGTATGGAAAATGGGTGCAATTATGGGTGTGTTGGTTCTACATATATACGGACATCACGTGTCATCAGCCTGCAGCTACCTGCCATTCCTCACTACTCCTTCTTTTCACAAACCAAACAAGTACCTTCTTATCTCTCCTGTGGATAAGCTCTTGACAGTGGCACTAGGGCCTCCCTCAATAAGTACATCATTGGCTAAACCAGTGGTTTCTCAGATATGCTCATTGAACAACCCTTAAGGTGAATTGACGTTCCACTGCCAAGAATAGAATATGGTGTTCTTTAGAAATGGGGGGAAAAGATAGGCCACCAGATGTACTTTCTTTAATTTAAATTGTTTATATATATGAACAATTGTTATATATGTGTATGTATACTTGTTCATATATATGAATGATTTAAAATTGAAGAGATAGATATATACACACACATATATATATATGTATATTTAAATTTTGGCTTCTGTTAGCAAGTAGTAAATTAAATTATTAGCAGATCCATACTGCAGGGAAATAACCAATCAGATTTCATTCAATAGCTTGCTTTTTTGTAGATTTATGGTTGTGATTTTATATCTGCAGGTATGTTTGCTGAAGAAAATATTTCTGCCACTTTACACAAAATTAAATTCATTTAATACCAATGCGGCATGTCTCAAATGTCTTAATACAGTTTTAATCTTGAATCGCATCAGAAGTATGAAATTAGAAACATACCCCAAAATCATTTGAAGATATAATTACTTTCATTTCCCTTATACTTTTGAGACTTTTGAAAAACAAGTATTTAGTTGTACTTATCTGTTTTTGTCTCTCTAAGGATAGCAAACACTGAAACACAATTCTTTTTAAAAGTCCGTATTGAAAATATATTGTCCAAGATGATCAAAACTAAGGAAGTGGCAAAGAAATTCAAAAATTTAAACTTTCAAAGGGTGCTTTTTTTGTGAATGTGTAGTACTTGTTCTTCTGAAGGAATTAATCTTTTTAAAAATTTAATTAACTTATTTTTTATTGAAGTATACTTGGTTTACAGCGTTGTGTTAATTACTGCTGTACAGCAAAGTGACTCTGTTATACATATGTATATACATTCTTTTTCATATTCTTTTCCATTATGGTTTATCACAGGATATTGAATATAGTTCCCTGTGCTATATAGTAGGACGTTGTTGTTTAGCCAATCTATATATACCAGTTTGCATCTGCTAATCCCAAACTCCCAGTTCATCCCTCTCCCACCTGCTTCCCCCTTGGCAGCCACCAGTCTATTCTCTATGTCTCTGATTCTGTTTCTGTTTCACAGATAGGTTCATTTGTGTCATATTTTAGATCCCACATATAAGTGGTATCATGGTACCTGTCTTTCTCTTTCTGACTTACTTTGCTTAGTATGATAATCTCTAGTTGCATCCATGTTGCTGCTGCAAATGGCATTATTTCATTCTTTTTTTTAATGGCTGGGTAGTATTTCATTGTATATATGTACCACATCGTCTTTATCCATTCATCTGTTGATGGACATTTAGGTTGTTTCCATGTCTTGGCTGTTGTGAATATTGCTGCTGTGAAGATCAGGGTGAATGTGTCTTTTTGAATTATAGTTTGGTCTGGATATACGCCCAGGAGTGGGATTGCTGGATCATATGGTAGGTCTATTTTTAGTTTTCTGAGGAACCTCCATACTGTTTTCCACAGTGGCTGCACCAACTTACATTCCCACCAACAGTGTTGTAGGAGGGTTCCCTTTTCTCCACACCCTCTCCAGCATATGTTATTTGTAGACTTTTTAATGATGGCCATTCTGACTGGTGTGAGGTGGTACCTCATGGTAGTTTTGATTTGCATTTATTTAATAATTGGCAGTGTTGAGCATCTTTTCATGTGCCTATTGGCCATCTGTATTTCTTCTTTGGAGAAATGTCTCTTTAAGTCTTCTGCCTATTTTTTTGATTGGGTTGTTTGCTTTTATTGTCATCAAGTTGTATGAGCTGTTTGTATGTTTTGGAAATTAAGCCCTTGCTGGTCGCATCATTTGCAAATATTTTCTCCCATTCTGTAGGTTGTCTTTTCATTTTGTTTATGGTTTCCTTTGCTGTGCAAAAGCTTGTAAGTTTGATTCGGTCCCCTTTGTTTATTTTCATTTTTATTTCTATTGTCTTGGGAGACTGACCTAAGAAAACATTGGTATGATTTATGTCAGAGAATATTTTGCCTGTGTTCTCTTCTAGAAGTTTTATGGTGTCATGTCTTATGTTTAAGTCTTTAAGACATTTTGAGTTTATTTTCGTGTATGGTGAAAGGATGTGTTCTAACTTCACTGGTTTATATAAGGCTGTCCAACTTTACCAACACCACTTGCGGAAGAGACTGTCTCTTTCCCATTATATATTCTTGCCTCCTTTGTCAAAGAGTAATTGTCAAAGATTAACTGAGGTGTGTGGGTTTATTTCTGGGCTCTGTATTCTGTTCCATTGATCCATATGTCTGTTTTTGTGCCAATACCACGCTGTTTTGATTACTGTGACTTTGGAGTACTGTCTGAGTCTGGGGTGGCTATGCCTCCAACGTTGTTCTTTTTCTTCAGGATTGCTTTGGCAATTCTGGGTCTTTTATGGCTCTCTATGAATTTTAGGATTATTTGTTCTAATTGCGTGAAAAATGTCATGGGTAATTTGATAGGGATCGCATTAAATCTGTAGATTGCTTTGGGTAGTATGAGCATTTTAACAATATTAATTCCTCCAACCCAAGAACATGAGATGTCTTTCCATTTCTTTGAATCATCTTCACTTTCCTTTATTAATGTCTTACAGTTCTCAATGTATAAGTCTTTTGCCTTCTTGGTGAGGTTTATTCCTAAGTATTTTATTTTTGGGGTTGTGATTTTAAAAGGCATTGTTTTTTTACATTCCCTTTCCGATATTTCATTGTTGGTATAAAGAAATGCAACCAATTTCTGTATGTTAATCTTGTATTCTGCTACCTTGCTGAATTCGTTTATCAGTTGTAGTAGTTTTCATGTAGAGTCTTTAGGGTTTTCTCTATATAGTATCATATCATCTGCATCTAATGACAATTTTACCTCTTCTTGAAGGAATTAATCTTGAAGTTCTACTAAGACTTTTGGGATACCTGTTTTAATGAGCCACTACTTCCTGCCTGAGATTGCACTACGCACCAGAGATTCTAGAATTAGCATAATAAAACTAATAATGCAAACAACAGCAACAAATCTTCACAAACCTTCCTTGCAAGGAAGTAAAGTCCACTGGAAAAACAGACAAGTGAAACACACATTCAAAATGGCAGTGATTCTCAAACATTTATGTGCTGAAAAATCATGACAAGCATGATAACCAGGGCAATTACTAGACCCCTTCTCCAACTGGTAAGGTGTAAGGTCCTGTAACTCTATTTTTGGTGAATGCCTCCAGGAGAGTGTGAGACAGATGTTCTCAGTTGTCGTCAACCTTTAGTGTGCATCAGATTTGCCTGAGAATATTGTTAAAACACAGATTGCTGGGCTCCAGTGCCAGAGTTCTAACCAGTTCCCAGGTGTGGCTGATATTGCTGGCCCAGGGACCACATTTTGAGAACCACCTTTCAAAACTCTGCAGTATGCGGTTGTGTGTGTTGTGAATGCAGTATGCGGTTGTGTGTGTTGTGAATGAGACGGGCCCAGAGAACCAAAGGAGGGCAAAGGGACTCTGCCCTAAATTAGCCAAAGGTAACAATAGCAGCTACAATTGATTGACCCAAGAAAAAATTATAAGAACCTTACCTGCATTTGCTCATTTAATCCTTTCAGTAAGGTACGTAGGTGCTACTTAGTGTTGCTCTTTTACAGGGGTGTCCAGAGAAGGTAACTACTTTGCCCACATCCTAAACTGGTAAGTAACAGATTAAGAATTCAAGTCTAGGAAGTCTGATTCCAGAGCCCACACCTCTACCCTTTCTGCTTGTAGAGAGGAGTAAAGGGTTGTCAGTGAAGCCTTCCTGGGGGCCCTGGCCTCTGAGTGTAGATAGGATGAGTGGACATAAAGATCATTATTTGTGTGTGGGGGTAGGGGAGGAAGTATGAGGGCTTCCAGAAGAGCCTGCCCTCCCCATACATCTGCTATAAGCAAGTCTGATGATCAGGAGTCTGGAACATGAGTATGACTATGGGATACTGAGAAGGGTTCTAGAACCCTGGGGTTAGAGTTCTGGATCAGTTAGTAGGTAACAGAAAGTGAATGAGTGATTTACCTTACTTTCCACGGGTAGCAGGAAGTTTGGAGATAGTCCCTCTAGCGTTAGTCCAGCTGCTGAAGGGCATCACCAGGGGACTGGGTTGCTTCGCTCTTCCAGCTTCCACATCTCTAGCACATCCACATAGCTTCAAAGTGACCCCAGAATCTCCAATAGTGTTCCAACAATTTGGGCAGGAAGAAAGAAAATGAAAAAAAAAAGAAATTAAGTACGAAAAACCAGGCAGTGTCTAACTCAGAGAGCAAATTTTTTTACCACAGATGGTCAGCAGACTTGCACTTAGATCTCATCAGCTCGGATTTTAAACTGGCCACCTTAGCCTTAAGGATAATGGGGTCTCCTAAACCAGGGCTCTGATAGTAAGGAATAAGGAGAGAGTGGTACTGATTAGCAGTGCCTGCTGTCCCAAACAAATATTATCCCAAACTATTTTTTTTATCCTATATTTTACTTTAAAGAATGGAGGGGAAACATTATGTATCTGTAAATAGCGTTTTAGAAAGGGTACAATTATATAGTTATACAACCCCCTGGAGGGCTCCTTTCTTCTAAAATCTCTTTAAAAACTGTTCAAGGTTAAGGACATTTTTATCTTAATTTAGTCACTTGCAGTCGATTATCTTGGAATGACATCCTCTCTCTGCAGATGTTCTGTCAGGCTTTAGAAAATTCTAGAAGTGGACAGAGAAGTGTTATGGTACATGTATTTGCAATATGCACGTCTTTGAAATGAAATCCATTTAGGGACCAAAAGGCATTTCATGTCTTTGCTATACATTTTCACATATTTGCCTTTCCAGAATTCCTTTGAGCAAATCTGTTAGATGTAACCCATCCGTTTCTCCCATCTGAATTCTTTATTGCTAAACATTCTTCAGTATGCTCTCACTCCCCTCTGTCAAAGGCGTTTCTCTGGGTCCTCACCCTTCTCATCTCATATGTGAATGCGTATCTTAAACTGAAGCAACAGTCTGCTATGACTTCTCCATAACTTGAAGAACCCGTCTTTGTGGGAAAAAAAGTAGACTTACTAACTTAAAAGGTAAAATGCGTGCAATGTTTCTGAGAATTAAAAACTAAGATAAAAACATAAGCAATGGAAAAAACTTACAGTGGATCCTTTTCAAAGACTTTATTTTACAGAGAAGGCAACTGAGGTTTAAAGAAAAAATGCGTTAGTTAAACACTAAATAATAAACCTTAAACCTCAGTGGAGCAACACATGGACAGTTCATTTCTCACTCACTCAGGAGTGTAGTATGGACTTTGGTGGTCTGAGGGTCAGTTTTCTGCTCAGTTATTCAGGGACCCACCACCTTCATCAAGTGGCTCTACGTTTGTCCTAAAAAGGAAAGGAGAGAGGAAGCTGCAAGCTACAATTATCAACTCGTTATCCTTCAGACATAAACTCTTCAGGTCACCTCTGGTCACATTCTTTGGGATAGAACCATACCCAGATGCAAGCGGAGATGGAGAATGTTGTTCCTATCTTGATCCTAGTGATGCCTCTGCAGGCTGGAGGAGCTAATTAAAGTGTAGTCAACAGCTCGTTGTTTCTGCCACAATGAGTGATTAGCCTAAGACTGGATTAATTATGTGTGTGTGTCACATATACATATAATACACACAAACAGATATATGTGTGTGTATATATACATTTTTTTAGCATGAGTTGACACATGGAGCTTCTGCCGTATCAAAAGAGTACAAACTGCCTCTTGTTGCTTTTTCTTAATTGAAGTTGGCTACTACTATCTATTTCCCTTCATTTTGCTACCTCCCCCCACCGCCTTTCAGTATTATATGAAAATTCTGAAAGAAATAATTTCAAAGTTTCCAGTGCTTTTAAAGGTAATAGAATACTCAGACCTTAACAATTTTCCTGTGTGAAACTTTTGCCAGACTAAAATAGTTAACTTATGAAAAGTAAATTTACATTAATACAAAAGAGAAAATAAGCTGATTTTTTTTTTTTACACAAATACCCTGAGCCAGGGTAGAAAATAAATGGAAAACTGGAGGAATTTAGATCCTTTTGTTGTAAATTTAAATATTTTTAATTGTAAAAATAATACAGGCTCATTGCAGAAACTCCAAAATTGAAAGGATTTAAAGAAAAAAGGAAAAATAACTCAAAATCCCATTTCTGATAAATCATCTCTGTAACATTTTTGAGGGTATCTTTTGAAACTTTTTTGTGACGGGGTGCATATAAATACAATGCAAGTATAAAATACCTTTAATTATTATATCAAACTACAAAAGAGTTCTATAACATTTTTATTTAGTAATATAAGTATGATTACTCATCACCTAATAAAAATCTGTAGCATCATTTTTAATGGTTGAACAGCATTCTATTATTTATTTAACCAGTCCCTACTGTTCAACATTTAGATTATTCCTGTTTTGCTTTGCTAAACAATGAGACAAGCATCCTTGTTCATATGTCTTTGAGCATTTGTTTATTTCCTTAGAATGGACTTCTAGAACTTGAATGGCTGGTTGTCAGTTCTGGTACATACTGACATATTTTCTTCCAGAAAGGCTACCGTGCTTCTTATTTCTACCAAGAATTTAACATCCAATGTGGTTTCTTACACACACTCATCAGTACCAGTATTATCAATGTCAATACCAGTATTATCAAGTTTTTTAAAACTTTGTCATTCTAGCTCAGTAAAATATGACACCTGAATTATATTATTTGTATTTCTTTGATTAATAATAGCAAGGTTGAACATATTTTCATATCTTTATTGGCTGTTAATACTTTTTAGTTTGTGACTTTATGACATCCATTTTTCATCGATGTATAACAACCTTTTATATATCAATGTGTTTATTTTGTTGTTTGTTGTAAATGCAATTTTTTTCTCTTCATTTATTAATTTTTATTTTGTGTGTGTTGAACTTCTTTAATACTGTCAAGTCTATTCAAAAACCCTTTAATGAACACAACAAATGTGGAAAATCAGTCATTCTCCTGCATTTTGTAATCAATGTATTTCCTTTTGGGCAGTATGGAAATGTAGGTTCTTATTTCATCCTATGGTTGGAAAGAATCTGTTCCCTCGGAAAGGGATTATAGTCTCCATGATGCAGTAATGGGAGATTTTATAGGGTAGGCAGGGTCTACAGAAGAAAAAACCCTAAATCATACTCCATTGGTGGTTGCCTTGTTTATAAAAATGGCATTTGAGGTTGTGTGACTGCCATCAGGTAAGCAAAATTAATTTTTAGCATGAAATACTCCTATCAGCAAGAACAGCCTAGGATAGGCTAGCAGTAAGAAGTGAGGGGTTATGGGATTGGGGCATAGCCTCTGTTTCCTCCAATGCAGCTGGAAATTTAAACTCTGGGGCTCCTGCTTGATCCAATCAGCCCAGCTAGTATGTGTTGCCAGGTAGGGTGAATAGACTCAGAAGTACAAGAGCTCATCCTTGGTCCCCTCTGGAAATGAGCAGAGAATACTGTGTCAAGCAGAGGTGATCAGTCCATGGTCTGGAGACTTGGATCTCCCCACATAGTCCTTAAAGTCAGGGTGAGACAAAATGCCAATACAAATTATATTGATGACAGTATCAATGAGGTGACATTGAGTCCTTTGACCCAACGTGTGTCTGCAGTGTGCCATCCATTAGTAAATGGGCAAAGCCATTTGACAGATCTATGTGATATAGTGAATGAATCTGACACTCACATTTTGAAAAACTGAAACTGTATCCATTTGTCAAGAACAGTGGCTACTTGTTCTGCTTTATTCCCCCTGGTAGAACTAGGTAACATTGCAGGCAGTAAGACGTTCTGGCATTTCACCCTGGAGTAGCCCCCAAATTGAAGAAGCTGTCTTATCAGTAGTTAGCTCCTTGTCACCAAGAATACTAAAGTAGATTTGTATGATTAGCAAATTAAAGAGACTATAGTGCCTACCACTACTGTATTCACTAAGGCACCCAAGTTATTCTAAAGAAATCCCAATAATACATTAGGACCGTTTTGAATATTTTTATTTGATTAACCATAATCTTCTAGTTATAACATCCATCACCATTTTGACCACTGAAACTTGGCCTTCTTTTCTTACAGCCTAGCCCTGTGGTCTTGGGCTAATCACTAACCTGCTTAGATACAATTTTCTTCTGTATGAAATAGAAACAATATTATATGCTTTGAAGGACTGCAGGAAGATGAGCTGTAATGTTTATCAAGTGCCTAGTAAGTAGCCTGGCCCATAATAAATACTTGGCTAATTGTAGATGTTTCATTTTTAGTTTTATTTCCAAACATTGCTCTTTACTTTTGGAACTCTAAAATTTGTTTTGAGAGTGGAGGACTTGTTGTTTGGATTCCTCCAACACTCTCTGTATATTCTGTACTTCTATCCCTACATCATTTATATTAATGGAATAAATGATCTTTGGTCTGGTGATTCCAAGGTGACGAGGAGCTAAGTGGAGGTTCAGTATACACCTGAAAGTATGGATTTTCATGCCCAGTGCAAATGTGGGAAAGGCATTATTCCCACATTATAAAGGGGGTAAAGACCTCCAACTTGAGGAGACTCTGGGTTGAGAGATGAGAGATTTACAGGTACTGTGTTTATCCTACAGGGTACCACAGGGGCTTTTATGTTCTGTAGCAAGAATTTGCACCTTATACCCTTGTAGTTAGAAGTAAAACATACCACATAACATATCTAGTAAGCATTAGAGTTAGAATAAATACCATTTATTTAACGTTTCCTTTGTGTTAAGCATTTTACAGTTACAACATATGGATGGATACTATATTTTAATGGTTAAGAGTGTAGTTTTTTGAGCTAGATAATCCTGGATTGGAATCTCATCTTTATTACCTCTTTTTTCCCTGTTTTATCGAGGTATAATTGACAAAATTGTAAGATAGTCAAAGAGTATATCATGATGATTTGATATACATATGCGTTGCAAAAGGATCCTTCCCATCACGTTAATTAATACATCTAACAGCTCATGACACCTTTTTCCTTTTTTTCTTTTTTTGGTAAGAACACTTAAGTTCTATTCTCTCAGAAAATGTTAGTTATACAATACAGTGTTATTGACTGTAGTAACTATGTTATACAGTAGATCCTCAGACCTTATTCATCCTGCAGCTGAAAGTTTGTACCCTTTTACCAGTCTTCCCCTCTTTTCCCCACCCACACCCCAGCCCCTGGCAACCAGTTTTCTACTCTCTGTTTCTATGAGTGTGGCTTTTTTTCTTTTTAGATTCCATATATAAATGATATCATTTGTATTTATCTTGTCTGGCTTATTTCATTAGCATAATGCACTCCTGTTTCATCTATATTGTCACAAATGAAAGGATCTCCTTCATTTTTTTAAGGCTGAATAATATTCCATTACCTCTTAAATGAGTGACTTTTGGTACATTGTTTACACTTTCTAAGCCTCAGGGTTTCTTTTCTTCTGTAAAAAAAAAATATATATATATACTAACAGGTTATTTTCTGATATGTGGAATGTTTGTTGAATCAACAAATAATTAGTTGAGATCATAAATGTGACACTTAGCACTGTATTAACATTTATTAATACTCTCCCTGTTAATTTCTACAATAAATTGTATAATAAGTAACAATAATAATAGTACTACTAGTAGTTTTAGCAAATGCATAGGATGTGCCAGGCATCATATCCTGTACTACCCTCCTTCATTTGTACCACAAGTTACATGTGGACATCATCTTCCATGCTGTTTCCTTTAGAGAAAATTGAAGCTCAGCAAGATTGAGTAGCTTGCTCCAGATGTGAACTCAGGTCTGAATCACTCCACATATAGGTTCTTAATTATTCCATGTCTTTAATTCCACATCTGCATTTGTTTGTTGTTGTTGTTTTTAACTTTCCAAGCATCTGATCTGAAATTCCTTTCTCTTTGGGAAATTTTCCACTTTGTGGGTCTTGGTGAGAAACAGAGCCTTCCTCTTGTTATACAAGCTGAACATGTCAGATACACTGTTTACTCACATGCTCAGTCTCCCTTACAGATGGAAAACAGTCGGGCGACCTCGGGTTGGCCAACTGCACCCCCTCTTGGTTTTTTTTTTTTTTTTTTTTTTGCGGTACACGGGCCTCACTGTTGCGGCCTCTCCCATTGCGGAGCACAGGCTCCGGACGTGCAGGCTCAGCGGCCATGGCTCATGGGCCTAGCCGCTCCGCGGCATGTGGGATCTTCCTGGACTGGGGCACGAACCCGTGTCCCCTGCATCGGCAGGCGGACTCTCAACCACTGCGCCACCAGGGAAGCCCCTCTCTTGGATTTTGAATTACAAATAAATGATGTAAAGAAGCAAGGCCAGCAGTGTTGGGTCAATCTCCTGTTTCCTGTTCCTGCTTGGTAGCAAGGCCAGCTAGGACTTATAACATCACTTTGGCCTGATCCTATAATTGCAATAGCATAGGCTTGGCTTTCGGTTGTTTAGTCTGCTTCTAGTTACTGAGACCTAACCATAAACTTCCAAAAGTTTCCTTTTCTGCTCAAATTAGCCATATCTGGTTCCTGATGATTACAAATAAGACCTTTCCTGATATACAATGGTGACCTACTTATCCAGGCAGACGTAACATCGTCCTGGCAGGGACAGAGGGCAGGCAAGTTCCTTGAACAGCTGAACAAGAAGAAAAAGACCTAAGAAGGAAGAATTGAAGCCAGTTCTGCTTGTGTTATAATTCTACCCGCAGCTGCCTCTGTTTCACAGACCACGTGCTAAGGACCAGACAAACAAAGTAGACCCAGGGCTTCCAACCCAGAGACCAGCTGAGCTGTACACTGGACAATCTAGGATGTGAAAGACTTCACTCAATGTCTTTGTCACTTGACACATTGTTCCTCTCTTTGGGAAGTAGCTTCTTTGTGTGACAAGAATATGCTAAACCGACACTTAAGTGGACAGAGTTGAAAGATGCCAAAATTAGCTACAGAAAAAAAGGCGTAAAGACTTGTATTTTCTGTTATTTGAAGGTGTTAAGACCCCACATAGAATATGAGTCCTTTAAAGGAAAGTTGTGAATGGCCCAGGCAATGTTGAATTTCCATGTGGCAATATGTCCTTGATCGGTCATGATGATGATGGTAGCATCAGTAGCATTTATCAGTGTTTCCTGGGTGAGAGGCACTTTATCCTAATGACCTTTTATCCCCATGACGACCCTGTGAAGTAGGAAATACTGTTTCAGCATCTTCAGGGTTTTTTGTCTTTTTTTTTTAATCAGGAATTTACCCTAGATCACAGTTGGGTGGTAGAACGATCAGAACTGGACACTGGCCTTTCCTGAATTCCCAGAGTGTGGTCTTAGCAGTTGTATTGCCTGATGCAGAGCCATGTAAATGTTGCCAAAGCAATGAAACGTGTACCTATTTCTAAGAGATTCTAACTCAGAAGCTCTGGGGTTAAGTGCAGAGCAGTTGAGTGTGATTGTCTTTACAGACAGTAGATAACTTAAGAGAAGGTGTTTAAAAGTATATTTGCATATTGCACTGCACTGTCATATCCGTGATTGGTTAGCTATTGAGTAACTAACACAAATCCCAGTCCCAACTCTAATCTCATTCATCTCTTGTATGATATTTGACCTAACTGAGGCAGGTTTTTTTTTGTTCTTTCCCACAAACACACATCGAACATCCAAAACATGCTTACCATTTGTGAGCATATTCTCTTAGTTATTTAGGAGTGGAGTAAGAGTGAGAGAGAAGGGCTTCCCTGGTGGCGCAGTGGTTGAGTGTCTGCCTGCCGATGCAGGGGACGTGGGTTCGTGCCCCGGTCCGGGAAGATCCCACATGCCACGGAGTGGCTGGGCCCGTGAGCCATGGCCGCTGAGCCTGCGCGTCCGGAGCCTGTGCTCCGCAACGGGAGAGGCCACAACAGTGAGAGGCCCGCGTACCGCAAAAAAAAAAACAGTGAGAGAGAAAAAGACACATAAATATGAAATACAGTCATCATTTTATTAATATCCTTTATGTGTGTTTTTAATATCCTTTATGTTGTTAATCCCTCTTAGTATTTACTGCCATTCACTCATTTGTATTATTTGGGGTATAGCAGTTTATTCGCACAGCATTTTTACATATGGCTTATCATTTGTATTCTATTTTAATAACACTAATAATTATAGACTATTGACAAACTCATCAGACCCTACATGTTCATTTCAAAATCTTGAAAATAAGGTGGAAAATGAGGTGTAAAGTGGAAAATCTATGTGTATGTTTTCATTGGTGGAATGAAGAGCTAACTGAATATCACTCCTTTAGCTTTTCCTTCAAATGGTGCACTTTTTCCTCCATGCATAGGAGTCACTTCCATTAGGTAAACAGTAGTCTTGAGGGCAAACCTCAGAAGTAGAAACAGGAGAACTTTTCAGTTATGGTAAAATCAAACATAGTTTTCTTCAGTAGTGAAAAAAAAATTCTTCATGAGAAGTTCAACCACCGTGAGTTCCATGGTGAAAAACTTTCCCCTTATAGATGCAACTTGCCCCAGAATTCTGAGAAATGTCGGTAGTAGAGAGGGGTGTTGCATACACCTGTTTCATTTCCCTCTGACTTTTCCTTCTCCTTTCTCTATTGCCATTAAAATCTATAGTGAAAGCACATAGTAAGCAGTCTAGGACAATTGATATGACATTTGATCTAAATCTCCAAAGTCTATTTTAGATGGGGATGCTGTGAGAGTCACAGGAGGGGGAAAATCTAGAATTATTCTTATGTGATCACATGCACTAAAATAACAAAAGCAAATCTTATTTCTAGCTAATAACATAGCATTCCTTATGTGATGTCATATTATGGCAGAAAAGAAATATATGCGTCTATTTTCTTCTATATTAAAACTGCTAAGGAGTGGGGACCAATGAACTAAATCAATTGTTTTGGGTTCAAGTTGTAGATTTTAGTAGCCATCCTTCTTAGCAAGTTTTCCGAAGCAAATGTAGTTCGTTTACTATCACCACTAAATGTGCAGTTGTGTAGATTTGTGGAAAAAAGTATTATCAAATATATATACTTTAAAATGATTTGTGTAAATTTATCTATTCATATTATTCTCCCCAAGTAAATCAAAATATACTATATACTATGTTTTTCTTCTATAGCTTAAAAGGGGAATGTATGTTGAAACTTATTCAAATATTTATTAGGTGTCTACTAAGTGCCAGGCACTCTACTAGGCAGTAGAGATGTTGTATTAGAGGTGGAAAATGTCCTTGACCTCCAGAACTGATACTCTTGTAAGAGAAATACCGGGTCAAACTAAGTCAACAGTTTCTTTGCTACAGAGCTTTTCACGAGTCTTGTGAATTATGAGTCTCTGATAAGGAGATGTAGTGGACAACAGATCCCAAATTTATTTGAAATCTTTTCCTTCATGGACTGTCTCATAGGATTTATGATCCACCGAACACACCTTGAGAGACACTAGTATTCTGCAGTGGTTAGTTAATTGTTTTCTATTAAACAACTATATACTGAATCCATGATATTATTATCTGGATTTTTTGGAGGATACAATGATGTACATGGCCACTGTGATGATAAGGGGGTCCAGTTTAATTAAGAAGAGAAACCACAGGAGCTGTAACTTAATGTAACAAAGAAATACACACACATATACATATATTTATATGTAAATTACTATTTATATAGTATACAATGTCTTCTGAAGAAGATAGAGTTGTTTGTAACTTGGGATCTCACAGGAGGTTTCACAGAGAAGGTAGACCCTGAGCTGGGCAGAATTTCAGTAAGTTAATTTGGTTCTCACCGTACGATAAAATCAGGTATTTGCACTGGTCAATCTGACCTTGATGGAACAGCATTCCATTTGCAGGGAATAGTGTGATCAAACATGCAGTGGTGGAGATGGCCAGATTGTAATATTCCAGTACCTGGAAAGTGTTGAAACATCTGCTTTCTCCACGGTCTAGAAAAGTGAATCTCAAGTGAAATGCAAGTATAATGGAGGCCAGTGCTCTTTGCTTTGTACACTGCTTTGATTCTACAGCATGCAACAATGTAGTGATCTGTTTCAGATTGTCATTATTCTAGAGGGTTCTTAGTAACAGGAGTGGAAAAGGAAGACCTCTCTTCCTGTGTTTCTGCCCTATGCTCTTAAGCCAGAAAAGGTACCAACATCACTGACCTGACCTTGTCTCAGGTATCTATCAGGATCTACTAGAATCATTCTAGTGAAAGGTAACTAGACGTCCAAAGGACTCAAAAGATACACTATAACCTTTGTATACTTTATATACCTGGTGAAACAAAAATGTCACCTGAGTGGTCCCCCTCCCTGGAAATACCAGTATGTTTTTCCAGTGCATGGCAGAACTTTGCAGGTAAAACTGGGATAAAGGTGAAGAACAGTCTTAAAATTCTAGTCCTTGAACAGCACCTAACACAAAACAGGTTTTCAATAATCTTAGCAACAATATTCACAAATAATGACCATCAGCGTAACTGCTCTTTTGTGCCAAAATACATTACCATATTACTTTTTTTCCTTCAGCTTTACAACTTGGGTTCTATTATTGTTTCCATTTTACAGATTAGGAAGGTGAGGCTCAGAGATGCTAAGTCACTTGGGCAAGGTCACAGAGCTTGTAGGAGATAAACCTGCAGCCTTACTGTTGGATCCTACAAACCAGACCATAATTTAAGTCCTTCAAAATATACCTCAGAACATTTGAGTAAATTAATGAATAAATCCTCCTAGTCAGACTGACCAGATCATTATATTAGGTTCAGCTATAAGTGGAGGAAAGTCATAATCATAGTTGGACAGTTAATACTGTAATTTACTTGCTTTGAATTTTCTAAATGACGTTTAGCTGCTAATTTCATGATGATAACCATCGAATAAAAACAGGTATATTTTGATGTTTGGAATAAGATCTCATATTGAGTAAAATATATGTTGATTCCTAGACCTATATGATGTGAGTAACAGATGACATTGAGATGCCATCTAGAAGTACTCCTGTGCAGTTCATCATGTCAACCCAGCTAATAATTTTAGAATCTTCAGAGTGAATAATATATGCAGCCATAAAGTATATTTCTAATCAATGCAAATAATATTTTTCCTATGCTAAACCCAGAGTGAAGTTATAACACGCATCATAAGATTAATGGGCCATGTTTTCTTTATCACTTTGCTAAATTACTTAGTCTGGAAACCATTCAGAAGGTTGCGGATTGGAGCTGAGCAGTAGTAGTGAGACTGTGCCTCTGATGATGAAACTATTTCCACCCCGACCCTTACTGCTCCCTTCTTGGGAAAGAAGGCAACATTTCTCCTAGAAAAAGTCACAGGTTTATATGCTGGCTTGAATAATACCTTTGGAGGAATAGTGTGTCTTTTAAGCAGAGCCTATCTCGGCATATAAAATAATTTTTACCTACCATTTAATGAAATTAACACTCACTTTGAGGCTAGGTCTTTTGCCATTTGACTCCTGGATCACGTCTATGGATATATTTTTTTCTTGAGACGAAGTGTGAACCCAGTATAGTATCCATCATTCAGTCTATCTAGCTGATGTACATCCTCTGAAGCACAAGCTCCCTGAGGCCAGGCACTTTATCTGCTCTATCAGTGTAGCCCTGATGCCTAGTGTCTAGCTTTTGGAGATTCTTAATAAACATTTGTACTGAATAAGGTATGTATATGGTGAGCAAAAGTTGGCTTTCCATTTTACAGTCAAGAGTATCCCACTCATGTTCTGTGAACACTGGATAGCAGAATCTTACTATGTTATTTTTCTTTTCCCTTTGCAAGTTTCCTGAAAGGGCATTCCTGTCCTTAGAATGTCCATCTCCTCCCATCTTCCTGGAGAATAACTCTTCTTTCTTAAATAGTTAGTCCCATTATTGACTCTTTAAGATAGAATGTATTACCTCCTTACAAACAGAAAAATGCAGTGCTTTTTTTTTTTTTGGACATTTATCACCAGAAAATTATTCTAACACCTGAAATTCTGGACCTAAAATGCCTGGACTAGTGGTTCTCAAAGTCTGGTACCCAGACCAGCACATCAGCTGCACGTAGGAATTTTTAGAAATGAAAGTCTTGGGCCCTGCTCCAGACCTACAGACTCGGACACTCTGGGGGTGGGGCCCACTACCTGTTTCAGCAAGCTCTCTTGGTGATGCTGATGCATACTCAAGTTTGAGAGCCACTGCTTAGACCTAGAACTTAAGGTTTAGGCTTTGGACAGATCTGAGTCCTAAACACTACTGAGAGACTGGGGTGACCATGAGCAAGTTACTTCTGGGAACCTCTTAGCATCTGTGTGCCTTGCTTAGCTAATAGTGATTTTAATTAATTAGAATAATGCACACGGTGTACTCAAGAGAGTAACCAAAGCATGCTTTATGTTCCATAAATTCTAGCTGTTTACGATTATCATCAATCAGAGCTTACTGACACATCCTGAAGACATTCTTCTAATAAGTGTAATAATGTGGTTTGTAAAATTAACAGCTTAGAAGAGCATATTACAAAGTTCATCAGACAGGGTCTCAGCAGGAAATCAGGGGTACATCAATAAGGGTAAATTGAGCCCAATATAGAGAATCAAGAGATAGTGTAGTGCCCTGGGTTCAGTAAAAGTGTGGCTACTTTATAGGAGATGAAAGAGAAAGGAAGCCTTGCTGGAGAGAGAGTCCTCCCCAAAGATGCTGTGACGCCCCACAGAGAAGCACTATACGTTAGTTGGGGGATGCAGCCAACTCCCAGCAATTTGGCAAGAATTATTACCCTAACTTCACTCCCCTCCTTCGTTCCCTACAATCTTCTATTGGTACTCTTCATTGGTGAGCCAAACGAAAGCCAGAGCAAGGACACTTACTAAGATAAGCCATGCAAGCCATCCATATAGAGTTGGGTGGAGAAAGGATGTGGAAGGGCAAAGAGGACATATTTCCCGCAGGTGTTGAGCGAGCTGTAAAATCACTCGCCCTTCTAACATCATTGCCATTGCAGGAGCACGGAGGAGCAAGTGGTTAGTTCTGACCTGGCAGATCCGGGAGACTGCAGGACAGAACTGGTGTATGAGTTGGACTTTAAAGGTAGATTTGAATTTTAATGGAGAGTATGGAGTAAGAAATGGTGAAGAACCAAGGGAAAGGGAGATTCATTGCAAATGGAGAAAAGAAAAGTGGCATAAAGACAGGAAAAGTCAAGACTTACGGAAGAGATAGCAAATACTCTGCGTGTGACTGGAGCAGAGAATGGGTAGACGAAGGCTGGAAGTTAAGATGAAGTCATCCTTGAATAACGTTAAAGTTTCCTCCTTTAACCTCAATTTCCACCTTCTACTTCCTTCATTAACATTGGAAAATTAAAAGTGAATTTGACTGGGCTGGTGACAATGGCAGTATGAAGCAAAGAGAGGAGAATAAGAGTAAAAAATTTAGTAGTACCTTGGTGAAGCTGGGTAAATGATGGGTGGTGGTGTCACGTCAAAGCATGGGCAAGTGATTGTGACAAATATAGGCTTATTTCTTGACTATATGACTTCAGTTAAGGTATTTAAGCCCTCTAGGCTGCAGTCTCCCAACCTGTAAAATGGGGATAAAACCTCGCTTCCTCCAAGGTTTCTGTGAGGATCTAATGAGCAATGGAAGTAAGAGTTGAGTCCAGTAATCAGTTTTTAATACATATAAACTAATGTGAGGATAAGGGTAAGAATACTTGCTATCATTTATTGAATACTTATTATGTGTCCAATATTGTGCTAGTCTATTTACATATCTTTTCTCACTTAGCTTTCTTTTCTCTTATCTGCCTTTCTATAGGCAAGAGATAACTGATGGCTCAGTTATGAGGAAACGCAGTTGTGAGGAAAATGTCAGAGGGAAAATGTACCAGAAAGTTAATTCCTAATGGATCTGTCAGCCTTAAACAGAGCATGTCTGTG
Source organism: Orcinus orca (assembly GCF_937001465.1). Lineage (NCBI taxonomy): Eukaryota > Metazoa > Chordata > Mammalia > Artiodactyla > Delphinidae > Orcinus > Orcinus orca. The sequence continues at coordinate 35,763,194 of NC_064575.1, read as the reverse complement.
CTAAACTGTGTAAAATATCTGTGCTAAAACTACTCAATTGGACAAGTTTTGATAAAGTATTAACGTAATGAATAGGCATAAACAGCTTGGAGATTTTTGGAGGGTATGTGGTAACATTAGTATTGGTGTGTTGACTTTTGAAAGTTCTATGGCATATAGAAGTCAAAAAGAAGACCCGGAAAGGGGGAAAACTCTCTCTGAAAGTTATTGGGGAAGTCTGTCTAGTAAGACTCCAAAAGGGAGAATCAGTAAGAGGCCAGGTTATTCATAGGCCTTCTAAGAATGTGTCCATGAGAAATATTTACAATGATTGGATGCCGGAATAAAGGAGAACACTGGCTCCATAAATGGTAACTTATTTTACACAAACAGGCTAATGATAAAAAATAATGAAAATTTGATGGATTTTTGAGAGTTTCATTGACCAAACTGAGACAAAAGTGCATAACAGCTAGATGCTTATAGTTTTAATCACTTCACTTTGGAGTCAAGCAAAGATAGCACCTGAAATGGTAAGGGACGTTTATGCAAGGTCACAAAGATTTTTGGTGGTGCATTTGGGATATAAACACATTTCCATAAGAATTCTTTCAGAGGTCAAATGTTTGCTTGTCAAAAATAGCATGAACTTACTTCCAGGGAAAGTTCCTAAGAAAAAATAATTTGAGTAATGAAGAACACTGATGTAACAGTTAATTTAAGAACCCAGAAATAGAATTAAAGAGTAAAGCAATTATGGGTTAAGAGTCTGCATAAATTCCCCTGGAAGGGGGATATGGTCAGAGATGGCAATTTGAAAACAGTGAGTCACCAAAAGTAAAAGTTTAAATTACAAGCTGTTTTGGGGGTCTTCAAGAGAGATTTTATAGATTGAACAACAACAGCAGCAAGGATAAGATATAACGCTGTCATGTAGACTGCAGCCTGAAAAGAAAGCATTGCAGAAAAGCCACAACATCTTGAATTTATATTTCCATGCATTTGAACAGATTGGAGAGCAGTAAAGTTGTTTTAAGAGCGAGTGATTTAAGTCAGCCAGCTTGTGAATAATACGAGATATTTTTGCATTTACATTAACTTATGTCCATAAATAACGAACTTTAACAATGAACAAAATCCGTAATCATGATAATGCTAAGAAAACTGGAAAGATACCTTTACCTTGAAAAGACAGGATAAGGAAGACAGCATAGAAATTTAGGGAGATTGCAGTTTTGGAAAAATTATATTAACATTTATTAGCTGCTACAGCTTTGAAATGTGATGATTTAAAGAAAGAGGTAGACGGTTGATTTCTAAAAGGTAATGTGTTGGCTGAAAGAGAAGAGAATCTTGTTGAGACCTAAAGTGTTCTTTTAAGGATATATTTCAATGTCATTTCAAAAAATAAACACATTTCCCATAACAAAACAGTGAGGTTAATGGAATAATGCAGGTGAAAGCTTTTTGGCCCGAAGGAGTTCCATCCTTTGGAACAAAGTTTTATTGTTGAACACACCATGACCCAGGCCTGTGAGTGCCAGCGCAGTGGCTGTTTTTACAAGATCTGGTACAATATGCACAGTAGTTCTGGCCTTAGCACTAGGCAAGGATCATTCTTTTTGTTTCTTCCTGATTGCTTCCTCTACAGAAATGGGATAATCCCTCTTCTTCTAAACTGGAAAGTAGTTTCTTCCCTCAATAAAACTAGTTTCTTCTCCAGGTTGAGCTTTTCCAACTCTTAGAGGTCTAAAATGAATGATATGAAACATACTGTATTTGCATCTATTTTTATTTAAGAGTTATATGAGGAGATTCATCTAATTAAATAGGAATTTCCTAAGAGATGCCAAAATAAACAATCAACAAGTTTTCTTTAGAGATCATATATATTATATAACAAGATCCACCTAAGAGTTAAAATATAAGTAGGTATACAATTTAACTATTTGAAGATAATTTTTCTTCTTACCACTGAAGCAATAAGCAGGTAGTAGTACAATTTGGGGAAAACAATATTTCTGGCTTTTGTTTGTTTTATTTTAATTTGTGATATTCATGAGATCTTTTGTGAAGCCTTTGGGTATATAGTAAAATTCATGGGTTTTTAACTTTGTATTGACTCGTATTTTTGTAGATTTTAAATTTTTCTTCTGGCTTTAATTTATACTATCTCCTTTTACTTTTTCATTTAGAAATAATGTATTTTTCTCAGGATTGCAATCTCAGTGCAGTCCTCTACTTTTCTATTTGTTGGACGTTCTCTTAGACGTCTACATTTTTGTCTAGTTAGTACATTTCTAGTTTTTTATACAATTGATAAGAACTCTTTAATCTTATGAATTCTTTATATTTACTCTTTGGAGACAAGACTTATAGGGATTTCCTTGGGCTTAAACTAGAAAGAAAAACGAATTTGCTTATGAAATGTTGAAGGCTTTGTTACAAAGTGGGTTAACATTATATGTATGTTTGAAATAAACTACTTCAACCAGAGCATCTAGCTGTTAACCTCCAGATTAATATCTATCATAAAATATGTGCATGCTTCCAACACATGGCATTGCCTCCTATTACTGCATGTCCAGGAGAAGTTGTTTTGTCTTGTAGCAAAAGGCATTAGCTCTTTGCACTTTTTTTTTTTTTTTTTTAATGACAGCTATCCAAAAATCAAGCTGAACCCTTGTATGTGAGGACAGAAAAGGACAATTTTTAGACAGGTCTAATATCCAGTTGTACCTTTCAGTCACTTAGAGAGAAGGCTTAGACCCCTGAAGCCCAAAGTCACAGGGTTTTTAGGATTATGGTGGTATATACCTCCAGTTTATAGGAAAAAAATGCATTGTAGAAAATCCAAGTTAAATTAGGACTAAAATCCAAGTTAAATCTAGAACTAAAGTTTTACTGCCCCCAATACGTGTAAACTAAACTCTAGGTTACTGCTCTGTTGTCCATTTCATCAGTTGCAGAATATTCAAGTTAGTCTTTCAATGCTAACAAGAACATAAAAATGCATTATGTCTAAAAGCAGAACATGATTGCCAAGCCAGATCTGCGCATTACCTGAGAGTTTGGGGGGCCACCCAAGCGGCATCTACTTGTTTGCTACTGACCTTCAGATAGGCTTGCTCAAGAATTGTTACAATGTAATAACATACACCCTTATGTACTCTTGAGTTTATTGAAAACACACAGCAAATGCGCACACACACACACATACACACCAGCACACCAGCACGCACCTACTCTAGAGCCTAGAATTGTAAGAGTCAGAACTTTTTATTTGCTTCTGGATTAAGATGGAGCCTGTATTTCCTCAGCATGCTAATTAGAAACTCTATAAACAATTCAAAACCAGCTTCTTAAAATTCTGTTTTACAAAAATTGATGTTAAATATTGTCCTCAGAGAGTTCTACTCTGACTTTTCAAATTGTTTTTTTCTCCCTTCATGGGATAAACAGTTAGGGTTTCTTTTTGTTTGTTTTTTATCTCTCATTGTAAAAAATTCTATCTTAAAAGCTGATTTATTATTTCTTCCTTAGCATGGATGACATGGGAACAAAGATGATATTTCATCAGTCTTGTTTTTATTTAAGTTGAAAGGTTATATATTTCTACTATCTACTGCAATAATGCTAAATATTTTTATAGTGCTTGTTAAACTTATGACATTATTTTTTTAGTTTGTATTTAAGGCATTTACTCAAAAGGGACCATATGCCTCAGTTCATGTCACTCTATCATCAGTGTGTATGGTCACTCTATTTTCTAATACTTTTAAGATTGGTTTTGGCCCCGACTTCCCTCTGCCAGATTTATTTCCTTTATTTTCCCCTATATAGCACCATTTGGGCCATTTAATATGTAATTTCCCAACTCACCTTTCATAGTTATTTTAAACATATGTATATATTTGAAATACCGAATTGTTTTGTATTTTCTAATTTTTGCAAAAGTAGTATCGATTAAAAATCACATCCTATTCTTTTATTTTTTCTACACAAAATTATTGTTTTGTGTAAAAACAATAAATATTTATAATAAATATATAAATAAATATATATAAATAAATATATATAATATAAATATTATATATAATATTTATATTATATATAATATATAATGTATATTTTATAATATATTATATATTATATACATTATATATTATAATATATAATATATAATGTATATAATATATTATAATATATAAATATAAATAAATATAAATAAATAAATATTTATATTTATATATTTATATATAAACATATAAATATAGTTTATATATGTTATATAATATATATATTGTATATATAATATATATATAATATATAATAATAATATATATTGTATATATATTATATATATAAACTATATATATAGTTTATATAAACTATATATATTTATATAAATATTTATAATAAATATATAAATAAATATATAAATAAATAATTTTTTTCTATACAAAATTATTGTTTTAAAATTAATGTTGCTCCATAGAAATTATTGCTTCTGGCCACTGTCTAATATTCCACTATGTTAATACCATGTTTTGCTTATCCATTACCCTGGTGATACATACTTAGGCTATTTTCAACACTTTATGTCCACCATAAAGCATTAATACACTCTTTCCACATGTCCCCTTGAGTAACAGTGCAGAGTAACAGTGCAGCCGTGGAATGGCTGAGGTAGAAGTCATATATATGCCTTATTTCACAGATTCCTCTCCAGAATAGCTGTACCATTTTCCTCTCACCAGCAATACTTGGAATTTCTCTCTTGCCATATCCTTTGTCACCACATGCTGTTAATCTGCATTTTTTAAAATTAATCAATTTATGTATTTTTGGCTGCATTGGGTCTTCGTTGCTACACTCAGGCTCTCTCTAGTTGCAGTGAGCGGGGTCTACTCTTCATTGCGGTGCGCAGGCTTCTCATTGCAGTGGCTTCTCTTGTTGCGGAGCACAGGCTCTAGGCACGCGGGCTCAGTAGCTGTGGCTCCCAGGCTCTAGAGCGCAGGCTCAGTAGTTGTGGTGCGCAGGCGTAGTTGCTCCACAGCATAATTTGCATTTTAACTTCTGGAAATTTGGCATGTGTGGATTCATATGAAGTAAGGTGTTTTAATTCTGCATTGCTCTGATTCTAGAAAAGTTAGGTCTTCATATACTTTCTTGCTATTCATGTTTTCCATTCTATGAATTGCCTATCATGACCTTTGCTCATTTTTCTATTGAGTGTTCTGTGTCTTTAGAGATGTAGAAGTTTTTGTATTCAGATGTTGAGTCCTTTGTTGGGTTTTAGATAATGTACATGTCTTCTACCCATCAACTGTTTTTCAGTCTGACTTTGGTATCCTTTATTGTACATAAAATTCTAATTTTTTATTAAAGTATAATTGACTTACAATATTATGTTAATTTCATGTGTACAACATGGTGATTCAATATTTTTATAGATTATGCTCCATTGAAAGTTACTATAAAATATTGGCTATATTCCCCATGCCCTACAATATATCTTTGTATCTCATTTATTTTATACATAGTTGTCTGCACTTCCTAATTCCCAGCCTGTATCTTGCCCCTCTCGCTTCCCTCTCCCCACTGGTAACCACTAGATTGTTTTCTATATCTGTGAATCTGTTTCTGTTTTGTTGTATTCATTCATTTGTCTTATGTTTTAGATTCTACTTGTAAGTGATATCATTACAGTATTTGTCTTTGACTTATTTCACTAAGCATAATACCCTCCAGGTCCATCTATGTTGTTGCAAATGGCAAAATTTAACATTTTTTATGGCTGAGCAGTGTTCCATTGTGTACATATGGCACGTATTCTTTATTCATTCATCTGTTGATGGACACTTAGGTTGCTTCCATATCTTGGCTATTGTAAACAATGCTGTTATAAACACTGGATGTGGGTGCATGCATCTTTTCAAATCAGTGTTTCTGTTTTCTTCAGATATATACCCAGGAGTGGAATTACTGGATTATTTGGTTGCTCTGTTTTGTTTTTGTTTTTATTAACAGTTTTATTGGAGTATAGTTGCTTTACAATGTAGTGTTAGTTTCTGGTTTATAACAAAGTGAGTCAGCTATACATATACATATGTCCCCATATCTTCTTCCTCTTGTGTCTCCCTCCCACCCTCCCTATCCCACCCCTCTAGTGGCTACATAAGTTAACATTCCCACCAACAGAGTACCAGGGTTCCCTTTTCTCCACATCCTCGCCAAGGCTTGTTAGTTTTGTTCTTTTTTATGATAGCCATTCTGACATGTGTGAGGTGATCTGTCATTGTTGTTTTGATTTGCATTTCCCTGATGGCTAGTGATGTTGAGCATCTTTTCATGTGCCTGTTGGCCATCTGTATGTTTTCTTTGGAAAAATGTCTATTCAGCTCTTCTGCCCATTTTTTTAAATCAGATTTTTTATATTAATAAATTTATAATTTTAATATAGTTAAATTCATCACTTTTGCTTCATACAATGTATGCTTCTTTATTTTTCAAAGATCTATTTCATCTCTTACCCTGAAATCACAAATATATTACCTTGCAATTTCTTTTATTCTCTCTAGATTTTATTTTTCACATTTAGATCTTAAAACTATTGTATTTTAGTTTTGTACATTAGGTGGAATTATATAACATAATGGTTAATAGAATGATTTCTGTGGGGTTTAAGTTCCAGCTCCACCATGTACTTCTTAAGCTAGTCATTTTATCTCTCATACTTCAGTTTTTCTACCTGTAACATGAGGATAATAGTTTATGCCTTGTGGATTTTTTTGTGAAGATTAGGTGAGCTATATAGGACTGGGTACAACATAAGTGATGTCACTAGGTTAAGATCCAGTCTCATATCTCTTTTGAAAATGAGACTGTTTCCCCAAAAGCTTTAATTCAACTTCCTCCATTGGACTATGATTCCATCTCTTTCATGTGCCAACTTCCTATCTGTATATAGCTGTATTTCTAGGCCACCTGTTTGATTTGTTTTCTTGTTTGCCGTTTCTTCCAAGGGCATCACACAGTTCTTATCTATCATGACTTCCCAATATATCTTAATGTATAGGGCACATTCTCCATTTTGAGTTTATTTTTCAAATCTACCTTAGCTGTATGGAGAACTTTATTCTTCCAGATACATTTTATTTTATTTTATTTTATTTTAATGTTTTTATAGGAGATAGAGCAAACTGCTCTCTTTTTTTTCTTTTTTTCTTTTTGGCTGTATTGGGTCTTCATTGCTACGTGTGAGCTTTGTCTAGTTGCAGCGAGCGGTGCGGCAGGAGGCTACTCTTTGTTGTGGTGCACAGGCTTCTCATTGCAGTGGCTTCCCTTGTTGCGGAGCACAGGCTCCAGTCTCGTGGGCTTCAGTAGTTGTGGCTCGTGGGCTCTAGAGTTCAGGCTCAGCAGTTGTGGTGCACCAGCTCAGTTGCTCCGTGGCATGTGGGATCTTCCTGGACCAGGGATTGAACCCATGTTCCCTCCATTGGCAGGCGGATTCTCAACCACTGCGCCACCAGGGAAGTCCCCCAGATACATTTTAGAATCACTTTTTTATGCTGTCCCTCAAAAAAAAAAAAGAGCTTGGCCTTTTATTACAGTTGCATTTAATTTTATAGATTAATATAAGGACATTTATATTATTATAGTAAGTCATCTCATCCATACCTGTGATATAAATTTCTTTTACTCATGTGTCCTCTAATAAAGTTTTCATTATGAAGATTTTCTGCATAATTTATTAGGTGAAACCCCATACTCTCTAGGTTTTGTTACTATGGTAAATTCATCTTGTATTGTATCTAGATATTGATGCTATGGAGGAACACAATTGATTTTGGTGTATTAATTTTTTCCAGCCCCTATGTTGAGCTCTTCTCTTAGATTTAATAGCTTATTGATTTTCCTGTGTTTCAAATTAAATACATAATCAAGACAATCTATAAATATGACATTTTTATCTATATTCTTGTAAACCTTCTCTCTTTCTATTTCTCTCAGTACACAGCTCCAAAAAGGTCAGTTCCAATAGACCAGTAATGTTAGAAATCTTTATCTCAATTCTCTCCTTAAAGGAAATGCTAATTGTTTTAAAAAATTAGTAGTATAATAATTTTTGTTGGTGTATACATGTGCCATTTATTATTGGTATATAGCCTTTATCAAGGAAAGATAGTTATTATTTGGATCTAGTTTTATAAAAGTTACCCCACCCAATAGATTTTGAACCTCATGGGATGCTTTTTATGTCCTCTATCTTAAAAGAATGATGATATGATTTTCTCCTTTTATTTAACTAATATAGTGAATCACATGAATTGATTGGCTGATACTGAACCAACCTTGCATTCTCAAGGATAAACCCACTTGACCAAATCGTATTATAGTATAGATTAGCTTTTGCTGTATCACAAACCACCTCAAAACTGAGTGGCTTAGGGAGATCAGCTTGGTGCTTTGTGACCACCTAGAGGGGTGGGATAGGGAGGGTGGGAGGGAGGGAGACACAAGAGGGAAGAGATATGGGAACATATGTATATGTATAACTGATCCACTTTGTTATAAAGCAGAAACTAACACACCATTGTAAAGAAATTATACTCCAATAAAGGTATAAAAAACAAAACAACAACAAAAAAAAACTTAGTGGCTTAAAATAGCAATTACTTGGCCATTTGGGACTGGATTCATCTGGGTAGTGTTTTACTTTTGGTTTTATCTGGGCTCCTTCATGCAGTTTTAGTCAACTGATGGATCAGCTGAGTGAGAGCTGGTCTGAGACAGCCTCACTCACAGGTTTGGTGGTTGGCTTGGACAGTGGGAGCACCTGGTCCCCTTGTCTTCAGAACCTAGTGGGCTAGTGCTCGACAACTGAGCCATCAAGCTCTTTTGCTGTTGTCTCATCATGTGGGTTGAGTATGCCAAAGCCCAGTCCTGCTGAAGTGGTGACTTAGGAATGAGAGTTTCAGAAGGGGATTGTACCATAATTTTTGAAACATCCTATCACAATGTTTTTAATATACCTTAAAATTCTGAGGAATAATAGTGTATTTAGGTTTTTCACTTATATTTTTAATAAGGAAAATTTGATTGTGATGTTTTTTTATATTGCCCCTGTTTTGTATAATATTCTTCTTGCACCTCTAGCCCCATTATTCTAGCTTGGGGTACTTAAAATGTATTGAAGGGGATAGAAATGAGTATTGCATCTTAAATAAAATAGTCTTGGACAAGTGGTTCCCACTTATCACTGAGGTTGTTCAAAAGGCTGCACTCTCACAGTGGACTGTTGAACCCTTATGCACACCAAGCATTACATCTCACTTATACCTTACTAGCATTCTTGTGCTGGTTCCTTGATTTTAATTTAAAAAGTAATAAGTACTTGAAAAAATACAAAGTAAGAAGCAAAAAGCCTCCATCACCCTAGTCTCTTTCCCTCACAGGGGAAGCAACTATAAAGTTAAGATGTCAATTAAAAAATATTTACAAGATGAAAATGATTCTTAAAAGTCCCTGGGGGCATTTAATCATTGAAGGGTATGCTGAAGAAGGTAAGTAACAGTTTGACCTCCAATCCAGAGACTATTGGCAATAAGTGTGAACAGTGCTCTAACAACATGGCCTAATAGAACTATAGAACTAAAGAAAAAGCTAGGATTAGGATTATTGGGCCCGAATTCACATGGTTCCTAATGAAGAACCTTAAAATCATGAAATATTGACTGCTCTCTAATTCTAAGTCATTCCAGAATGCTATTTTCTATGTCGAGGAGTGGAGTTTGAGAGAGAAATAAGAAGGAATAAAGTCCAATTTGGTTTTAAAGAATCATGGAGAAATGAAGATTATTTCTTTCATAATTTCCCTGTAGATAGAGCTCTTCTATGACTGACTGTTTCACTAAAGCAGGGAAATACAGGGTGTTATCCAGCAAATCATATCAGTTTACTTCAAGTCAGTCCTCTTCTGGGCAAACACATCTTTAACTTCATTTGTATTATATAGTATTTTAAATTATGAATTGTTTTGTCTTCTCAGGTCAGTTTCTTCTAGCCACATGGGTTTGTTCTCTATTTATTCCTTCCTCCTTCCCTCTCTTCCTTCTTCTCTCCTGTACTCCCTTTTTTATTAGTGAATTGGAAAGACGATTTCCTTATATATGCTAAACCCCAAAATATAATATAATATTATAAATATTATAATAATAGCAAAATATAATAATATAATAATAGCAAAATATAATAATAGCAAAACCCCAAAATATAACTAACATTTTATGAAGAAGACAATAACGAAAAAAAATTATAGTGGAAAAATCTTAGGAAACTGGAAGGAATTTAGGGGTCTTTCTGCCTCGAAGTAGATTTGGAACGTGCATTTCAGGTTCTCTTTTTTAATGCAGGGTTGCTAGTTGAGCCTTTATTTTGTTTGCAGAAAAACAATCAGCTTACATATTTTTTTAACAAGGTTTTCTTCACCTTTGGAAATTAGTAATGATTAAAAAGAATATTATATAGTTAAGTGATGTCTAATTTTTTTCCTCATGAGTTCACCGTACTTCAGGTTATAGCCCTGATCTGTTTAATCCTCCAGGAATCCTGAGAGGGAGCAAAGGGGCAGATGTTCTTTCCTCATTTCACAGATGAGAAATCTGAGGTTCAAAGATTCAAAGTGAGGTTAAGTGCTTCTGCCAAGGTCATTCTCTGAGGTGAAGCCGGAGCCAGGAATAGCACCTCATCCTCTTGTTTTCTCTCATGTGATTCTCCATCCGCTGACCCACTCTGACTATAAAAACGCACTGTACCAGGCCTCACACAATCCCTGAAACGTCCTTTTAGTAGGACACGATGGTAGTGACAAGATTGAACAGATATAAAGAATGCTGTTGAAAAGGACCTGTCTTTTTTGTTGACTCTATCCCATAAAATTCCACAGCCACACTGCATGAGAAACATGAGGCATCCATTAAGATCATGTTCCCATTAGTTCCCAAAATCTAGCTAGAACTAGATTTTGCAGAAATTGAAGACACATCTTGTGGCCTGACTGCTGAAAATGAGTGTCTCAGGAGTCAGAGAGGCATTGCTGCTCAACGAAGTCAAGAATGCCCTTTGCTAATTGTTTCTCCTCCATTTCTGAGGGAACTTAAATTCATGATCAGCACCATATGTTATACTTCAATACTATTCACCATCCATCTTGTACGTATTTGCAGGAAAGAATGTTGCCCAAGTCATTATATCCCGCCATGATTCACAGTCGTATGACCTTAGGTGGCAGCTCAGCAGGAGCTTACCGGTGCCTTAAATCATCCCTGTTGTGGACATACAAGAGCGTGACCTCCGACTTCCCAAGCTGTCTCTTCATGAAATGAAAATGGAACTGCGAGTTTACGGGGAAGTTTTGAAAGTGTCTGGCTCTTGTAGTCATCTAATGAGGTCCTGGTTTCTAGCTGCTAAGCATGCCCTTTAATTGGTGGTCACTCAAAAATCAATGATAATATAACTGTCCAACTCTTTGGAGCTATTTTTCTCTCTGCTTTCTATCCTGCAAGTGCGCAATAAAAGAAACCACCCATTCAGCCATTATCTTGTGTCACTTACTATTCAGAGATCAGTCTTCCTTTATGTGCTCTTTCAGGAAAGACCTGGGTTGTATTTTTCACTTGCCTTTCAGGCAGAGAGTAGAGTCCTTGGCACAGGTTAAGTCCTCAAAAATGTTAGATGGGTGGATGGGTGGGCAGTGGATTGCAGCACATGAGCAACTACAGTAGCGTTGTGATACATGACAAGGAAATGACCTCAGTTGGGGAAATAAATGCCTAGCACATATGCCACCACTTTCCCCTTCCATCTTCATTACAGTCCTTACTAATCTATTATGACATTTTTTCCCATTGGTTCTAGACGTGACCTCAGGATCCTTGTGGAATATAAACAGTCCTGTGCAATGTAAACCTTGTATAATGTAAACAATGCTTTACTGTTTGATTTGAGTTGGGACACGAGAAGAATCCTATTTTCCGTCCATAACATAGACGTTGGGAATAATAGCTAATGCTTATGTAAACATATAGATTCATAGGATAGAAAAAATAATTTTTAACAAATGACCTAGTACAGACTCAGGGGGAAAATATATGTTACCTTGATTATAGAAATTTGGTTCAGCCACTCAGCTTCAACCTTCAAAAATCATGTCACTTTTTATTTTAAACCAACATATGAATCCAAGGTATAGCAAAATAAACCATAAACCTTGCAGAACAGGGCCCTTCTAGATACGATCTCGTTAGGACCTGATCCTCCATGGTTGTATCTACACAGAGGGGTAATGCCAGGTCCCCTACTGGGAAGCTGAATTGGAGGAAGAGATAGACATAGAGGTACTATGGATAATTCTAGACTGACATGGTCATCAGGAAGTCCTTTGAAAAATAATTTCTGGTGAGTATAGAGTAAATCAGCAATGAGAAATGGAGAGGATGGGAATTAAGTAGACTCATCACTAGTCCGTGGTTATTACCAGTGTACCAGTTTAGCAATGAATTACTCAAGGTAATTGATGCTAGGTAGTCTAACAAACACTCCTGAAAGCCAAGTGTCTTAACTTAATAAATGTTTATTTCTCTTGTCAGAGACCAGTGTGAATTAGGTGGTTCATTCTTAGCAGATTATTTTCAAGTAGTGAATCAGGAACCCATGCCCCCTCCACCTTGAGGTGTTGTCTTAAATGCATGACTACCTGAACTACAGCAGAAGGGAACATGGGCAATCATGCATAATATCTCCTGGCCAGGCCTGAAAGTGGTAGACCCATACCCTTTCAACAAGAATGCAAAAACTTAACCTCTGCCTGGCTCCAAGGGAGGTTAGAAAAGGTCATTGTTCTGTGTGTCCCGGAAGAGGAGAATGGAATGCATCTCACTGTCTCATCCATAGCTGAAGGCAGGTAATCTGCGACAGAGAGCAATGTTTGCAGATGGTGATACATGAAGATTGAGGAAGATTGAGTTCTCAATCATTGAGGAGTACTGTTCCATCTAACTGAGTTCTGAATGGTAATAAAGTCATCCACTGAAAACTTACCAATCTAGTTTGTGTGCAAGATACTATGAATTATAGTCTTACCGTTAATTTAGCAGACCCACAAATATTTACATCTACCAAGCACCGTGCTGGCAACTGCAGCTTACCAGTACTTCTTTACTGGGCCCTGGATAATTTCCAGTAGTTGGTATCAGAATCTAAGCTATCCACTTGATGTGGACACTAGTCCCCTTGTAGCCCTCTCACAGGAGCCTTTAACCATTCGTGGCCAAAAACAAAGGAAATGGGCAAGAGTTACTGCTCTGCTTATCAGAAAGTGTCTCCTAAGGTCTTGTCTCCTAAATCATTTTTCTGGCCCCTTTATAGTCATTCTTTCTTTATTCACATTTCTTGGCCTACTTAACGCTATAATCAAATCCTCCCTCAATTTTCTTTTTTCTGAAGTATATAAAACTACATTTTCTTCAGCCTTTTTTTAAACAAATGATAATTATCTTGTTTATTTGTATTTGGAAAATCTAATGAGATCACATATTTAAAAATCACACACTATCAAAAGATAAATAGTAGTAGTAATTCCTTCTGGAATATTTTTGCCCCTCATCCAACCAACGTTAAGTCCCTTACCCCCTTTCTTAGCAACTGTTATTAATTTCTTATGTGTCTATCAGAAGTTTTTTGTGGCAGAGGTACATGTGTATGTTTCAGAGGTTACTGTTGTCATGAATTCACAGAAGCCAGAGCCTGGAAAGCATTAAGTGGTCCTGAGCACCCCATTTCCACTGAGAGAGCGTAGCAGTGCTCAAACGGCTGGGTGTCCTATAATTCAACTCAATTCTGGCACTATCTACCTGTAGATAGCATCAGATCTCACATGTGAAGGAAGGGCTCAGTCCAGCAGGAATGCACACACACACTTCAGGTGCCAGTCACCAAGTATATGTTGTCACCTGTGCTTCTGACCCTTGTACCACAGATCAGAGGTTCCAACGACCCCCTTCTTAGCTTTAATTAATTTGCCCAAGTGACTCATAGAACTCACAGAAATATTCTATTAACTAGATTAACTGGTGTATTATAAAATGATAAAACTCAGCAACAGCCAGATAGAAAACATGTATAGGACGAGGTATGGGGAGAAAGCATGGAGCCCACTCTCCCTAAATCTCCATGTGCTCACCAACTGGGAAGCTCCCTGAACCCTGTCCTTGGGGGTTTATGGAGGCTTCAGTACACAGGCGTGTCTGAATAACTCATTGGCCATGGGCGATTGAGCTCAATCTTGAGTGGCTCTTCCCTGCCCTGAGGGCAAGGGGGTGGGACTGAAAGTTCCAACCTCTAATCACAAGGTTGGCTCCACAGGCTGCCTGCTCCCATCCTTAGGTGCTTTCTAAAGATCACCTTGTTAACATAACAAAAGACACCATTATCATCTCATCACTTAGGAAATCCCAAGGGTTTTAGAAACTCTGTGGCAGAAACTGGGACGGAGACCAAACATATAATTCTTATTACTCCTAAAGCACAGTTATCTAGGTAAATGTTTGTATCACCCCAAACAGGCAGTAGTCACCAGGGAAAATAAGTTAATTGCCAGTCTTTTCTATTAATTTTTAAAAATCAGATTTAAGAAGAGAATTGTTTTAATGGCCAGTGAAAATGTCTCTTACTTTAGCTCTTGCCTTTTTCTACTTATTATTTTTTCAATTTTTAGTTTAGTTTTGAAAAGTGTCTTTAAGTTATTTCAAGGTTAGAACCGAACCTTCCAGGGTTAAAGAAAATATTGCGTCTCTTGAAAGAGATTATTTTAGACTTAGTGAAATGGATTTGATGCTAGAGAACATGTGACATCATACATTTGACCTTTTTGAAATGATTTACATTATATCAGCTACATTTTAAGTCCAGCAACTGTAACCAAAAAAAAGAAAAAAGAACCCTGCTAATTAAGGCAACTTTGCAGATTGATGGCATTAGATTATCAATTAAGATCTCAGTTTTAAACCAGATTTTTCCTCTAAATAGTGATCCAAAGAACACTAGTTTTACAGTCATTCTAATTAGTCAGACAGCCTTCTGATTGTTTAGTGCCTTCACTTGAAGTTTGTTAAATATTTTGAATAGCACCTATGCTCCCATGGGACATTAGTGAATGTGAAGTCAACAAAAAAGAAAAAAAGTAAGAAAAAGGATTTTGTAGTAAAATAAACTTGAGAAATCCTGGGTTCTGTAAATTTAAACATGTTTCGTGACTGGAGGACTTTTGAGATGTGGAATGAGCTATAATGTGCTCTGTGAATTTCACTGTTAAGTAGAGTTTGGTCTGAAGTGTTTTTAAACTTTATTTGGCTCTACAACCCTTTGTCAGTGGAACATTTTAAAGGACTCTTTGTTTCTAGCAACTTTGGAAAATGCTGTTCTGGTCTCAGTTAAGCCCTTGAAATCTTAGCATTTGGAAGGAGATCCACACACAAGCTCATCCAATTTCTGGTACAGAAATCTACCATGTATCCATGCTATAGGCTCACTAGCTGTGGATGAGTATTTTGATAACAAAATGCTCACTACCCATAAATCAGCTGATTCTATAGTCAGAATGCTGGTCTGTTAGGAGGTTTTAACTTTTTAAGTGCCTTTTACTCTCAGAAAATTTTAAGTTTTAAAATTTTGTCTATTGGACCTAGATCTGATCTCTGGATTAAGATAAGTCCTACTCAAGTAAAAGAATCCTTATTTTTCAAGGATGATTTGTACATGAAAAAAAAATCCATATGCTTAAAATCATCTGTAAATAGTGACTGAAGAGTAGTTGAAAATGCATTTGAAAATAATTTTCATTTGTCAAAATATGTTATGATATAAACGAATCCAGTATATTTTCTCTTATAGCCAGTAAAATTTAGGTTAAATTTTAATTAAGCACAAGTGCTACAATTAAAAAAAAGAATTACATTTTGTTTTGAGTGATTATTTCAGCAAAACTGGTTTATGGGACAGTAAACTGTCCTTCACTGCATGTTCAATGTTAGCAGCTCAAACAGGCTAATTCTGGTAAAAATTCAACAGTTTTCCAAGGCCTTCTCTTAATTATTTGATACTCAATTGTTTTTTCTTTTACTTCTATTGTATCTCTTTTTTAAATTGTTAACTGCACATCCTCATTTATCAATGGCTTTGTATGTTTAACCCAGCAGATCTCTGGTATTATTTACAATGGCTTCATGATATTATATCTTTAAAATTCAGAATTTCACTTTAAAGTTGATTTGAATTTTATTTCTATTATACGGTATTATGTTTATGTTATGAATCCATCAGTGAGTAATTTTCTGAAACAGGATGAGCAGTTTGCTGACTTAGAAGGGCTGGAATCTATAGACACCTTAAAATTAGGATGTAGATAACGAATAGTTGGATGACAAGAAACCCTGTTATATGAAAACAGGAATAATAATGAGGGTTCCAAATCTTATCTTTTCTGTTCTTACTTTTCTCCAAAGGTTAGTTCTAGAGTCCTTAATTCTCCATTCAGTATTAAATGATTGACTATTTGCAGCCTTCCCACCATTCTCCCCACTTCTAGGTCTGAGTTGGATAAACCTTTTGGTTTCATCCTTTCTTTGTGAAGTAGTGTTCCTAGTCAAGCCAGAAGGCTGTTCCATTAAAGGTTTAGCATTTTAGTGATTTTAGTAGTAAGGGTAAGGATAAGTGGTCTTCAGCCCGTCACAGTCTTCCACCCAACCTTTCTTCAGATGAATTTCCTGCAGTAGAAAAATTAGACAACCAGGCTGAATGATTGAGTCCCTGACTATGACTAGCAATGAACTACTCAGCCCTGGCTTCCTGAGCATGCCATCCTTCAAAAACAGCCTGCCAGGTGGAATCTCAATCCCCTAGCTTGGCATTCAAGATACTCATACTCTAATCCACCAAAATCCACTTCCAGTAGTTCTCCCCACTTCTTTCATACAGCAAATATCCATTCACCCAACTGCACTCACTTATCTGGAGTACAGGTTCTTTTCCTTATATTCCAATATATCCCTATTTCATCTGCCTAGGAAGTCTTTCAACTTCTTCACAATCTTAAATCCTACATGGTCTTTACTTTCCTACCTTTACAACTTGACCTTAAGAAAATTTTTGCTTTCCAAGATCTATAAGTCAATCAATCAATAAACCATTAATAAGTTCATAGGCTGCTTCAATACAGTTCTCCTCAATACAAATATAGTTGTCAATCCTTAATAATAACCGCTTATATTTGATCACATAGAAATGTATTTTAACTCACATATTTGTTATCTAAAATGATAGTATAGCACTCTTCATTTTGTTGGTTACTTTCACATGTTTTAATGTCAGTATCACCTCTTTGAAGACTTAAAGTATATGTTGTCCATTTTTTCAGTATTTTAGTATCCTGCCCTGTTTTACACTTAGTGGGTGTTCAATAAATGACTTCAACACTTCACAGAATGGAGAAAATTTTCCCAAATCCTACAACCGTTGACCCTCTCTGACTTTGCACATCACTTGTTAATGGCAGCTGGGTAGTTGTGTTTGATAGAAATTCAAGAAAAAATTTCTCCATGTTTCAAGACCAAAGCCACAGTCATATGAGGACCTTAGTCAGCATCATGAATATATTCTTAAACATATACAATGGAGAATTGCACTTTTATGATTTTGTGATGAACCACATGTAAAAGTCATTCACATTTTATTTATTTATTTATTATTATTTTTAAATATCTTTATTGAAGTATAATTGCTTTACAATGGTGTGTTAGTTTCTACTTTATAACAAAGTGAATCAGCTATACATATACATATATACCCACATCTCCTCCCTCTTGCATCTCCCTCCCACCCTCCCTATCCCACCCCTCTAGGTGGTCACAAAGCACTGAGCTGATCTCCCTGTGCTATGTGGCTACTTCCCACTAGCTGTCTATTTTACATTTGGTAGTGTATATATGTCCATGCCACTCTCTCTTTGTCCCAGCTTACCCTTCCCCCTTCCTATGTCCTCAAGTCCATTCTCTCTGTCTGCATATTTATTCCTGTCCTGCCCCTAGGTTCTTCAGAACCATTTTTTCTTTCTTTCTTTTTTAGATTCCATATATATGTGTTAGCATATGGGATTTGTTTTTCTCTTTCTGACTTACTTCACTTTGTATGACAGACTCTAGGTCAATCCACCTCACTATGAATAACTCAATTTCGTTTCTTTTTACAGCTGAGTAATATTCCATTGTATATATGTGCCACATCTTCATATCCATTCATCTGTCGCTGGACACTTAGGATGCTTCCATGTCCTGGCTATTGTAAATAGAGCTTCAAAGAACATTCTGGTACATGTCTCTTTTTGAATGATGATTTTTCAGGGTATATGCCCAGCAGTGGGATTGCTGGGTCGTATGGTAGTCCTATTTTTAGTTTTTTAAGGACCCGACATACTGTTCTCCATAGTGACTGTATCAATTTACATTCCCACCAACAGTACAAGAGTGTTCCCTTTTCTCCACACCCTCTCCAGCATTTATTGTTTGTAGATTTTTTTGATGATGGCCATTCTGACTGGTGTGAGGTGATACCTCATTGCACTTTTGATTTGCATTTCTCTAATGATTAGTGATGTTGAGCATCCTTTCATGGGTTTGTTGTCAATCTGTATATTTTCTTTGGAGAAATGTCTGTTTAGGGCTTCTGCCCATTTTGGGATTGGCTTGTTTGTTTTTTTGATGTTGAGCTGCATGAGCTGCTTGTATATTTTGAGATTAATCCTTTGTCAGTTTCTTCATTTGCAAATATTTTCTCCCATTCTCAGGATTGTCTTTTCATCTTGTTTATGGTTTCCTTTGCTGTGCAAAAGCTTTGAAGTTTCATTAGGTCCCATTTGTTTATTTTTGTTTTTATTTCCATTTCTCTAGGAGGTGGGTCAAAAAGGATCTTGCTGTGATTTATGTCATAGAGTATTCTGCCTATGTTTTCCTCTAAGAGTTTTATACCGTCTGGTCTCACATTTAGGTATTTAATCCATTTTGAGTTTATTTTTGTGTATGGTGTTAGGGAGTGTTCTAATTTCATTCTTTTAAATGTAGCTGTCCAGTTTTCCCAGCACCATTATTGAAGAGGCTGTCTTTTCTCCATTGTATATTCTTGCCTCCTTTATGAAAAATAAGGTGACCATATGTGTGTGGGTTTCTCTCTGGGCTTTCTATCCTGATCCATTGATGTATATTTCTGTCTTTGTGCCAGTACCGTACTGTCTTGGTTACTGTACCTTTGTAATATAGTCTGAGGCCTGGGATTGTAATTCCTCTAGCTCTGTTTTTCTTTCTCAAGATTGCTTTTGGTATTCAGGGTCTTTTGTGTTTCCATACAAATTGTGAAATTTTTTGTTCTAATTCTGTGAAAAATGCCGTTGGTAGTTGGATAGGTATTGCATTGAATCTGTAGATTGTTGTGGGTAGTATTGTCATTTTCACAATGTTGATTCTTCCAATCCAAGAACATGGTATATCTCTCCATCTGTTTGTATCATGTTTAATTTCTGTCCTCAGTGCCTTACTGTTTTCTGCATAAAGGTCTTTTGTCTCCTTAGGTAGGTTTATTCCTAGGTATTTTATTCTTTTTGTTGCAGTGTTAAATGGGAGTGTTTCCTTAATTTGTGTTTCAGATTTTTCATTATTAGTGTATAGGAATGCAAGAGATTTCTGTTCATTTATTTTGTATCCTGCTATATAACCAAATTCATTGATTAGCTCTAGTAGTGTTCTGGTAGCATCTTTAGGATTCTCTATATATAGTATCATGTCATCTGCAAACAGTGACAGCTTTACTTCTTTTCCAATTCGGATTCCTTTTATTTCTTTTTCTTCTCTGATTTCTGTGGCTAGAACTTCCAAAACTATGTTGAATAATAGTGGTGAGAGTGAACAACCTTGTCTTGTTCCTCATCTTAGAGGAAATGGTTTCAGTTTTTCACCATTGAAAACGGTGTTGGCTGTGGGTTTGTCATATATGGCCTTTATTATGTTGAGGCAAGTTCCCTCTATGCCTACTTTCTGGAGGGTTTTTATTGTAAATGGGTGTTGAATTTTGTGGAAAGCTTTTCCTGCATCTATTGAGATGATCATACGGTTTTTCTCCTTCTGTTTGTTAATATGGTTTATCACATTGATTGATTTGCATATATTGAAGAATGCTTTCATTCCTGCGATAAACCCCACTTGATCATGGTGTATGATCCTTTTAATGTGCTGTTGGATTCTGTTTGCTAGTATTTTGTTGAGGATTTTTGCATCTATGTTCATCAGTGATATTGGCCTGTAGTTTTCTTTCTTTGTGACATCTTTGTCTGGTTTTGGTATCAGGGTGATGGTGGCCTCGTAGAATGAGTTTGGGAATGTTTCTCCCTCTGCTATATTTTGGAAGAGTTTCAGAAGGATAGGTGTTAGCTCTTCTAAATGTTTGCTAGAACTCGCCTGTGAAACCATCTGGTCCTGGGCTTTTGTTTGTTGGAAGATTTTTAATCACGGTCTCTATTTCAGTGCTTCTGATTGGTGTCTTTATATTTTCTGTTTCGTCCTGGTTCAGTCTCAGAAGGTTGTGCATTTCTAAGAATTTGTGTGTTTCTTCCAGGTTGTCCATTTTATTGGCATAGAGTTGCTTGTAGTGATCTCTCATGATCCATTGTATTTCTGCAGTGTCTGTTGTTACTTCTCCTTTTTCATTTCTAATTCTATTGATTTGAGTCTTCTTCCTTTTTTTCTTGATGAGTCTGGCTAATGGTTTATCAATTTTGTTTATCTTCTCAAAGAACCAGCTTTTAGTTTTATTGATTTTTGCTCTCGTTTCCTTCATTTGTTTTTCATTTATTTCTGATCTGATTTTTATGATTTCTTTCCTTCTGCTAACTTTGGGGGTTTTTTTGTTCTTCTTTCCCTATTTGCTTTAAGTGTAAGGTTAGATTGTTTATTTGAGTTGTTTCTTCCTTCTTGAGGTAGGCTTGTATTGCTACAAACTGCCCTCTTACAACTGCTTTTGCAGCATCCCGTAGGTTTTGCGCCATCGTGTTTTCATTGTCATTCGTTTCTAGGTATTTTTTGATTTCTTCAGTGATCTCTTGGTAATTTAGTAACATATTGTTTAGCCTCCATGTTTTTGTATTTTTTACAGTATTTTTCCTGTAATTGATATCTAGTCTTGTAGCATTATGGTCAGAATAGGTACTTGGTACGATTTTAATTTTCTTACATTTACCAGGGCTTGACTTGTGACAAGTCAATATATGATCTGTCCTGGAGAATGTTCCATGAGCACTTGAGAAGAAAGTGTATTCTGTTCTTTATGATGGAATGTTCTATAAATATCAATTAAGTCCATCTTGTTTAATGTGTCATTTAAAGCTTGTGTTTCCTTATTTATTTTCATTTTGGATGATCTGTCCTTTGGTGAAAGTGGGGTGTTAAAGTCCCCTCCTATGATTGTGTTACTGTTGATTTCCCCTTCTATGGCTGTTAGCATTTGCCTTATGTATTGAGGTGCTCCTATTTTAAGTGCATAAATATTTACAATTGTTATATCTTCTTCTTGGATTGATCCCTTGATCCTTATGTAGTGTCCTTCTTTGTCTCTTGTAATAGTCTTTATTTTAAAGTCTATTTTGTCTGATATGAGAATTGCTATTCCAGCTTTCTTTTGATATCCATTTGCATGGAATGTCTTTTTCCATCCCCTCACTTTCAGTCTGTCTGGGTCCCCAGTATGTGTCTGAAGTGGTTCCTTTGTAGACAGCATATATAGGGGTCTTGTTTTTGTATCCATTCAGCCAGTCTGTGTCCTTTGGTTGGAGCATTTAATTCATTTACATTTAAGGTAGTTATTGATATGTATGTTCCTATTCCCATTTTCTTAATTCTTTTGGGTTTGTTATTGGAGGTTTTTTTCCTTCTCTTGTGTTTCCTATCTAGAGAATTTCCTTTAGCATTTGTAATAAAGCTGGTTTTGTGGTGCTGAATTCTCTTAGCCTTGGCTTGTCTGTAAAGGTTTTAATTTCTCCGTCGAATCTGAATGAGATCCTTGCTGGGTAGAATTATCTTGGTTGTAGGTTTTTGCCTTTCATCACTTTGAATATGTCTTGCTACTCCCTTCTGGCTTGCAGAGTTTCTGCTGAAAGGTCAGTTGTTAACCTTATGGGGATTCCCTTGTATGTTATTTGTTGTTTTCCCTTGCTGCTTTTAATATTTTTTCTTTGTATTTAATTTTTGATAGTTTGATTAATATGTGTCTTGGCATCTTTCTCCTTGGATATTTCCTGTATGGCACTGTCTGCGCTTCCTGGACTTGATTGCCTATTACCTTTCCCATATAAGGGAAGTTTCCAACTGTATTCTCCTCAAATATTTTCTCAGTTCCTTTCTTTTTCTCTTCTTCTTCTGCGACCCCTATAATTCGAATGTTGGTGTGTTTAATGTTGTCCCAGAGGTCTCTGAGACTGTCCTCAATTCTTTTTATTCTTTTTTCTTTATTCTGCTCTGCAGTAGGTATTTCTACTATTTTATCTTCCAGGTCACTTTTCTGTTCTTCTGCCTCAGTTATTCTGCTATTGATTCCTTACAGAGAATTTTAAATTTCATTTATTGTGTTCTTCATCATTGTTTGTTTGCTCTTTAGTTCTTCTAGGTCCTTGTTAAACGTTTATTGTATTTTCTCCATTCTATTTCCAAGCTTTTGGCTCATCTTTACTAGCATTACTCTGAGTTCTTTTTCAGGTGAACTGCCTATTTCCTCCTCATTTGTTTGGTCTGGTGGGTTTTTTCCTTGTTCCTTCATCTGCTGTGTATTTCTTTGTATTCTCATTTTGCTTAACTTACTGTGTTTGGGGTCTCCTTTTTGCAGGCTGCAGGTTCGTAATTCCTGCTGTTTTTGGTGTCTGCCCCCAATGGCTAAGGTAGGTTCAGTGGGTTGTGTAGGCTTCCTGGTGGATGGGAGTGGTGCCTGTGTTCTGGTGGATGAGGCTGCATCTTGTCTTTCAGGTGGGCAGGACCGCATCCTGTGGTGTGTTTTGGGGTGTCTGTGACCTTATTATGATTTTAGGCAGCCTGTGTGCTAATGGGTGGGGTTATGTTCCTCTCTTGCTAGTTGTTTGGCCTAGGGTTTCCAGCACTGTAGCTTGCTGGTCGTTGAGTGGAGCTGGGTGTTAGCGTTTAGATGGAGATCTCTGGGAGAGCTTTTGCCTTTTGATATTACGTGGTGCTGGGGGGGTCTCTCGTGGACCAATGTCCTGAACTTGGCTCTCCTGCCTCAGAGGCACAGGCCTGACACCCTTCAGAGCGCCAAGACCCTGTCAGCCACGCGGCTCAGAACAAAAGGGAGAAAAAAAGAAAGAAAGTAAAAAATAAAATAAAGTTATTAAAATAAAAAAAATTAAAATTTTTTAAAAATTAAAAAGTAATTTAAAAAAAGAAAGAAAGAAGAGAGCAACCAAACCAAAAAAGAAATCCACCAATGATAACAAGCCCTATAAACTATACTAAAAAGCAAAGAAACAAAAGATGTACAGACAGAACCATAGGACAAATGGTATAAGCAAAGCTATACAGACAAAATCACAGAAAGTCCACCGCCTCAATT
This sequence comes from Orcinus orca, assembly GCF_937001465.1. NCBI lineage: Eukaryota > Metazoa > Chordata > Mammalia > Artiodactyla > Delphinidae > Orcinus > Orcinus orca. The sequence goes on along the minus strand of NC_064575.1, from coordinate 35,739,503 downwards.
TTGGGATGATTCATTGTCTATTCAGGTATTCCACTGCTGGGATAGATTTCCCTTTTTCTTCTTTGTTTGCACAGCTCCTGGGGCTCAGCTTTGGATTTGGCCCCTCCTCTGCGTGTAGGTCACCTGAGGGTGTCTTTTCTTCACCCAGACAGTATAGGGTTAAAGGAGCAGCTGCTTCGGGGGCTCTGGCTCACTCAGGCCGGGGGGAGGGTGGGGTACGGAGTGCGGGGCGAGCCTGCTGCAGCAGAGGCCAGCGTGATGTTGCACTAGCCTGAGGCGCGCCGTGCGTTCTCCCGCGGAAGTTGTCCCTGGAATTCGGGACCCTGGCAATGGCGGGCTGCAAAGGCTCCCAGGAGGGGAAGTGTGGACAGTGGCTTGTGCTTGCACACAGGATTCTTGGTGGCTGCAGCAGCAGCCTTAGCATCTTATGCCTGTTTCTGGGGTCCGCGCTGATAGCCGCGGCTCGCGCCCATCTCTGGAGCTCGTTTCGGCAGTGCTTTATTAATCCCCTCTTCTTGTGCACCCCGAAACAGTGGTGTCTTGCCTCTTAGGCAGATCCAGACATTTTCCTCGACTCCCTCCCAGCTAGCTGTGGCACACTAGCCCCCTTCAGGCTGTGTTCACGCAGCCAACCCCAGTCCTCTCCCTGGGATCTCACCTCTGAAGCCTGAGCCTCAGCTCCCAGCCCCCACCTGCCCTGGCAGGTGAGCAGAGAAGCCTCTGAGGCTGGTGAGTGCTGGTCAGCACTGATCTGTGCGGGATGCTCTCCGCTTTGCCCTTTGCACCCCTGTTGCCGTGCTCTCCTCCGTGTCTCCAAAGCTTCCCCCCACCCACTGCTCCCTGTCTCTACCAGTGAAGGGGCTTCATAGTGTGTGGAAGCTTTTCCTCCTTCACAGCTCCCTCCCAGAGGTGCAGGTCCCATCCCTATTCTTTTGTCTCTGTTTTTTCTTTTTTCTTTTGCCCTACCCAAGTACGTGGGGAGTTTTTTGCCTTTTGGGAAGTCTGAGGTCTTCTGCCAGTGTTTAGTAGGTGTTCTGTAGTTGTTCCACATGTAGATGTATTTCTGATGTATTTGTGGAGAGGAAGGTGATCTCCACGTCTTACTCCTCTGCCATCTTGAAGGTTCATTCATATTTTAAATACTCTTCAGAGCACAATTTTTTAACTTTTATTTCTCTGAACATAATTATTTAATAATTAAGAGGTGTCAAAATATTACAGTTGGTTTTTCTTGTCATTCTGTTTGTTTGTTTGATCCCATATTGTATCTTGGAGATTTGGGGGCAACTTATATTCTGTAGCAGTATACAGTATATATGCACCATGTTTTAAAAATCTGATGTATAAATATTGAGTTTTACTGTCACCTAGATGGCAGATATGCAAAAAATAAATTCATTAAAATATTTCTAATGTCCTGGTTTTAAAATAGGGAGCACTTTCTCAATGTTCATGTCCTCACATAGTCATAAAGTTTCCTACTTTAACAAAAGTCACTTGGTTCTCTGCGCGCCAATGAACTTGAATGTTAAATTTACAAGTTCATGCTAATGTGTTCTCTGCTAAATTTGGGAAATTTTCTTTCTGTGTATCCATTGATATTTCACTATTTATCATGGTGGTGTAAATGCTTGGGTTAGCTTGACCTAATGGCATTCAAATTCATGGAAATGAATGTGGAAATGGGACAATATAATTAAATATTGCAATTAATGGGCTTGATGCTCCTATTTCATTCTTCACACAATCATATTAAAAGTAGGGGGGTTTTTTATTACGTAAGACTTGGTTCTATATATAGTTCAGCCAGAAGTAAAATTATTCCTAAATCACCCTGTCCCTCAACCTAATGCATCAGCTTCAGCCTGTACACATGACAGTCAGACCTTGATTGGCTTTTTTCTCTTCCAACTGGTGGTGTAGACAGCAAACAGGAACCCTGTCTGAGAAGAGTTTGTGTATAGACCCAGAGAAAACTTTTAACATGGCACTGTTGTTTATGTTATGATCAACCAAATTTATTGATCCAGTCATTTATTTATTTGTTCTTACAAAGTCCTGTATTCATCCATCCATCACATTTCCTGAATACTTACCATGCACCAAATACTGAAAGTACAGTAATAAGCAAAACAGACATAGCCCACGTAGTCCCGGATTTCATAATTTGGAAAGCACAGCTGGACTAGAGTTACCCTTAGGAAAAATACGTTCAAATATAATTAGATAATCACACAAATATGTGAAATGAATAATAAACATATGATGCTGTAAAAGCAACGAGACCCAGTATTTTCAGGAGGTCAAAGAAAGGCTTTTTTGTGTCAGTGCTATTTGAACTGAGATGGGAAGGACGCATTAACTAAACAATGGCGGTGATGGGGAAAGTAATCACTAGCTATCTGACCTCAGACAGGTTACTTAACCAGTTTATGCATCAGTTTTCTCATCTATCAAATGACAAGGTTAATAGTACCTACTTTATAGGGGCTGGTGAGGATTTGGTAAGAGTTTAGGACTATGTTCACTACATGGGCTCTATGTAAATATTACATATTGTTGTTACATGGCATTTTTACCCCTAGTTTGCTAAGTTAGAAACATACTGAAGAAAATAAAAATAAATAATCCTGAATGTTGATTTCAGATTTATTCAAAGTAAGATGCTAGTGATAAATAAAACTTTCCATACAAAAAGTCACAATTCAGGTAGGGAGACAACATGGAAAATGTTGAAAGCGATGAAAATGATGATGTGAACTGCTTACAATATATGCATTACGAAGTGACACCTAGGAAAACTGGAAATCAATGAAGTTGTGTTAATTGCTGTTTTTTCTGGAAAGGGAAGATGGATGCTTGCAATAAACTTAAATGAAAGATTTTTTAAAATGGTGCCCTGGGAACAGAGAGGCACAAAAGCATGCTCATAATTTTGTGGCTTGGGCTGAAGCATTTCTCAAATGTCCTTGAAAGTTTCCAAAGACAGTCTTTCCTCAGAAAAGTATTTCTTCTGTGAGTAAATAATGTTCTTGCCTAGAAATGAAATGCAGTAATATATTACATTGCAAGTGAACTGTTAGCAAGACTGGCAGCAGAAGTTCAGAAACAAATGTCTCATTGCAATCTAGAGTTTGAGGCTCTGTATCTGAACTTCCATAACTTCTAAAGGGATGCCCTTTGTATGAAATCAAAATAGTCCAGAGAAGAATTTTGACTTCTCTTTACTTAACCATTAGAAGGATTTATTTGGAATTATTATTGTGTCATGCATGTTCTGCCTTAAATTTTCTGTGGTTGAGTTGCACAATTCATAAGCTAAGGTTTCTTTTCACCATAAAAAGGCTCCTTTTAAGGAGTCCTATAATAATGACATTTAAAATGCTTGCTTTTGAAGAAAGCTTCATGCTTGGGCTTCCCTGGTGGTGCAGTGGTTGAGAGTCCGCCTGCCGATGCAGGGGACACAGGGTCGTGCCCCGGTCCGGGAAGATCCCACATGCCGTGGAGCGGCTGGGCCCGTGAGCCATGGCTGCTGAGCCTGCGCGTCCGGAGCCTGTGCTCCACAACAGGAGAGGCCACAGCAGTGAGAGGCCCACGTACCGAAAAAAAAAAAAAAAAAAAAAGCTTCATGCTTTCCAAAGTGCTTTATAAACGCATTTCTATGAGGCAGGTGGAACATGTCCTGTCAACAGTATTTTACAGAAAAGAAAATGGAGGCTGTAAAGGAAAGCTGCTTGGTCAAGGTCATTCAGTGCGTTAGGCGAGTTTTCATCACAGGAGTACTCACAGTTGAGCAGGGAATCCAGCAGGGAAAGCTTAAGGCTTTAGTCTATCTTTACACAAGTATTTTTGCATAAATGAAAAATTTACCCAAAATGAAGTGCATTAGGTACCTAGTACTGCCTTCTTGTTCCTTAGAGTCTAGTGAGGGATATAGACTGAGCATATTCTATCCCAATGAAGATAACTTAGATTATTCTGAGGATGATCACTTGGGCTTCAGAATCTGAATTCCAGCTTGACCCCTTACATGAAGGAAGTTACTTAATCTTTCAGAGCCTGTTTCTCCATCCCTTCAATGGCAATTTTAATGTTCTCTTTTATGTTTATTAACTTATTCACTTAACAAAGCACCTGCTAGATCTCAAGTACTCTGCTAAGAATGGTGAAGCTTTTCTAGGAAGCCAGAAGACATCCTTCAGTGGATAGCGGAGGTCAAGAGAGGTTAGAGTTAACACTTGAATTTGACAGTGGGAGAAGATGAAAGGTTCACACGGCAAGGAAAAGAGAAAAAGACTATTATACAGGTTAAAGAGCTAGACCTGGATATATCTGGAGTGACAAACTTTCTGAATTTTGATGTACCATACTTCCTGCCTCAGTTCCCACATCTTGGAAATGGGAATAATGATTAAACATGTTTCACAGTATTCATTTGGTAGAGATTAAATGAGGATTAAATAAGCATGGAAAGTGGCATAGGACAAATTTGATAAATTATTATGTATGAAAGTGTGTATAAATAAAATCAATTGCCATGACCCCTCTTCGTACCGAGTGATCACAGCACGCTTTAATTTTCTAGCTGAGTCTGGATATGGATTCGTAACTTTATTCAAACAGTGTATCAGGCACCACTTAACCTTTGGATTGGCTGGAAATTTTTGCTCCTCTGCTCTAATACAATTTAATTTTAATTTTGGTTTTTCAGGTACATGGGTATAAATAAGAAGAGTGTTAAAGAAATGTATTTCAGATTTTAAATTCAAAAATGTAGAACTTCCTTTTACTATTTTTCATTTTACCTTTGGGTGCACTGATCAGCTACTTTTTCTTCTGCACCCAGGCAAAAGGGATTCTGAAGAAAACACTTTAAAATTTTGATTTCATATATAAGATAGTGGGAGCCTCTGCCTGCTTGATTTACATTTGTGCTCACCTTCCACTTTATGCGGGAGGGGGCATACGAGTAAAGGAAATTTTTATATGATTTCAAGTTATTTAATTCCTGATATTATATTTAGCCATGATAGAGTGTTATGATTTGCCTACAACATCCATCCTTCCTTTTCTTGTACCTTACCTTGTTCAGAGAGGACTTGTGCCTGTTCTGCTTTGAATTTCTCAATCAGTTCAGCTGCTAAAATCACAGGTGGAGCTTAGTTTCTGCTGATTTAATCCACCCAATCGAGATAGAGTTTCTCATTTTATTCAGCAAATATTTACGATGCCTTAAAAAAAGATTTTTAAAAAAATGCATGGTCTTATTTGCTAATGCTGCTGGGAATTAATTAAGTTTTAGGTTCACAGTAAAATTGAGCACAAGGTACAGAGATTTCCCACACATTCCTCTGGTGGGAATGTAATAAATTGGTACAGCCACTGTGGCAAACAGTACGGAGGTCCCTCAAAAGCTAAAAATAGAATTACCATATGATCCAGCAATCCCTCTCCTGGGCATATATCCAGACAAAACTATAATTCAAAAAGATACATGCACCCCAATGTTCGTAGCATCATAGCGGCGTTATTTACGATTGCCAAGACGTGGAAACAACCTGAGTGTCCATCAACAGATCAATGGATAAAGAAGATTTTATATATATATATAATATATAATTTAAATTTATATATTTGCATACATATATATATATAAATACTACTCAGCCATAAAAAAGAATGAAATTAATTTTGCCATTTGCAGCAACATGGATGGACTTGGAGGGCATTATTCTAAGAGAAACAAGTCAGACAGAGAAAGATAAATACTGTATGATAGCGCTTATATGTGGAATCTAAGAAATAAAACAAACTGGTGAATATAACATAAAAGAAGCAGACTCACAGATATAGAGAACAAACTAGTAATTGCCAGTGGGGGAGGGGGAAAGGCAATTTAAGAGTTGGAATTGGGAAGTGGGAAGTACAAACTATTTGGTGTAAAGTAGGCTCCAGGGTGTATTATACAACAGGGGGAATATAGCCAATATTTTGTAATAAATGGAAAGTAGTCTTTAAAATTGTATAAAAATATTTTCTTTTTTAAAAAAGATACTTCTTAGCTGATAGAAGCTTTAGAAGTCTACAGAGGCAGATAATTTTAAAATTGCAGGATATAACTTCTGGAGCCTGGCTGACATTCTCATAGGAAGCCGCATGAAAATTACTTTCAAAGGCATTCATCACCTTAGCTTGCAGGAGTCTGTTCCTTCAGTGTGTATTAGTCCATGGTGCATCCTTACTTTGACTTATCTGTGAGGTTCACTTCTCGCCCCCAGGAACAAAGCCTGCAGAGGGACAACTTGTTTGGCTTGGGAGCCTGCCCAATATGAAAAGTTTGCAGGCAAAATCAGAAACAACAGCTGCAGGAGGAGAGATGAGGTTTGCCGACAGCTAACGATTCAGAAAGCAATTTGCATGAGAGCCTTCTGCTTAACAGGAGGCAGCATGTGCTGGGCAATGGTTTACCATCCACTGCCAAGCTGGTTTCTACACCCTGAGTCCTCATTCCATCAAAACACGTGTCCTGAGGGAACGCCCAGCCACCAGCTTCCACTTACCTGAGTTAGCATGACCTGCCATCTAGAATTTCAGAGAGCTTTTCATTTATTAACTCACATGAATCTACTTTATCCTGAGGCTCTGGATACTAGTCCCATGCAAACTGATTTAATAACAAACATTTAAGTGCAAATCCAAGGTCATCTAGATAATATTCTTTGACAGCTTATTGCATATGAGGCACTGCACTGTGCACTTTTTATACCATATCAGACTTCATAACAGACCTCTGAAGTGGGTGGTTAAGTTTCCTGCCAAGGGATCCATACACAAGAAACGATAATCAGAAAAGACCAAAGTATTATTTATTACTAGTGAGCTAGCCGCTGTTACTTCATTTTGGAATTCTGATTGAGGCTTTCCTTCTCTCTCTCCCTTGCCCCCAAATCACAGATGACTAGGTCATGGGACAAGCTTAAGCTAACATGCCTTATTCTGTGAATCATAAGCTGAGCTACTGGGACAGAACCATGTGACACGTTTGTCCCTTTCAAATGTAATAATTCTACCCATTGCTCCGTAGATGTTCTGGTTACTGACCAATAACATTAACAATTCCTCTTCCAAGAATAGGATGGAGGGGAAAGGCACTGGATCTCCTATGCCTCCCAAACATGTGAAGGCCAAAGCATGGTGGGAGGAGAAGCATATCTCTTTGTAATATGTTTTATTCCCTGTTTTATAGATGTGCATATGGAAGATTAGAAAGGCTCGGTAACTTGTCCATGTCATGTAGCCCATGCTTTTAACTTTTTTATTATACCACTTACCCTTCTCACCTATCAGTTTGCCTTTTATACTGATATCCTGAGAAACAGACCACTGTATGGTATAGAAATGAACAACCATAAATAAGCTGGAAATGTATTTCTATTTACATTAACTAAGATAGTCACTTGTTTCTTTTAAGTGAGGTCCTCCGCCTTTTTAGGGACCTGAGTAAACTAACGATGTGCTTCCATTGATTAAACAAGAATTCTCCAATATTCCATAGAAGAATCATACATTTCTTTAAGCCCTGTGTATGCTTCTAGGGTTTAGATTCTAAATGAAATAGGTTTCTGTTTTTCATTAAAAAAAATGAACACAGGATTTCACTTGTAAATTTATTAACTTTTTTTTTCTGTCTAGCAACAAGCAGTGACTGTTGTTGGGTTGGTGGACATAGTAGAGATGGCCATTCAGAAAATCACAAATTTTAGGAACTCTAGCATTCATGTAGCTCAGAACTGTAAGAAGAGACCAGAGGAAGATCAACATGCTTTAAAGTATATTACAAATCAATATTGAAATAGAGCTTAACATATAATTCATCTGGAAAGAAGCTCAGAACATGATTGCCAGTTATTTAATATTCTAGTCAAAGACAATGGAAGCACTATTAAAGTATGGCATTTTGACTGCCATTGGAAAGGTCAGGTTTCAAACAGCAGTGCACTAGTTGTGCTCAAAATGACTAAAGAATGATGAATAATTAAGAGGAAATGGGAGACCTGCATTCTAATCTTGTTTTGGCCACTGATGGGAATCATGTGGACTTTAAGGCCATCACACAGTCATTTACCACCTTGGTTTTCTCACCTGTAAAATGAGGGAGTGACTATAGTTCTTTAATAATCCTTGGTGATCTTTAGCTCTGATTCTAGAAGCACCTTGATTTAATACAGTTTGAGGATTTATGTCTAAACTCTAGCAAGCAGAAAAATGTTCTTTTATTTCTAAAATGGACTTGACATTGCGTTAACAGAGCAAATGAAATCTTTTGAAGATTGTTCAAAGAATCACCAACTTAAAATTCATCGCCATTGTTGGTTTTTATTGTCTGTTTAACTCTTACTAGATCTATAATAGTTTTATTTATTTTCCTTTGCACCTGGACTGGCAGCCTGTGTGGTTGGAGAAACACATCACCACTTATTTTAGATACTTTGTTATCAGAGCCAACTCTGTAATCTTTGCTCTGCCTGTGAATTATTTATTTAATTTGATGTGCTTTTTCCTGGATTCATAGAATTTCCTTTTGTCATGATGCTTCTTTCCATTTATGGGACTGTAAATACAGCTGACTAAACCTCTCTAGTGGCCGAATACGTATCAGGTCTTTTGTGTGAAGGATGCTAGCTAATCTTCCCGTTCATAGGCTGACTACATTTTTATTCATTTGCTTTTATTCTACTCACCCCTGACAGTAGTATCTGTGGAATAAATAAAATAATGATACCTACTACTTATTTAACTCGGATCAGAAAACTTGACCTTTTCCTAATTTTTTACATTTGCTAGCTTTGTGGCAATATGCACCCCTATTTTCCTCTGAATCTCAGTTCACCCTCTACATGGGAATAATTATGCCTACCATACAACGTGGTGATCATAAAAGAAATTCTACCCATCTACTACCATATTGGGGAAAAATATTTGGATTGACTTTTACCAGACTTGGAGGCACATGTTTGCAGTGGCCTGTTTGAAAATACTGACTACATGGGGTACAGTGGGATACTCTGAAGGCACCTTATAGAGGTAGATAATATCTCTCCCAGGGCATCAACGCTAAAAGTGAGAAGCATTTTGATTTCTCATCAAGAAAGAAATATTCTATGATGTTAATGGTTCTTAACTTTTGGTGATTCATTAAAATCTCCTGGGGAGCTTTTGATAATCTTAAAGCCCAGCCTGTAATTTATACCAATTAAATATGAATTTCTGGGGGTTGGACTGAGGCATTGGTATATTTTAAGGTTTGCAGAATGTAATGATTAATTTTTAAGTGTCAACTCAACTATATCCTGAGATACACAGATATTTTGCTAAACATTATTACTGGGTGGGTCTGTTCCCAGATGAGATTAGCATTTGAATTGGTAGATGGAGTAAAGCAGATTTCCCTCCCCAGTGTAGGTGGGCCTCATCCAATCTCTTGAGGGCCCCAAAAGAATAAAAAGTCAGAGGAAAGGAGAATTTGCTCTCTCTGCCTGAGTGTTTGATCTGATCCCCTGCCCTCTGACTGTGGCTTACGTCAGTTCTGAAAACTACACCCCTGGATTTCCTAGTTTCCAGCTTATATTTAATATACAATATATTTAATATTTAATATGTTTAATAGCAATTACATATGTTAAAGCAATTACATATATTACATTATATTTATTATATATCTCCTATTGGTTCTGTTTCTCTGGAGTACCCTGACTAATATGGTGCTTCCAATACACTGTAAATATTGAGAACTACTATATATGTTAAAATACTATGGCTAAGGTATTACAAAAGTGGATGCTCTGACAGTGTAGTTCTGCTTCTTAAATGGGCAACTCAATGAGGATAAGTAGCAATGTAAATTATTTTTTTCATTTTAAATGGTGGCCAGTCATATATGTATATATAAACACTTTGGGAGGCTATAAGACACTAGTTAAAAGAACTTATAGGATATAAGCACTAAAACCACATCAACTCACCACTCAGTAGAAGGAATTCTAGGCCCAAGATATAGAAACCTCCATACCTGAATCATCGGAAAAGATGTAGAAAAGACACTAAAACTATTGAAATTTTCAGAGATCCCTTGTGACCCTTTTGGAGGTCATGATATCAGGACTCACTGTCTCCTGAATCTTGTTTTGTAATACAGAGAGGGACCCACAGTTACATAGTAAATTGACACCTGAGACTTGTTTTTTTTTCAGCTAGAAGTGGAAAGGAGAAATATCTTTCACTGAAGCAGAGAGTAGAGGTATAAGTGGGGAAGACAAGGTAAAGAAAGAGAAAAGAAAATAATCCATTTAGAGAAGACTTGCTCTTGGGGCAAGCCCTGGACATATAGTCATTTATATATCCTATTTCAGGATACATTGCATGCTTTACTGTAAGTAAGCATTTAATGATTTGTCTTCCACATACTTTGTTTCATTAAAGAGATTCACTTCTGCTGGCATTTTGTTTCATGGGATCCCAGGCCCTTAGCATAGTCGCTTAGTAAAGTATTTGTGGAATGAATCAGTCAATATGTCCTCAAACTCAGTACCCTTCTCAAATCAGTTACCTGCTTTATACCATAACTGAGATTATATTATCATAGTGTTAGGACTCAAAGGGAAATATGATCTCGATTTTAGGGTGAGCGGCGAAGCTGCCGAGCGCCCGCGTCGCTGCCGCGGCCGGAAGACAGACGACCCCCAAAGCCCCTCGCCTGGCTCGGACCAACGGAGCCGGCAGCCCAGCACTCCGGTGAGTGGCGCCTCCTCCCCAGCCCTAGACCCCCGCTGGGGACGGGCCGGCCGGGCTCTTTTGTGCAGCGCGCCGGGGGTGCTCTGCGCCCCCTCCGCGCGCCCGGGTCCAGTCCGCCGGACCCCGTGGCTGCGGTGCCCGCGGTGCGATCGGTCTTTGTTTCCACCGGGGCCCGCGGCTCGGCTGGGCTCGGCTCGAAGCCTGGCAGGCAGCGCCAGGAAGGGGGAGGGGGAGGTGGACGAGAAGGGGGCGCGGGGAGGGGGGGTTCCCGGGTTTCCTGGCCGCCCCGCGGCTCCCCCGGCTCGGGGGCGAGGTGCGCGCCCAGCGCTGCCGCGCGCCCCCTCCTCCTTCCCCCTCTCTCCGTCTTTGGATTTAAAACTGCAATTTGCTCTCCAGCTTGCTTAGTGTGTGGCGGGGGTGGGTGAAGGGGGGGACCGTGGGACCGGAGAACAAGGCTGGATTTTAGGAACGGCCCTGGGAAAGGGGGAGACTGCGGAAGGAGGAGCCCCTCCCCTTCAACCCCCAAATCCCAGGGTTCTGCTGGTGCTCTGGGAGTTGAGAGGCGGGGACCTAATGACCCGGAGCGGGTGTGGGGCGTAGGAGGGATTTGGGGGCGGCCAGGGCCGTAGGGGTTGGGCCGCGTGCCCGGTTACCTGGTGAACAAAGTCGGCTCACTTTTGCATAAATAAATAAATAATCGCCTATCAATGCGTTTCCTCTGAGGCTCTGATGGAATCGGCCCCCTCTTCCCCAGGGGGTGGGGTGCTGAGTGACAGCTGTCAGCCCCCTGGGCCGGTAGCTGGGGGTGAATTGCAGAATCCCTCTGCTTTCTGGCTAAGGGCGCATTCCCCTGCTGGGTCCTGGTCCCCAGGCAGAGCCAGAGGGGCAGAGGGCTGGCTCTGAGTCTAGGAAATAACCTTGTTTCCTGTTCTACAGGAAAAGGGACAGCAACCCAGAGTTTGGGGGCTGGGGATGAAGACTGATGGGAGCTGGAGGGGTTCCCCAGCAGCCTGATCCCCCAGCCTCCTGCCAGGCGAAGGGGCCAGCTGAGGGAGGAAGGATGTGGGCCTTGCTGGCCGGAGGCGGGAGCTGGGGCCGTCCCTGAGACGGGCAGCGGGCACTGAGAGGGAGGAGGGAGAGAGAGAGAAGCGGGGGCGGGAATTCTCTACCGCAGACCCTGGGGGCCAGGGCCAGATGTGGAGGGGTGGGGAGTCCCCCCTCCCTCCTAGCTTGGGGGCCCTGGGGCTGGGCGGGGCTGAGCCTGGTGCCCTCCGTTCTGCACCAGTGCCTGACTGGCAGGGACAGCTGAATTTGGGCCCAGGCGTCACCCTGGGAGGTAGGGCCAGGCTGCACCAGCCTGGCCCCTGAGCACAAGGAGGGACCCTTGGGGGGGCCTGTGCCTGTCTGGCTGGGCAGGCGTTTCCCGCCAGACCAGTTGGTGTCAGGCGGGACTTGGCCCCAGTTCCCTGGGCAGAGCTCAGGGTGTGAGGACAAGTTTGCCTTCGGGTCAGGGTGGCCACATTTCGTCCGCTGCTGCTGCCGGCGGGGCGGGGGCATGCGCCCGGGCCTGGGCAGAGTCCTGCCAGGAGCATTTGGGGTGTTTCTATTGTTGGCTTGTTCCTGTTCCGTGTGGCCCGGTGTGTGTAGCTGTGTGAGCTGGGGCTGTAGGTGACAGATTACCAGTTGGTCCGTCCCCCACCCACACACAGCCCCCACCCCTGCCGCCTGGAGGGGCAGGCTGGGTTGTGGTGGTGAGCTGCAGGGGGACCCCCCAGGTGGCATGTGCCTGCAGCTTGCCATCTCCCTCCTTTGAGCAGATGTATATTTTTATAGTAATGGAAAATCAAACTGGATAGTAAGTTGAATTCATTTTTTTCTTCTGCTGTGTCAATAGTTGGAATAACCCCTAGAGACTAGTGAACTTCTTGCCCCAGAGCTCCTACCCTCCAGAGGTTGCAAAGATCAGTGAGGGCATGAGCTTTGGGGGACCAGTTCAAACCAGTGACTCTTGTCCCTCTTGGTCTGGCATTGGGGCAGGTGCCCAGGTGGGCGGGCATTGCCCCCTCCCCAGGCATTCCCCCCACACCCCACCCCACCCCAGGTGTAGTCTGTCCTCTCAGCCACCTCCTTGGTCAGTGCCTAAGCTGTGCCCAAGCCCTCAGGGACCTTCTCCTGGTGGGCTCTCTCCCCCTGCCTGGGCTCCCGGCCCACGTGTTGATATTTATTTTCTGTAGTAAAATCCATTTTTAATGCCGTTACTTTTGAAATAATATAGAGAGAAACAAATGTGATGTGTTTAAGTTGCCCTCCGTGAGTTTTTAATGTGATCTATGGCTGAGGTAGCGATGGAAGGAGCTGTTCGGCTTGGAGGAATTTGGTGTCATAAAGAAAAAGAGCTTGCTGTTTATTATGGTTGCTGGGCTGGGGGGTCTGGAACAGGGTCGTGGGGGCAGGGAGCCCCAGCACCCCCAGGTGCTGTGGATGGACAGGGTTGCTTCTCAGTTTGAAGGTGCGTGGGTTCCAGGATTGTTTTGCATTGCTCCCCAGCCCTTGATGGGGCCTTTGGTGAGGGGGCTTGGGAGCTGGGGGGCTTTGTCCCCTCCCATTCCACCTGGTTAGATTGGGGCAGGGAGGCTTATGGAACCCCCTGCTGAGCTAAGTGGAGGTGTACTGTAGGGAGGATGGATTTGGATTCTAAAGGAGATTAAGAGACAGAGACACGGGATCTTTACCTGCTTGGTGTGGCTGTGCTGGAGGCTTGCGGGGCAAACTGTCCCTGGCAGAAGACCTTTTTTTTTAGGGGGGGCTGATCTGGACCGGCAGAGCCCCAGAGGGACATTGCTTGTTCTCTATCAGCCTGGAGTGCTGGCTCGAGCCACTACCTCCTCGCCTCTGTTCCCCATTGGACAGGGGCTTCCTCCAGGCAAACCTGATCCCCCTCACTTCCCCTCTTCTCTGCTCTGCCCCACCCCAAGTCAACTTCTTTTTTTTTGGTTTGTGGAATACAGAGCTCTGTGCCTCAGGCCAGCCACCCAAGACCACAGGGTGCCATGCCTTCATACCAGATGCCCAGGCACTTCTGGTGTGATTAGTGAGGTCAAGCAGACTCACCATTATGGGATGGAGCCCAGCTCTGCCTCTGGGTCCCCTGGGTCTCTTGGGACAGAGCTGGGGAGGGGGAAGCCAGGATGGGGTGGAGCTGGGAACTGAAGGGGGGGAGCAACGGTAACATTGTTGCTAATGTCAGCAGATGGGCCCCCCAGGGAGAGAGCTGGGGGAGGTGGGGAGGAAAGAGACCCAGAGAGCCCGACATGAGGTGGAAAGAGGAAAAGATGGTGACAGAAGCCAGTGATGAGGGGGTGAGAGAGAAAACGGTCAAGGAGAAGAGCCAGGATCACAGCCCCTGGAGATGGCATCCAGGGGACCAAGAAGGCCTAGGCATGTGCCACTCCCCACCCCACAGCCCAAAATGAGCGGGCACTGAGCCTCTCACCCAAGATCAATTGCTGCTAGGATAGTATCTGAAGGAGAGACAAGCAAAGGTCTCTGGGAAAAGGGAGGAGGACAGGTGGGAGAGAGAGAGAAGGAAGCTCTCCCACAGGAGGAGGGAGAACGGGGAGACAGGGGGATTCCAGGGGTCACTTGAGTAATGCTCCTGCCCCAGGGCAGTGTCTCCCCACTCCCCAAATGTCTGGGAACAGAGCCGACCTCTTCTTTGGACCTGGGGGCGGAGCCTGAGGCAGGTACAGCACCCCACAGATTGTGGGCGCTCTGTCAGGAGGCACCGGGCTTTTAAAAGCGGGGAACATTAGGACTGTTAGAGACACCAGGGGTGTCATCCGGTTGGATCCCCCCCACCTTGTTTGACAGGAGGAAATCCAGTCTAGAGGGGCCCCCTCCCTTTGCTTGCCTGGGACCTAGGCTCTTTCCATCCACCTCTCTGTAGTTAGAGAGCTGGAACAGCTGTGGGGGGCCTCCTGGGTGCGGAGGGGGCCAGAGCCTGGGGAGAGGAGCAGGCGGGCACCCTTGTGGCCAGAGCCCCCCCAGGGGAGGGGGAGGCGCCGCTGCCGGGAGAGAGGGAGGGAGGGGAGAGAGGAGGGGAAACAGTGAGTCAGGCTTCCAAGAGCTGAGGATGAGAGAGCCAGAGCTGGGAGGGAGAGGGCAGGGAGGGCTGCTCAGAAGTGAGGAGAGGGAGGGGTCCCAGCCAGGGGCAAGGAGAGCTCTAGAGGGAGGGAGCCAGCCCCTGGCCCTGGCCCAGCGGTAGGGCTGTGCAGGGCTGTGCAGCCAACATGGACTTTGCCCGTGGCAGGTCAGGAAGGAGCCAGATTCTGCCCGTGCGGCGTCCTTTTCATTCCCTATTCCTCATTTATGATCCCACCCCAGGGTCTCAGGAAGAATGACTGTGTCATCCCATCCCTTCCTCAGTTTCCCCATCTATTGTGGGATTTGGACTGTGAGCTCTTCTTAGAGAGGGAGGAACAGAGCCTCCTGGGAAGTGTTGGGGGGTACTTCCTCCAGCTGCTGGCTTTGTGCCGGGGGCCCTGCTGGAGGCTGCCACCAGTCAGTGTAGGGTGCAGGTCTTCGCGGTAGGGCTTCTCTTGAGCCCTCAGAGTTGCTGGGCCAGGGAGTGGCGGTGGTGGGCCACGAGTGCTGGGGTGCAGTGTGTGTGTGTGTGTGTGTGTGTGTGTGTGTGTGTGTGGTGCCGGGCTGGCAATGGTAGGTGGACTGCCTGGGGCCTCTCGGGATGGCCAGGGCGTAGACAGGGCCACGAACTCCAGATGTCCAGAGCCAACCTCCATTTGGGGAGGGAGGAGACACCCTTGTGATCCACCCCCCTCCGCCTTATCCCTGTGGCTCAGAGGCTCTGGGGCAGCTGGGAGGTAGGAATGGTCCCTGTGGGAGCTGGTGAGAACTGCCTATGGGGCCCCTCGTGTCCGGAGCTGGGACCAGCACTGGAGGGATCCCCAGGGACTGCCTGGGAGGGAGGAGGGAAGGAGCCCCCCTCCCACCCATCTGACAGGAAGCTATGGCTTCGTCCAAGGCCTGGCATCCCCCAGCCCTTCCTTCCTGGATCCCCAGCATCTCTTCCATTGGTGAGGGGATGAGGGAGGTGGGCACTGAAGCTTCCTCTCCTACAGGGCCTGGCTTTGGGGGGAACGGTGAAGTGAAGGCAAAGTGAGGCCCCCTGCCTCCCCCTACGCGCGCACACACAGACTCAGCTGCAGTGAGGCCCTGCTTTCTCCTCTCTCTGCTCTGGGGTCCTTGGCTTGGGAGCCCAGGGGAGGGGCCACTTCTGCAGCTGGCTGGCCCCGAACTCCCAGCTCAGCCAGCTGCTACTGAAGCTTCCAGAAGCTGCAGCTCTGCACCCCCTCCCCACCCCCTGAGCCAGGAGAGGCCTTTGCTGACCTGGGGGAGGGTGTCTTGGTGAGCGAGTGGGCACCCTTAGAAGGACTAGCACAGACAACCAGACAGATGGGTGGCGGAGCAGATGGACAGAGACACCCACGCACAGGCAGACGGAGAGAGACAGACAGATGGACCAGGGCTGGGAGAGACGGACATACAGAGGTGCTGGCAGAGACAGGAGTCAGAAAAATGGAAGGGCCTGGGGAGAGAGTAACAGACAGGCAGAGACAGAGACTTGGAGACAGGGAGATCCAAGGGGGGAGACAAGGTAACTGAGATGGGAGAAGGAGAGATACGGGGGAGAGAGGGAGGGGCAGGAAGAGATAAAGAAAGGGGGAAACCCAGACCGAGAGAAAGAGAGAGGAGAGACTGAAGGCTACAAACCATAAACAAGGATTTGAAGAGAATCTGGAAGGTGTTTTCTCCTGCTTCCCTCCCCAAACCCCCAGGCCAGCCAAGTCTCCATTCCTTCCACCCCCGTCTCAGTTTCTAGGTGCTAAAGAGGTCAGCGAGAGAGAGAGGAAGACACACACACACACACACACACACACTCTCTCTCTCTCTCTCTCTCTCTCTCTCTCTCTCTCTCTCCCCCTCTCTCTCTCTCTCTCTCTCTCTCTCTCTCTCTCTCTCTCTCTCTCTCTCTCCCTCTCCCTCTCTCTCTCTCTCTCTCTCTCTCTCTCTCTCTCTCTCTCCCTCTCCCCCCAGATCCTAGAGACCCCTTTCCCCTGATCTCTTTGTAGGGGGAGGGAGTTGCGGAGGGTGCCTCTCCTAGCCCTGACCCCTACTCACAAATGTACATACCCCTTGTCTCAGAAAATATCCCAGAATACTTCCCACTCACTCCCCACTCACACTCACCGTGTGTCTCCTTGTGTAAGTGCACCCCCCCATACTCACGCCTGTCCACAGGGGCCTGGCCTCACACACACTCACAAATACACATTTTGTGGCATACATGTCTCTGCTCTCACACTCATCTTGAATCTCACAAACATAACCAGTGAACCTGTCCCTATGCTTTCTTACCCATACAGGCAGTGACACACAGGCCTCATCGTGGCTTCTCAAAACATGTTGATACACACACATACACAGTCACACTCTCACACAACAGTGGCAGACACCCCAGAGCAGAGAGAGGACTCTTTCTCTCTGGAGGGGAAGATCAGGGTTCCCAGGGAGCCATGGTGGGGGGGTATGCCCCCCACTCTGACCTAGCTGGCAGGGCAGGGAGGCAGGAGACACTTTCAGCCGGTGGCAGCCTTCCTGCAGGGCCTGGCCTGGACACAGAGAAACTGGCTGGTGTGAAAGAGCTGAGGGCTGGTGAGAGTGGGTATGCACGTGTACAAACATGTGCACGTATGTACAGGTATAAGGGATGGTGAGTGTCTGTTACAATGTGTATGAGAGAGACTGAGTGCATATGAGGTGGGATATGGGTGACAGGGAGATCCACTACCCAAGGTGTGTGGAGTGTGTGGGTGTGGGTGTGACAGCTACTTGTCGGGTATGTCTGTGTGGAGGCATGTATATGTGACAGGTGCATGTGGCTGTACCTGGCTTTGCAGTGTGCGGGTGTGTGTCATGGGCGTACACATGTGAAGGACTGGGACTCTGGGGCTGAGGGGCATGTGTACCAGGGTGCCGTGTTCTGCAGATGTGAAGGTGTGGGGGATGTTTGCGTGTGAGTGTAGTGTAGGCAGGGGTGCATGGATGAGGGGGTAGCTGCCTGTGTGAGGCTGTGAGCTCGTAGCCTGGGTTGGAGGGCTGTTTTCCAAGGCAAGGATGCTGCTTGAACAGAGGCCACCGGCATGAACACATGCGAAGGGGCTCCAAGGCACACAGTTGGGCGCTGACCCGCACGACGTACAAGGACAGACATACCCGCCCCTGTCCTCCCTCTTGGTCTCTCCTGGCGTCAGTGGTTTTCAAAGGAGCCTCCACGAGGACTGTTTGCTGTGCAGTTCCCCCCACCCCCCAGCCCGTGCCTCTTCAAACACAGGGATGCCCTCCAGGCAGCTTTGTGGAGGCTCCTGCCTCGACCATCTGAAGGCAGATGGGTGGGCTGGGATCTGCTGCTGCCCCCCCAGGGAGCGAGGAGGCGGCACTGCTCCTTCGGCCTGGGCACAGGAAGAGACAGATGGACTGCCTGTCTCGACACCCGGACGTGGGGTCTGGGGGTGGGCGGGCACCACCGGCAGAGGGGCTCTAGCGGGCAGCCCCCAGGTGGGCCCCTGAGCAAAGGCCAGGACTCTGCCCTTCACCTTCTCAGAGGGGCACCCGCCCTCACCCCACAGCCCCATCACCTGTCTGGGCACAGGGGCCCAACTGCAGCCCCTTGTACCTCCTAAATACACAACCACTTCCCCACTCACAGCTCCAGCACCCCTAAACACACAGCCCCAGCACACCCCCAAACACACAACCACCACATGCCTACCCACCCAAACACATATTACAGCCCTAGTACTTAACCAAAACCCAGATGTTTATGACCCCCAGTATACCCTCAGACACCCCAACACACACACAAGGCTTCTACCACATCCTGAAACAGATCAACTCTTCCTCCAATCCCAGCACCTCCCCAGATACACCCAGGACCCTACTGTAGCCCTAATACCTTCCACACACTCAGGTTCTCAGAGTCCCAGCACCTAACCAGACACCCACAGACTCTCCCGACGGCCCCAGCGTTTCCCTCCGCTGCAGCTCATCACGTCCCCAGACACACCGATACAGCCCCCTACACCTTTCCAAACTCTCCCTGCGACATACACGTACACACACCGCCTCAACACCCACGCAGAGCACACCCCTGTAGCCACACCATTTACCTCAAACACACAGACACGGTGCATCTTTGAACAGTAATGTCCCCTCAGCTTCTCGTACCTCAGCAGCCCGCACACGCACACACACCCCCCCAGATCCCAGCATCTCCGCAAACAAGCAGTCCTCTGTGTGTTCCCCAGCAAGCTCCAGCTCCAGTACTTTCCTCAGCCATCCAAGGGCCCAGGGACAGCCCCCACCCCTCTCCAAACACCAGTCCCGCACTCATACACAAACACACAGGGCCCCAGCCCAGTCACCCCTCAGAGCAGCTCCGCCCTGCGCCCACACCTCACCCTGCAGCCGCACTCCCACCATCACACGTTCCAGCACAGCCTCCCTCCTCAGCGCTCTCCATCACCGCTCCCCCACCCCACCTTGTCCTTCCCAGCCTCCCTCCCCCAAACTCCCCCCAGATAGCCTCAGCCTTGCAGACACACTGGCCCACTCTTCCGTGCTCTCTCTCATTCTCGGCTGCCTGGTCCTCCCCCACTTCCCAGAGCCTCCTCTGCCTGGGGAGGCATCTCCACCCCCCCGTCATTGCCCCAGGCCTTTCATTCCTGGACAGTGAGGCTGTACATCTGGTTCAAAGCTGCCCCACCCAAGACCCTGTGCTCTGGGCACCCTGGCCTGGGCTTTGGGGGTTTGGGGCCTCTTTGGGGGCTCTTGGCACCTGGTCATCCTGGTGTGTCAGCCAAGAACTCTGAGTACCCAGCCATGCCCTGACTCTGTCGTGTATGGGTTGGGGTGGGGGGGTCTGGGCAGGGGGATTTACCCCCAGCCTGCAGTTTCTCAGGTGCTTGCCAAATCTCCCTCTTCTTGGGCTCACCTGAGGGGGACATTGGGCCTGGAGCTTCAGGAAAAAAGATGGAGAAGGTGCTGGCTTGACATGCTTCCCCTCCCACCCCACCCCCAGATCCGGGCTTGGGGCTTGGTCTCCCTGGGAGTCAGTTCCAACAGTGAAGGTTACTTTACTAGATGCATGATTTTAAACGGAATCTCCACCATCTGTTCCACCCCCTAATTACAGATGCACAGAATCCGCCTCAGAGGGCAGCATGAGGGGAGTGATTTAGAGGCTGAGCTCTGCCTGCATTAGGGCTGGGGAGACTGGGGGGGCCTCTGGGTATTGCTCACAGCCCCCCATCCCATCTCTTTCCCAGGGGCCCCTCGTGCCTCTTCTCTTGTTGGGGGAAAGGCTCCTAGAAAGGTGCCCCGACCCCCTAGACCTGAAAGAGGAAGCAACTGCAATGCTGAGGGAGGGGTCCCTGAGAGATCGCCTGTGTCCCAGGCCCCAAGTCTGGGGAGGCAGGCTCATTAGAGCCTTAAAAAATTCAGTGGATCGATCTCTTGCCTGCTTCTTGTGCCCTGCGGAGCCACAGGCGCTGGCCTGGCCCAGCTGTCTGCCCACCCCAGGGGTAGCAAGGATTAGTGAGGTTAGGGAGGGGGAGGTTAGAGCAGAGGTGGGGACATCCAGGTTTTGGCAGCAGAGGATGTGGCCAGGCACGCCAGGACCGACCAGGTGTGTTTGCACGTATGTGCCGGTCCTCCTTGGCGCAGCTGGCAGGCCCGACCCCAGCTTGAGCCTTGCCCTGTGGGGCTGGACGGGCACCAGGGGCCGGAGGGGATGGGCCAGGGCCTGGGCCTCAGAGGGTTCCGAGGGACACCCCGAGGATGGGTCTACCTTTGCCCGTGGCTCCAGGGACCTGGGGCCCCGGCCAGCTCGCTGGTGGTGGTGGCGGCCGCGGGCACACTGTGGTAGAAGCTGGAGCATTCACTGTGGGGAGAAAGGGAGAGAGGCCGGGCTACAGGAATTTTAAAGATTGCTGCAGGCAGGAGGGTCTCTGGAACCCTGTGGAGCAAGCAGTCATGCAGAAGTAATCCTATCGCTGCCTGCCTGGAGGAGAGGAGAGGAGAGGGGGCTGGGAGGGGAAGGATGGCGCAGCCGCCCCTTTCCCACCTCAGCCCCTGCCCCAGCCAGCTGTGGAGGGAACCCGGGACCCCAGGGGGCTCCCCCGGGGAGGCACCACCCTTCCACCGCTGCCTGTGCCCCCTGGAGGGGCGGCACCGCAGCTGTTGCTCGGCTAGGAGCTCTGGGTTTTATAAATAATGCAGCTTGGAGGTGGGGGCCACCTCAGCCTTGGGTCACCCACTGTGGTATCATCTCCAGCTGGCAGTCCTGTGGCAGAGCCCTTCTGCCTTCCAGCCTGCTCCTCCTCTTTTGCTATGTGAGTTTGGGCCAGAGGCCCAGCCTGTGTGAGCTGGGCCAGGGCACAGGAGTGTGGAAGAACCCAGAACCCCCTGTCCTTTTGTACCCCGCCCCCACCAGCCTTCACAGGTTAACTGGCCACTGGCTCAGCAAATCCAGGCTGGGAAGGGATGACCCGCTGTACAGGGGCCTCCCTAGGTCCAGCCCCTCCATTTTGCAGATGGAGTAACCAAGTCCAGAGAGGGCAGGGATGGCCAAGGCCAGCCAACTGATGAGCAGCTCCTTCCTGTCCCATTCTGCTGTCAGTCAAGGCTCTTCTCAGCCTCAGCTCAGCTAAGAGCATGGCCTGGGGGGCGGGGGGGATGTTTGGGAAAGTGGTTGCGGCTGAGACGTTGCCATGGCGATGCTGCAGGATGCCGAGCTGAAGTGGGGGTCTAACAGGGTCTCTGGGGCCCCCAGCTCCACACCCTTGTGGTCTTCTCCTCCCCATCTCCTGTCCCCCACCCAGAGGCCTGTCAGGCAGCTCCGGTGACAGGCTGGGTGGGTGACAGGTGGTGCAGGTGATGGGCTGGGTGGGTGACGAGCTGGGTGGGTGACAGGTGGTGCAGGTGATGGGCTGGGTGGGTGACGAGCTGGGTGGGTGACTGACAGGTGACAAGCTGGGTGGTGATGGGCCCTGCTGATGACAGGCAGGGGGTGTGGTTGGCGGGGATGCTGTCTCCTGGCTGGTGGCCTGTCGCAGCCCCCCACCCTTACGCGTGTGCACATGCACAGACTCTGGGCTCAGAGCTTGGGGCTAAGATACTAATGAGGCTTATTACGTGTGTGGGGGGGCAGGTGCCCAGGCTCACTAATTAGAGGCCTTTAACGAAGAGGGGAGACAGCTGGGGGGCTTTGAGGAATTTGGCTGGCCCTCCTGGTCTGGAGGATGAGCCAGGTCGGGACCCCACCTACCCTTCCCCCTGGCCACTTGGCTTTGTGTTAATACTACCCACAGTCATGATAGTTACCACTGTCCAAGCGTTTGCTACACTGGCCGAGCCCTTTACATGCGTTTTCTTATTTCAACTCAGCAGTCGTAGGAGGGAGGCACTATTGCCCATTTTATGGATGAGGAATCTGAGGCTGAGAAGGCAAGGGACTTCACATAACAAGTTTCTGTTGCAGCTGACATTTTAATCTTAAGTCTTTCTGTCCCCAGAGCCCGTGCTCTTAACCATCCCACCAGTAACACTCAGGTCTTGGCGCAGACCCCGACCTTCTCTCAGGGCCTCAGTTTCACTCTTCTGGAAAATGGATGTGCGGTGGAGGAGTGAGCACCATACGTTCTTCAGCTCTGACTTGGGTGGCTTCAGGGGCTCCTCCAGTTAACTGCCAAAGCCTCACCCCATCTGGCCCAGATTCTAGGTGACACCCCTGGACTGGAGAGAGGGCAGGGCTTAGCACTGAGGGAGCAGAGCTGAAGGGGGTTGCCTGGGGTATCCAGACCACTTCCTGCATTGTGTGGTGGGGAGGCTGAGGCCTGGAGAGGAGCAGCAAGGGCCCAAGGCCACACACCCTGTAAACTGTAGGGCCCCATGGGATCCCAGGTCTCCTGGCCTGTTGGAAGGGCGGGGCTGGGAGTGGTGCCAGAGCTGGGAGGTCACCTCCTCCTGGACCCCACCCACCAGCCTAGCTTCTGCCCTGGAGGTTGTGAGCCCCTACATCCTGGGAGGGGGCAGGGGGCTGTTGGCCACCTCTTTAGGGCCATGCCCCTTCCCCGTCAGTCTGGGCCCGTAGTGTCAGTTGATCTCCTCCCTTTGGGACCCATTGGGGTGGAAACTCCCTGGCAACAACTGATGGATGCGTTAAGGCCTTGACATTGGCCTGGGGCCACAGCATGACCCTGGAGGGACCAGGCTAGGGCTGGGGGGCTTGGAGGGGAATTTAAGGGAGAAGAATTAGGGTCATAAATCTTGGAGCGTCTGGGTTCTCTTCTCCTCGACCTTAATCTCTTACCAAACCTGCTCTCCGGCTGCTCATCCAAGTCTGAGGGTTGAGGGGGGTCCACCTGCCCATTCCCCTCTCCCTCCAACTGATGCCTCCCGCCCCCGAAATTGCACCCCCTATGGGGAAGAACAAGTTGCAGCCACTGCCGCTGGACAGAATTAAGAACTTGTGTGTCTAGACTACTGGATTTGGCCTCTGATTCATAACGGTAGGCAGGGCAGAGAGCTTCACTGCCTCAGTTTCCCCAGCCTTGGGTTTGAAATCCTCTCCTGGTGCCTGACTGCTCAGTCAGGAAGGAGTGCTAAGACCAAGAGGGATTTCACAGCTGCGGGACACATGGCCCTGTCCTCAGAAGCCCCATTCTGAGATAAGCAGCACAGTCCTGGCCTTGAGAGCCCTCAAACCCAGAGGTGAGGTCTTGAACTCAGGCTGGGTGTGCGCTGAGGCTCAGGTAGGGAGTGGGTGGTGCTGGGTGGCTGGTCTGCTTTGTGAAGCAAAGGCCGAGGCTGGGGAGAGGCCAGAAAAAGGGTGGCGGTTTGCCTGGGGGGCTGAGGAGCCGTCTGTGGTTGGGGGTGGGAGCCTGGAAGGGTCTGGCTTTCCCATAGTCCCGGGCAGCTGTAGCCTGAAGTTCTGGGGCCCTCCTAGCTCCCCAGAGAACCCGCTGCTGCCTGGCCCTGGGGACCCAGGCGTCCTGGCGGGTGAGGGCGGTTCTCCGGCAGGCGCCCTGCCAAGCCTCGCAGCCTGCTCACCAGGAATCTTGTTGCTGAGAGATGGAAGATCCAGGTCGGGCCTGCAGCTCATCCCTCCCCTCCGCGAGGAGGAGGGGCCCAAAGATTCCTTCCTGCACCCGCCCTCCCATCTGGGGCAGGGCCCTCCTCAGCAGTGGGTGGGGCTGGGGGGCCCAGGACAGGCCTCTAAGACTCCGTCACTTGTCCTGGAGCCTAGCCCAGCCAGCAGTGGGCACCGGGGCACTCTGGAGGCAGAATGAGCCTGGTGTGGCAGAGGAGAGGTGGGGGTAGGGTGCTGAGGCCACAGGGGGCCCTGCATAGGGGCCTAAGCCTGGCCCTGGCCCCCACTGGCTCCCCCAGGGCAGAGGGTGAAGAGTTGGTTCTCTTCCATTATGGGAGCGTGATTTTATTCCACGTGTCACGGAATCTGAGATTAACTTGCTCACCAGTCTGTGACAAATGCCTCACACCCAACACACACATACACAGAGGCACAGAGACACACGGAGATCCTTGGTCTCACAAACGCACCTTCCACAGACACACATAAGCATTTCCATGCTACAACGCATGGCAGACTCTCACATGCAGATACACAAGCACACACTCACACTTAAAGATACACCGAGATCTAGATCCACAGTCTCCAAAGCACAACGTTCTCCCACTCACACTAAGGCCACACAGACAGAGATACAAACAGGCGGTCCAGGGGGATGCTCGCAGCCCTACTTAGACATGCACAGATACACGTAGACACACACAACCCCAGACACAGTCTTGTGGGCAAGCCTAGACCAACCGCCACACACACTGAGACAAAGGTCCAGATACATACAGAGACAAAGACAGGCACAGACACACAGCCGGCAGCACGCACACAAGCACAGGCGTGCACACCCGGACACAGACAAAGACAAATAAATGCCCAGAGGTTTTGCTGTGGACAAAATGTGAGGCGCACACACACATCTGGGCCTCCTGCTCGACCTCTCTACCTGGGGACGTGGTGATCTGGCACCCGTGGCTCCAGGGAGAACTCTGAGGAACCTTCTGCTCGGTCAGAGCCCCCCACCCTGGGCCCAGGGCCAGTCCCCACCTCTGGCTCCCGGCCCGTGGCCGAGGCCATGCAGCCACACCCTCAGCAGCGCCCTGACATCCTACCTTACCCTCCGCGTCGTGCACACTCACGGTCACACCGTCTCCTCCTGCACGTGCTCACGACACCCTCCACGCCCGCACACTTACGGTTTCTCCCTCACACCCCCCTTAGGTGTCCCCTCCTTGTTGTCTTTCTCAATCACTGTCCCCACCCCCTCGCCCCGCAGACATGCACAACCTCCGGCACAGCCTTCGTGGCCCACACCCTCGCCTTCTCACGCAGACCCCCATGCACAAATAGAACGCACGGGCTCTCCGCCACAGACCCACAAGCCACGTACACGTGCTCCTTCACATACTTCCTCAGCACCGCTCTCACAGACTGATTCACAAATGCAGCACACTCCCCCGCATACATCCCACCGCCTTCTCACATGCGCGTGTGCGTGCACACACACACTTTCAGAGCCTCCCTCACACCATCACTTTCCTTCCTCTGTCTCTCACAAACACTCCCTCTGCCAAGAGCGTGGCTCTGCTGCAGAGCAGCCCCTGAAGTACTTGTCACTGTACTCCACCACGTCCTTGGCCTTCCTGGCCTCAGTGTCTTCCCTTCCACCTCCAGCCCTGCATACTGTGGCCTTATATTCTTTTGCCATTTCTCTGTTTAGTCAACAAGAATATATAGAGTATTCATTTATTCATTCAACAAATGTTGACTGAGCACGGATTATGGGTTAAGCATTGGGGATTCTATGATGACACAGGTCCTTCCCTCGTAGAACTCTCAATTTTGTGTCCAATTCGTTTGCTGCTTGTCTCATCTGACTAGAATGGAAGGTAACCCTTGATCTTGGATGTTGAGAGATGTGTAGGAGTTCACAGGAGGAAAAGTAGGGGAAGGGTGTTCTAGGCAGAGGGCAGAGCATGTGCAGAGCCTACAAGTAAATCAAGGTACAGTAGGCTGGAAACTGAGGTGATGCTCAGAGACTAGAGGAGAAGCTGCAAAGAGGGAAGAAGCCAGATGTCACAGAGTTTAGATGCCATGTTCAGGGGTTTAGATTTTGTCTAGTGGGCCACAAGGAGTCATGGGAAGTCTTTAGTGATAGGACAGGGTGAGGAAATGATGGTGGTCTGACCTAGAAGAGGTGAGTGGCAAGGAAAGGAGACTCATTTAGGCACAAGAACCAGTGGGGTTCCAGTTCCAGAGCTGTGACCTCAGGAAAGTCACACAACCTCTGTGACCTGGGTCCATCACATGAGGATGGGAGACAGTACCAGAGCCGGGCTTATGGTATATGCTCGGTAAACAATAGGCATTATTGTCAGTTATCGGTAGGACATGGCAGGGCATCAGATGAGGAGGAGATTTTACTGAGCACCTACTGAGTGCTGGGTACTGCGCCAGGTGCTGGGGCCCAGAGGGGAGGTGGTCTGCGGCTTCAGGAAGCTCACACACCGTAACCACAGCTCACGTGGACAACAGAGCGCCGGGTGTGAGGGTGGAGGCAAAGCACCTCGGAAGGTTAGAGGAGCATGAGGGCTCTGGGTGGCTCACGAAGGAGCTGGCATTGAGCCGGACTCTAAAGAGGCTGGTTGAACTTGGGCAGGCAGAGGTGGGAGAAGGAGCCCTGTGAACGACAGCCTGAGGGCAAGGGGTCTAATCTGGCTGTTGTGTGGGACACAGGAAGGGGGTGTCGTGGGATGGGATTATGGAGGTGAGACCTTGGTGGCCAGGCTAAGAGGGGGGGTCAGCACGGGCTGAGCTGCACTCTAGAAATCCCATGTTTTGGTGGTAACATGGAATGTGTCCATTAGAGTGCTCCAGGCTCTGCCAGTAAGCTGTTGCCCTCTTCGACCTCAGTTTCCCCATCTGTGTGATGAGTTCAGTCTTGTTTAGGAGGGAGTTCCGGTATCATGTCCTGGGGCTGGCCTAGCCCACTTTGTTGGGCATCTTCTGGCCTGGGATTCTGGGTCTCAGCAGTGCTTCCTTCCTGAGCACCCTCAGCCAAAGAAAGGAGCAAAATGAGGGGTTCCTCAGAGGCAGGTTTTGGGCACTGCAAATGAGGGGCCAGGAGCTCCACACGGAAGGGAGGGGTCTTTGCCTGGATCTGACTCCAAGCCCCAGAGGGAAACCAGAAGAGAATGTCAAAGTCCCTCTTCCCTCTCGCCCTGACCCGTGTGGTGGCAGATGTGGCCCATGTGCCCAGTCCCTGGTCCAGGGGGTATCAGGACTATTCTGCCCACTGACAGAGGAGCAGGGCTTGGGTTCAAGAATGTGGCCCAGGGCTTAGAGTCCCCTGGGGTTAAGGAGCCAGGAGGCCAATCTTAGGGTGGCAGAGCCAAGTAAACGCCCATGGGTAACAGGGTTCATTTATATTTGGTGTTGCCAGGAGTTGTGGTCTAAGGCAAGTCCTGGTGACACCCAAAAAAATAAGAAAAAAAATGCTGATTTTATAAAGACTGCTTTCTTCCATAGTTGACAAACTTATGATGGTACCGATGGTTGGATACTACTCTTAGAGATGAAAAAGGTCTTAAGGAGTCTTCCATATTTCATTCACCAATCTGTGTTCTTGTTCAAAGCAAAATTAATTCCTTTCAAAATTAACGTATTAGCTTAATAATAATTTTTAATCTTAAAATAATCTATCTGTGAGAATGGGAATTTTGGGTAGGAAAAAGTGACAGAAGATGGGACAAAAAGAATTCATAGAAAGACAAAACAGAATTTTTTAAATGGTGGGTACAAACTTCTGTTTCCAACTATATCAGTTTACCTTAGGAAAACATACTAGAAAGGCCAGATAAATCATAAGCAACATTTGACTGTGAGCGTTAGAAAGCTACTGAGGTAGCCATGACCTAGAAAAGTAAAATAGAGGAAGAAACTCACTGAAGTGAGAACAATATTCTGCACATGCGATTCTAGCCCAGTCATTTAGGAACTACTGATGAAGAGCAAAAGTCTGAGAAACCAAATGTGGCTCCTAAGAGGTAGAAAAGCCAGTAGATCTTAGGACAATGTCATAGGACTAAGGAAACCAGAGTTGGAATTGAGAAATAACAAGGCAGCTAGAATTTTAAGGACCAAAATCACAGAGAGAGTAAAGATTCAGAGAACAGAGCTGGATTCAGCAACAGTGTTCCCTTGCAGTATTTTCCATGTATAAAAGGTAGACAAGACAAGATGCTAAGAAGTCAAACAAAAGCTAACTGAAGTCAAAGCAAAGACTTAGTTGGCTCATAATGCTGAAGAGACAAAATTGGGGTTCAGAACCTATGAAAGATTTGTGGCCCAATGGAAAACTAATGATACGAATTAGGACACTGGAAGTCTCTACATATGTCTGTGTGTGTCTGTGTGTCTGTGTGTCTGTGTGTTAGGAAGGTTGATGCAACATCTACATTGAACCTTATAAAGAAGGAAAATGAGTATGAAGTTGGTCCAGGTGACTGAGGTGATCTTCCCCTACCTAAGAATAGGAAATTCTCTCCTCAAGAAAATACAGTTGACCCTGGAACAATGTAGGATTTAGAGCCGCTGACTCCCTGTGCAGTCAAAAATCCACATACAACTTTATGGTCGGCCCTTCTTATCTGTGCTTCTGAATCTGAGGATTCAACCAACCACAGCTCATGTAGTACTGTATTACTTATTGAAAAAAAATCCATGTATAAGTGGATCTGTGCAGTTCAAACCCAGGTTGTCCAAAGGGCAACTGTAATGTCATTCAGATTCTCTACAACTTGTCATATCCCAAGTCTGGTATTCACTGAAGAACCACCAAGACTACCAAGAAAAGGAGAATTAGAATAAAAAACAAAACAGAATCAGAATCATAGATGACCTAAACATTAAAGTTCATACATATTTCGGTAAATATTATGAAGTTCAAGAAAATAGATGACAAGGTGAAGAATTTAACGACAACTAGAAACTAGAAACTGATTGAAGTTGAACTGATAGAATTAAAAATTATACGAAATTTAAAACTCGGTAGTGGATTGGACACAGGTAAAGAGAGGTAAGTGAACTGGAAGATAGAGTAGTAACAATGTTAAGACTAAAGCACGGGAAACGAAAAGAATAAAAAGTACACATAAGCGCATTTGAGACATATGGGCCACAGTAAACATTTTTATCATATGTGTAAACTGGAGTCCAAAGAAAAAAGGAGAGAGAGATTGGGATGAAAACAATATTTCAGAAATATTAACAGCTGAGAGTTCTCTAAAACTAAAAGGAATATATGGAGCCATAAATCAATAAGCACTAAAAAAATGCAACAAGAACAAATACAAAGAAAACCACACCTAAGATCACCACAGTACAATTCATGAATAGCAAAGAAAAGCATGACATCTTAAAAGCAGCCCGACGAAAACGAGAGAGATTACTTTCAAAGGAACAATAGGATTAAGATTACAGTTTACTTCTCAGCGAAACTGAATGGATACTAGAAAATAATGGAATAACATTTTTAAGTGCTAAAGAAAAGAGCTGCCCATTGGGAATTCTAGAGGCAGAGAAATTGTTGTTTGGAAGGAAAGATGCAATAAGGAAATTTGCAGACAAACAAAATTTAGAAAATATTTTCTCATCAGAACTGACTGAATTAAATTATAAAGGGAGACCTGCAGGCAGAAGGAAGATTATCACAGATGAAAATAAGGACTTTATAAAGAATTATGTATAACAGAAAGGGTAAATAAGTGGATAAACCTAAATAAAATCTAACAACACAAAAGGGTAATAATAAAATATATCAAAAATTAGAATGCATTAAAACAAATGGAAGAGGAAAATATAGTAAAAGAACTTTAAGATCTCAGCATTGCCTGAGAAGCAGTAAAAGAGCTAATAAGTCATGGTACATGTGTAACTGCTACTTATGTAAAAATAACAAGCTAATACAAGGGAAAATGGAATTTGAAGAAATCTCAAAGGAAGAAAGAAGAGCAAAAGGAACATAACAAGGTGGGACAAATAGTAAACAAGGAGTAAACGATCTGTAAGAAAATACATTAACAGTAAATACTCAAAGGACAAGGATTATTGAAACAAAAAACCTAATTCTATGCCACCTACAAGAGACAAGAGTCAGATTGAAAATGAAAGGATTCAACAATTATGTCATAACAACAATAAGCAAAATTGAAGAAGATTTTTTAATGTTAACATAAATTTGAAAGCAAAAAGTATCACTGGCGATAATGCAGGATAATAAAACCCACTGTTACTTTACAAGGAATATATTATAAATCTAAACTTCAATGCAATATATGAAGGGAAATTCCAAAAATCTAAGTAGAAATAGAAAAATCTGAATTACCTAGATCAGTAACATAGAACCACAACAATAAATCAGCAGATTATAGAAGATCTGAATACCATCATTAAAAACTTTGGCCTAAATTTATATAAAACACTGTACCAACAATGATGGAATATATATATCACGCAGAAATTTTTAGGTGCACGTGGCACATTTATAAAATTGACTATATTCTGGTTATAAAACAAGATTCCGAATAAGCAAGAAATTTAAAACTATATAACCAATATTTTACCAAATAGTTGGATATTAAAGACATACTTCTGATCATTATGTAGGTCAAAGATAAAGTCGCAATGGGAATTAGAATTTTATTAATTGAATGATAATGAAAACATGCCATAACAAAACCTGTGGGTTGCAAATAAAGCTGTGGTCACAGAGAAGTTTATGTATTCCAATTATACTCTCTAAATGTAAAAGGGAAAGGAATAAAGCAACTAGAAGAGAACTTATCACCCTGAGGTAGGCAGCTCCTGAACTGTACCTGTTGGGGAAGGCAGGGCAGAACTTCAGGAGGCCAGCTGAGAGCACGGTGAACACCATCTCAGGAGCAGTCTCCAAGAAAGAGAATTTAATGTACAAAGGGATGACTAATATATATTTAAGAGCTAGCACCCTGAGCCTTCTTAAGGATGACTTACGTTGCTGGGGAAAAAATAAGAAGTGCTCGATGTACAAGGTGAATAGCTTTATAATTCCCAGGAGAATCTTGGTACCAGGACCACACAATGAAGAACTTGGAGTCCCCCGTGGCTAATCCAGCAGACAGAAAAGGAGGAACAAAGATGCGAGAGAAAATAAAGGGAACTCTTGGTGCAATTCGGTGCTGCTGCAGGGCCAAGTCCAGGTATGTGCTCTCTATCTCCACATCTTAAATAAAAGCCACCATGTTCCTCAGTCTTTCAAGTACTTAGAATTTCTCTTTAGAACCTGAAAATGGGGTCACGTTTCCGGTCTGCATTGCTACAATACAAAATAGAGGCAGGATGTTTGAAATAGTTCTCCATCTGGCAGAGGAGGCCTTGAAGCTGTGAGCCACTCACTGCAAACCAGCAGGACATGAAGGATTCTTGAGCAGATCTGAAGCTACTGGGAGGCCTTTGAGGAGTTAAATCCCATAGTAAATACTGTACCTTCAATGGCCCCTTCTCGCTCTCTGTCCAGCCTTCCTCCACTCCCGTGGGGGCCCAAAGGGGTTAAATGAGCACTCTTTGACTTGTACTTGGTGGTCCCAGAACTTGACGTGGGCTTGGAGACTTCCGTGAAAAGTCTGCCTTCCATCTACTGGCTTGGGTTTCTTGGGCTCTCTGCTCCAGGCTAATCCCTTCAACCTGCTTTTTCCATTTCTGCCAATAATCCCCCTCTCCAGACCTTCCTAATGCTCTTCTGGGGCAGGGGGGAGACTTACTGAGGGCAATATTTATTTCTAGAGGGAGAGGTGACCACATGACTTCACAGTGGTCGTCCCCTTGATGATTCAGTTTCTGTCTAGATTAGTCGTGGGTGTTTGTGCACCCCAGCCTCACCCCCAGGAGGCTTTAGAACACTGTCCTTGTCTCAGCACTGAGCCTCTATCTAGCCTCCTTCCCTCTCTCTCCTTACCCATCTTTACCCACAGACTCGCAGGCTTTCTGGACCTCTGAGGAAGATAAGCACTTCACAGAACCTCTGCTACAGAACCAAACATATTGAAATGACTCTTTACGAAGATACTGAAACAACAGAAAAAGAATACATGACGATTGTTTCTCCTGAGGGTTCAGTTACCTAGGGGGCCTTTAGCAAACTTTGACTGATAAATCTAACCTTTCCGTCCTTGGCAATAGTTCATCACACTGTGAGGAAAACAAGTTAGAGAATGGAAAAATAATATTTGGATTTCAACGAAATAATAAAGATGCAGGGGCTATCTTTGACTTTTGCAAGGTAAGAAGAGAGTTTACATTTTGATTATTTGATGGCAGGAATCCCTTTTAAAACAGGGCCAGTCTGCATGATGCATTTAAAAATCAACCTTTTCAAATATAGCCATAACCCCCACAAGATTTCTTGATTTCTCTGGGGTCAGATAAACCGTCACATTTCACAGTGGTGCCCTGTACATGAAAGTGATAAACATAACCTGGAAGCACGGCAGTGGCTAAAACTATGGAGCTGGCAGCCATTCGCTGAAAGGATCTTTTGCTTTTAATTCATTGCAGAAAATGCTAATGTCCAAATTCAGGCAGGTAGATCTTACCAACCATCAAGAGCTTCAACCCTGCTAACAGCTAAGTATGCACTTTTAAACCTTACTTTGACTGCTCCAGAAACTTACTGGGTTTCGTTAATGCCTCTGTTACTATTTCCTTTGTGTCGTTTTCTTTTTCTTTAAAAACACAGCTGTGTGATCTTGGGGAAGTTATATTATTTCTTTGAGACTTGGTTGCCTTCTCTGTGAATATCTGGGTATAATTTTAGTATTGCTCAGTAGAATTTTTGGTGATAATGAAAATATTCTATATCTGTACCATGCAATGCAGTATTCAATAGCTACATGGAGCTAATAAACATCTTTGAAATATGGCAAATGCAACTGAGGAACTGATTTTTTAATCTTATTTTTAAATTTGTTTAAATATAAATAATGCCATGTGGCTAGCATCTGTTGACTGTACAGATCTACATAATATTTTAAGGACACTCTCCACTCAAAAACTCTACCATTCATTAACTCAACCTAAATATTTTTGCCCTCTGACAAACAGAAAATAATTTATGCTTCCCTTGAAATTATCTGTCAAGACCTTTATCAGTTTGGGGACACTATATTCTTAAAATTGACTTTGCTTTATGAAACTTTAATAATGCTGGAGTTTCCTGCCCTTGGTACCACCTTTGTGTTGATGGGAAATATTGTGGATGATCAAGGACCATTTCAAGAGATCATGGAGAGAAACCTCCTTCTGGATTTAATGTCATTATGAGGATGTCAAAATGCTACATTACTTAAAATAAAACCCGTACCGTTTTTATGCTAAGTTATATTCTACATGTAGATGGAAAAATGTTAAAAAGATTTTTAAAGAACTGCGCATCTATTTTTGAAGCTGATTTGGCTGTTCAAGGCTTGCTAGCACTTTATCCATCTCAGTACTATTTCACTTAGTAAACAAATGCAGTTGCCATAATTGTTGCTTATGTGTCTGTGTTCCCTTCTAGGCTGTATGTTTTTGAAATTAGATACAATATTTATATCACAGCCCCTATGTATAGCACAATACCCATTGCTAATTCAGATTGTGTTTTAAGATATGAGACAAAATGTAAGACTTTTATTATAGTCATAAACATCTAGCAAACCAACCAGAAAATAAATGCTAATTTTCAGTTGGTTGGCCGAGAACAAAAAAGCGAAGAATACCTAGTGCAAAACCATATCTCTGCTAACTACTGTTGGATTTAGAGCACACACATGCTAAAAAATATCTTCTTATCAAAGATTTGAGGTTGGACCTGAAAAAATTATATCAGAAGTGAAAATAATCATGTGGTCTGACCAGCGTGGATCATACAAAGTAAGTGTATACTATATATAAAGTAGATAGACTACGAGGTCCTACTGTATAGCACAGGCAACTATATTCAATACCTTGTAATAACCTATAATGGAAAAGGATCTGAAGAAGAAATACATATATCGGAATCACTTGGCTGTACACCTGAAACACAACATTGTCAATCAACTATACTTCAAGTAAAACAAAACAAAAAACTAAGTGTAAAGGGAAGTATAGTTTTATAAATTCACCTCTGATATCCAATGGACCAACTGAAAGACAACAGAAACTACAACTATCTAGGAGACAGGACATGGCCGGCAAACCAGGCCGTTACCCTCGGTAACGGTCATACCTGCCAAAAAATATACAGACTAGCCTGCATTCATGAATACATAGGAATTCTTCATTTATCTGGCATTGTTAGGCAATGAGGTATGTTAGGAGAAGTTTTTTTAAAATGACAAATTTAAGAGGAGTTATTTTAACCTTCACTCGGTAATTTTTTTCTAAAATTAAGAAATGTATCTACTGGTGTATCTAATGTTTCCTTGATAACTCGGGGTCATCAGTTCAATCAACGTTTGCATGAATAATGCAAATGGAAACAAGACAGGCATGCTTACTGAAACTGAAAATGACATAGCAATGGCTGGAATAACTGATGAGAGAGCAAGAAAAAAGCAAAACTGAAAACAAACCGTGATCAGGAAACAATCAGTCAAGTTCTGACTTTCTGTACTTAGTTTAAAAAAGAGATACCACAAATCCCAGCGAGAGACTCCAGCATCATTAGCTGTCTTCCTCCTTTGTTTCCACCTTCCTCTCCTTTTCCTTCTACCCTAGATTGTTCCAGGAAGTGTTTATAGCTCCTTGCAAGACACATTCTAATACTTGCTTTCTCTCACACAAACTTCACAATATGTCCATGTGATAAATGGTGTGGAGGTGAAAGAGAATTCATCACAGGGACAGCTCCTACGAAAATAAAATTAGAAACTAGCTTCTAAACATGCAGAGAGAAGGGCGTGGTGTCAGGCACTAATTTCCTTGCGAATTCCTCTCCATTTCTAATAGACGTTCTTCTTTACCAAGATCCGTTTTTATTGGTGTCCTATTCCAGACTGCTCCACTCCGCCCATCCTCATCCTGTAAAATACATTCACACTCTTTTGTGACCCTACTTATTTGCCCATTAAATAATCAATCATAGAACTGTCGGAATTAAATATAGAGTGAAATTAAAATGCTGGAGTCACTTGGAGGGTTTAAGCAGCTCCACCAGAAAATACTGGGCATGGATTTAAAAGAGGCTGCGTGAGACTTGCTCTTGTCCAAGTTCTTTCTCAAGAAGTATCTGAAATAAGCCTAAATTCAGAGTTAATCAGACTGGCCTGCTTTCTCAGGTGGACTGGAACTCATTGCTCTTTCCCCTCAACTCCCTGATGTCAGTGGCACTTTCCGGAGAGGAGGTGGACTTCTCTGCCTACTGCAGAAGCTCAGTTCCCCCGGGGTCCACTCCCTGTCTGAATCCCACACTTGAGGCCAGATGGCAGCCTTCCCAGAACATTCGTGGCCTCCTTTCAGTTTTTGACCTGCTCAGATTGAGTCCCTCTAGACTCTTTCTGGAAACCTGATCTTCAACCCCTTTCCCTGACCTCGATGGTTACCTGCCTACTTTAGGCCTCAGGTGCTTTATCTATAAAATGATATAGTTGCCCTTAATTCTAAAGTCTTCTTTCTAAAGCGCTACAATGTGGTGGCTCCTTGAAAATGTTTCTCTTTGCTGGTTTTAATTTTGTAGAGAATTAAAACCCCAGCCACTCTAAAAGACAGTAAGTTACATTGGATAAGGAAAGTGTGCTTTTGTAGTTAGATTAACAGGGATGGAAGACGACTTAGTATGTTTTAAGATACTCATGATCCGTTCTCGTGAGAGTCGGGGAAGAAGGGGAAGAGAGTTAATAAAATACCAAACAATTGTGACAAATTAAGTTCACCAAGATGTAGGTAATTAGTTACTACTTGAATAAGCCACACAAATCCAATCCAAGTTTTCCTTTAGTTTTCTAAGAAGGATCCCAGTGAACTAAGTCCCACGTTCAGTAACTCCACGTTCAATGGCTTAGTCATTAAAAACTGTTATGTTGCTGGAAGCAGAAATATTGCCCATCAGTCCTAATTGATGTTTAGCTATCCCGCACATTTGAAATAAATTTATTACTTTGCCTGATCTCAGTGTAATACATTCTAAAGGGGCAAAGAGCACACGAAAAGTTATGGAGTCTCCATCTTCTACACTGAAGTGTGCAATACATTACATATTATTTGGCCGAGAAATTCACAAGGCATAGAAACCACACCATTAGCAATGTATACAGTGGTAAACAGCAGGTAATGAGAATGATATAACACCGAACAGACTGTGTAGGTTGGCACTGCTGCCAATAAAGCAATTATTAAATGCATTCATATGCATCTACGCTAGGTAAGCTCTTTGAGGGCAATTGCTATGAATTCTACATACCTGTCAGGATATTATATATAGCCCAGTTTCTATGCCCTTTATTCAAAGACGCTGAGAAAGGGTTACTCTGGGTAAATTCAGACCTTTTCTCAATATAGAATTTGGTCAACATGCATTCTGAACAGCAAAATTTCACAGTATTTTCCTACACTAATTGCTACCTCAGCAAATGCAGGATTAAGTATAATGGATTATAAGAAGTTAGAAAGGAAAGATGGAAGAAAAGAAGGAAGGAAGAAGAAAGGTGGATATGGAGTACTTCAACATTTATGTAGAGTGGACCTAAAACTAACCTGAGGTTTCCCTGAATTATTAGCATATGCTATAGAAACTTAAATGAAAAAATAACAAAACCCAGCAAGGGAAACTCAAAGATTCTCTGTTTTTTCACTTTACTGCATATACACGTCCATCTTAAGCAATCTATATGCTTATATCCAACAAGAGAGCATTGTTTTGCAAGGCTATTTGGGTTCTATCAGCATGTAAAGGTCGGACAACTCAACTTTAGCAGAGTCAGCTTTCAGGTGAATAATTGCTTCTTTCAGGTTGCGAGCGTTTGAATTCTCCAGAAATGTTTCCCAAAACATGAAAATTAAAAGAGTCCTAGGACAGCGTCCTTTAGAAGTTTTATAGTATCAAGATTTTTGGAGGAGGAGTATCCTTGTCCATTATCAACACAATGATTCCAAGCAGATCAGTTTATGCTGAGAATATTATATAACAGAACCCACTTCACATCCATTATACTGACAGTGATCTTCATTACTTCAACCTTGTGCTTCTTATAAAGTTGAAAATACTGAGCCAAGAACAGACAGTGACAATGCCAGAGACTCAGATGTACCTATAGGTGCCTTCAGACAACATCAGCCACCCAGGCTAAAGTCCTGATTTAAAACATCCCAACATGAATGAATCTCAAAGACCATATGCTGAGCAAGTGAAGCCAGATCAGAAGGGCACCTACTGTATTATTCAACTTACATGAAATTGTAAACTCGGCAAAAGTCATCTCTAAAGATAAAAAACAGATCCGTGGTTGCCTTTGGGTGGGAGATGGGGATAATTTTGCAAAAGCCTAGGAGGAAACTTTCTAGGGTTTTAGAATTGTTATCTATCTTTATGGGGGTGGTAGTTATACAAATGTATACATTAATGAAAAGTCACTGAACCGTTGACTAAAAATGTCTGCATTTTATTGCATGTAAATGATACCTTAATAAGATTGATTACAAAATGAACCAAAACCAAAATAAAGCAGAAGAAAAACCTCTCAAGACCTTAAAGAAAATACACTGTTTTCTTCCAGGGTACCAGATTGGAAATGAGGCATTGGTCTGTTCTACCCTCAGATTATCCCTAGGATTATCTAGTCTATTTTAAAGCACTAGAGTCCCCTATCAGGAAAACTCACCCCATGTTTAATTACTTGGATTTCTTCTGTGCCTCTTCTCCCAACACAGTGAAGCCATTCACGGAAGAAAAACCAGCTTTTTCCAACTTTGCATCACCATATATTCTTTGCAAAGCTATTATTTATAGAATAAAATGTGGTGACACTTTGTAAAAATCTAGCTTTTTGAGCCTTACAAATCTTAACAGTTAACCTATTGCCTCCATTGGAATCTGGAAAAAAAATTTTTTTGAAAATGAATAGCTGAGAATTGACATTTTTGCTTTTTGTGATTTTCTCTTCCCCTAAGATAGAAGTGAGTAGGAATGAGAAACACATACATAAAGAAAAAATTTTCTTACTGCCTTTGCATGGTTATAATTTATAGGAGGCCCTTTTCAACAATAATCTATTATCAGAATCAATAAAATATAATCTCCATGAAGGCCAGGCCAGGATATTTGTCCCTTTTTCAGCAGATTGCAATACAAACCACATTCATGGATATGCTTCTTGATGATCTTTGTAATACTGGAACAGTTGACCATTTCCTCATGCCTCTTCACCTTAACTTCAACCTGGTTTTTCACTGATGACCTCACATTTCCTTCTCTATCACTTGGTTGTGGGCCTCTTTTCCAACTCCAACTCCAACTCGCATTTCACTCTGGCACCAAAGGAAGACTCACACCTTCCTGCTTTTTAGTGATACCTGAAGGTCATTTCCATATTGTGATCACCCTGAAGAATAGCCAGACAGTTGTTATTTCAGAGCCATCTGATAGTTTGTAGCTCTAAAAATTAACTAAGGACCGCATTTGTCAAAAATATCCTAGTTTAAGATTTTGGTAATACCGCAACAGTAATCCCGAAGTCACTTATGACAATCAGTGTGGGAAGCACCCTCCTTCAGGAAGATCCTTTGCCATACAATACTCTTTCCCTGTCAGGAAATAAGGAAGCACGGCCGAGGAAAGTAACCTTTTCTGGAAAGAAATACTTGGCTTCGAGAAGGCTTGCAGTTCATATCTTTTTCTTGAATTAGATTCCCCATTAATTACTTTATCCACAAAGGTTATTATCAGAATTATGTAAGCAATTAAGGAGATGCTACTCCACATCCTTTCAGCTTGTTGACCTTTCTCACTTTATTTCATGTGGCTATCTGAAACATCAGTGATTTACATGTCTTTTTTTTTTAACAGATTTCTGTGTGTGTGTGTGTCCCCATGATGAAAACATCATTAAAGTAAAATACCATGAATAGACTCTTAAGAAGCAGAGTCTACTGAAAGTCCTGGAAAATATGAAAGCACTAATATTCATGGACAGCTCTACACTCTGAAAGTTACTCCAAATTTTGTTGATCTCTCTTTTGTCTAGGAGTTTTTCAAATTTTCTACCATGATCATTTGTTAGTTTTATAATTACATAATAAAGGCATTACATCATACAATCTTTTGTTATCCATTGCAGTTTTTTGTTATCCATTGCAGTTTTATCCTTTCCTTGTCCTCAGCAGATATGTCATAGATTATTAGTACACAAGCAAAGACTTTCAATGTAACAGTACTTTATAGTGAGAAGAACTATACTGAGCTATCTCTATCCTAAGACAATGCACTAGGAAAGCACTAGGAATTCTTAAGCACTAGGAATACAGAGACGATCAAGGGGCAAGTTCCTTGCCTTCGAGTATACATGATCATTATAGCAAATGCTTAAATAGCACTTAGTATGTAACTCACCACAGCAGTCTTATTATCCTCCTTTTTAATAGATGAGCAGAGGAAGCCACAGGGAAGTCATAGGGTAAAGCCAGAATTTGAACCTAGGTAGACTAGTACACTCTCCACGGCTTTAACTACTACATTAAAAAAAATATATATATATATATATGTTATATATATATATAAACTCCAAGTATTCCAAAGTGACAAAACACTTATCTACCAAAACTCAAAAAGGAGCACACAAACTTGCATAGAAAATAAACATGTAAAAGTTCATAAAGAAACCACAATATAACCTGCTCCACATAATATACTGACTGCAGTGTCCTGGGCCTCTCCCATCCTTAGGTAGCTGGAAATTACAACAAAATAATACTTTTCACCTTGGAAACCATACCATCTCTCATACCAACCAACCAATTACTTCCTTAGAGAGAATAGGAAATTAACCTGAATATCATAAAAAAAAATATATACATAGCATTACTGATGTAGAATCTTTGTTTAAAGACAATAATTTCAATAGCAGAGGGAACGTTACCATTGCAGGCTTCAGATAACCTCTATATTTCTCAGATTTCATGCTAAATCATATAATGCCATATTGTGTCTGAAGCTATTTTTTCAATAGTCCGTTTTCTTAAATGGACTAGCAATGCCGTAAATACTGAGGAACACTTTGGCTCCCAGATCCTAAAGCCATTCTGATTATGCCTGGGTGATCATGGGGACGTCATTGGAACTACCAGAGGACTGGCTGAAATACCAGTGTTCTGGCCAGCTTACAAATTAGAAATTATACAGAATCCAATTTTATTTTTTTCTTAAGTAATTCCTATGAGGCTTTTGGGATGTCAATGTAAAGTCCTTTGATGTGTAATCTTTATCCATTAGATAGGGAACAATGCCAATCCCCGTCATAAATACTTTCACAACCTGACACTGAAAATCCATTGCAGGGCATAGGACCTGCAAATAGGATGTGAATCACACACATCCACTCATTCAGACAATCACAAATATCCATTTTTAAGTCTACTATATGCCAATAATGTACCGGCCTCTCAGATGCTAAACCATGCTAAATGCTGAAACAGACATACTCAGTTCGGGCCCTCCTGGAACTTATTACCTACAGAAGTGCCTTCGTTGTAAATGGTCAGGTCTCAGCCAATGCTATTATCATCAGCAGGTGACCAAAGGATAGAGCTTGCTTTCTAAACAAGCTCCACACTCTTTGCTTTCAACATATTTGCTTTCCTTCAAGGCACATAATCCAGTGGTCAGTTTCTCCCAGTTAGTGAGGTTTGGGGAAAAGGTACCCAGTGAACAATTCCTTGTGGCCTCACTCTTTCCTCGCACTCTCCTCTGTGCTTCTGAGCTAAAGAGACCTGGATTAAAGTCACTTGCTCTACCCTTATTATTTTAAAATACGGCTGCTCCTGCTTTGAGGATTTCCACTGGACCAACAGAGCAGCAAAGCAGCACTGAATCAGAAGCAGGTAAATTTCAAAATGACAGCTCTAAACATATCCACTCTCCTTTTGTTCTCCTCCTATCCCTTTGCCCTGAGGCTTTGCCTTTACCCTTCTCTGATTACTGCTCCAAAAGGGTTTCCAAGAGCGGGGAGTATTTATGGTTTCATTTGCTCCCAAGTCCTTGGTGGAAAAGGATGCTTGCTTCCTGATTCTTACTATTTCCACACTCACATCATCAACACAAAAATCATCATTAAAAAAAAAATTTCCTCAGCTTCATATTTCTTCTGGGCCAACACTGAAAGAATATTTTCAAAGAAACAATATCCTCTCTCCTTTGCCCTTCTGAGTTTCACGTTCTTACCTCCAGTCTCATTTTCAACCCTTATTACGGGATGCATCACAAAAACAGAAGAAAGTTCTTTGTGCTTTCCTGTACCAGCTAATTATTCTAATTTGTTCTGTCTCTACCGAACAGAATGCGAAATCAACACAAAGGCTGATTATGCGACCTCTTCCAAGGGAATGGTCTGAGAGTTGTCTATTTACTAATGAAGCTCAGTGTGTATTAAGGGTTGACTGAAGCAATCATCAGGAATTTTCATCCCTTAAATTAGTCTTTTCTACCAGATGCACATCTTTCATTTCGGATAATATAACTTTTAAGTTCAGGATACAACTGGACAAAAGAAAAGAAAAAAGGTAACCAACACAACATTTGCAGTAATAACACAGTAACAGCTATCATCCTTCCCTGAGGAATTCAGCCTACTTTATGGACACAATTTAGTACAAACTCATAAGAAAGCTAACAAAGCCCCAAACCACTTCACAAGAGCATAGAGAGGTAAAGGTCAGAAATTATTACTGCCAGACCCAGCAGACAATGGCACCTACCGGAAAGAGCACAGGACAGGAAAACCTGGAAGCCTGTGTTCCAGTTTCGGTTATTCCTGTAAGCATTAGTACGATCTGAGTGAACTCAGCCTGCCCTGCTTTTTCCGTTTATAAAAACCTACATCATCCTCTCAGTAGAATGAAATGCCACATCTGAAAAGTTGCAGATCTCTTTAGGAAAGAAAAAAGCTCATGCTTTCCAACCAAAATGGAATAATTCAGTCAATGGAGACTTAATAAAACTCTGCCATAAAGCAATTGTTTACTTGAAATCTATCTTTTGTGGTATATTTATTGGGGTAAGGAGTGTAAGCAAATCATAATCAGAGTTACCGATTATTCCAGAAATCAAGGTCATTGAGTTCAGATTCCAACGTTGACCCTGACCCAGGCTTACAGAGATGTAAGATGTCCCAATACCTCATATCCAGCATACATGGGAGAAACTAGGTATGCAGACAGATCCTCTTATAAATATCCCATATGTCGTGGTTTTAATACACGGTCTCAGATTCATTGCCATTCTTCGCATCCAGATGTGGGCATTTTCCCTTGAATGTGGGCAGGCTTTCCATGGCTTCAAACAATACAGCAGGGGTCAGTAAATTATGGCTGGTGGGCCAAGTCTAGGCCTCTACCAGCTTTTATAAATGAAGCTTTATTACACAGCCATGTTCCTTAGTATATGTATTGTTTGTGTCTGTTTTCACATCACAGCAGCAGAGCTAAGTAGTTGCAAAAGAGACTGTATGGCTTGTAAAGCCTAAAATATTGACTGTCTGACACTTTATGGAAAAAGGTCTCCAATGCCTGCAATAGTATATAATGAAAGTGATGCTATGTAACATCTAAGACTAGGTCATAAAAGGTCATGCAGCTTTTGCATGATTCTCGTGGAATGCTTCAACCCTGGACACTCATTCTCTTGGAATACTCTATCTTGAATCCTAACTACCACGTTATGAGAAGTCCAAGCCACCTGGGCAGCCATCTATAGGCACTCCAGTCAACAGTCCTTGTTGGGCCCAGTCTTCAAGGGCCAGACATGTGAATTAAAATTATCTAGATGATTCCAGCCCCAGCCATCTGAATCCTCATGAGCTGAGGTTTCAGATATCAGTCATGGAGTAGAGACGAGCCATCTCCTCTGTGTACTGTTTGAATTGCTGACCCACAGAATCTGGGCACATATTAAAATTTTTGTTTATTTCACCACTAAGTTTGGACTTCTTTATTATGTAGCAATAGATAACTATAGCACTGTGTCTGTACACAGGATTTCTACATTTCACAGAGCACAGATTTTTAGATGTGAATGTTGACTGCTCAATTTCTAAGAAGAACGTATACACACACATAGGTACAAAATGTTTATGTATATGTAAATATTAGACCTATATAAACTAATCTGTATTATCCATAAAATGAGGGGGCCTTGATAATGGCTAACATTATTTTTCGGTATTTATTGTGTTCCAAGAACTGATAAATTCTTGCATTGTATGAATTTTCTTTCACCCTCATAGCAACTCCCTGAGAGAAGTAATGGTATCTCTATTTTATAGATGAGAAAACTGAGGCAAAAACAGATAACATGCTCAAGAGTACTCAACAAGTAAATTTTAGAGTCAAGATTTGAACCCAGGTTCTGAAGTTTTAGATCCCTTACTCATACTTACCAAGCTATATACTGAGGAAGGAGATGAAAGCTGACGCCATTACCTCATGCTCAAGAAGTTAGACAGAAACTTAGCAGGTACGGTTGAAAGAAGACAGGACTTGGAGTCGTAAGTCCAGAGCCTGAGTTATGAGATGAATTCTCCTCTCATCTAGATATAGGTTTGTTTTTAGAAAATGAAGAAGATCACTGCATATTTTGATTGTTAATTTCTGTACTTAATGATTACCAAAGAATGGAATTTTACCAGGGAGCTATTTTGCAATGACATAAATTATTGATTCAAACTCAAACCTTTATTATAAATTATTGATTCAAAATCAAATCTTTATTAAGTCTCCCTTGCATCAGAAGTTTTTCCCACTCTTCATTTCTTTGAAACCCTTTCCTGTCTACTCTTGGCCAAAGCTTGAAGCCTAATTTAACACTTGGAAATAAAATAATGAAATAGTCATAACACAGCAATTCCAATGCCTACTGAAATGGAAGCTCTAAATAATTTTTCAGATAATTTAGGAAATTAAAAATATTTACAT
Organism: Orcinus orca; assembly: GCF_937001465.1. NCBI lineage: Eukaryota > Metazoa > Chordata > Mammalia > Artiodactyla > Delphinidae > Orcinus > Orcinus orca. The sequence continues at coordinate 35,695,318 of NC_064575.1, read as the reverse complement.
CATAGATGCAAAGACAGAAGTTACTTGTGTAATAAATGGTGAGACAAAAAGTTTCTGGTCAAGTAGATTTGTTTAAATATGATCACTAATCTGAGTTCTACCCCTGTGCTAAAACCCAGTGACAGGTTGCGTACAGCTTCTAAAGGGATAGTTCAGTGCATTGGGTCAAATTCATGCCATAAAATGTGGTATTAGTAGTAGTACTAGAAGACAGAGTGACTGTCTTCTTTGGGACATAGATGAAGACCCCAAGATAGACAATATCAAGGACAAATTATGTAGAAAAGATATTATCTCAGTCCTTGGAACATGTCATCCAGGATAGAACAAGAAGTAGATTTATTATCAAGTACATGAAGCCAGAGACAGTAAGCAATGAGTGGTAGTTGGTTAAAATAGACAGGTTTTAGAAGTAGAGGCACGGATGTAGAAAACAAACTTAGGGTTACCAGGGGATTGTGGCAGGGAGGCTAAATTGGGAGATTGGGACTGAAATATACACACTACTATACATAAAATAGATAACTAATAAGAACCTGCTCTTCTTATTAGCCCAGGGAACTCCATTCAGTACTCTGTAATGGGCTATTTGGAAAAGACTCCAAAAAAGAAAATAAAAGTGGGGCTTCCCTGGTGGCACAGTGGTTGAGAGTCTGCCTGCTGATGCAGGGGACACGGGTTCGTGCCCCGGTCCGGGAAGATCCCACATGCCGCGGAGCGGCTGGGCCCGTGAGCCATGGCTGCTGAGCCTGCGCGTCTGGAGCCTGTGCTCCACAACGGGAAATGCCACAACAGTGAGAGGCCCGCGTACTGAAAAAAGAAAAAAAAAAAGAGTGGATATATGTACATGTATAACTGATTCACTTTGCTGTACACCTGAAACTAACACAACACTGTAAATCAACTATACTCTAATAAAAAATTTTTAAAAAAACAGGTTTTAAGAACCATAGTCAGGGAGCAGTGTGGATTGGAAAGACCTGGCAAGAAATATTTCTGCATCCTCAGACAGTGCTCCCCAAGCTGGCTATTGCAAGGGTAAGCATTTAAGAGATCTTTGACCTAAGGAGGACATGAGATTAACAATCTATCCCAATGTGCATGAATTATTCTCCTCGGTGCTATCAGAAATCAGATGGCATCCTAGAGCAGGGGTCAGCAGATCTTTTTTGTAAAGGGTCAGATAGTAAATATTTTGGATTTTCTGTACCATACGTCTCCATTGCAACTGCCCATCTGCTGCTGTAGCACAGAAACAGCCATGCACAATACGTTAATGAATGGATGCGGCTGTGTTCAAGCCAAACGTTATGTACAAAACCAGGAGTCAAGCGAGATCTGATCAGTGGGCCAGAGTGTGCGGACGCCAGTTCTGGGTCAGTGTTCACAGCTGAATGAGTCATGAGGCCTTAAGTTCCAGTTCTCATTGTACTACTTTCTACCTGGGTGAACTTGGGTTCGTCCTTTTATTTATATGGGCCACTGTATTAGTCAAGGTTCTCCAGAAAAACAGAACCAACAGCATGTGTATACAATGTGCCCATATATACTGAGAGATATAGATCTAGATATCGATATTGATACCTAGATCTATATCCATAACTATATAAAGATAGAGAAAGAGAGAGAGATTTTAAACAACTGGTTCACACAATAATAGAGGCTTGGTAAATTCAAAATCTGCAGGTTAGGCTGTCTAGAGACTCTCGGAAGAGTCGCAGTTCAATTTCTGTAAGTCTTCTGGCAGAATTCCTTTTTGCGACAGGGAGGTCAGTCTTTATTAAGAGCTTCACCTGATTGGATGAGGCCCATGCATATTATGGAGGATAATCTGCTTTACTCAAAGTCCACCACAAATTTAATTATGAATTTCATCCAAAAACACCATCACAGGGACTACCCTGGTGGCACAGTGGTTAAGAATCCGCCTGCCAATGCAGGGGACACGGGTTTGAGCCCTGGTCTGGGAAGATCTCACATGCCGTGGAGCAACTAAGCCCATGCACCACAGCTACTGAGCCCGTGCACCTAGCGCCCATGCTCTGCAACAAGAGAAGCCACCGCAATGAGAAGCCCGCACACCACAACAAAGAGTAGCCCTCGCTTGCTGCAAATAGAGAAAGCCCACGTGCAGCAACGAAGACCCAATGCAGCCAAAAATTATAAATAAATAAAACATAAAAATTTTAAAAAACACCATCACAGAAATATCCAGAATAATATTTGACCAAATAACTGGGCATGGTGGCCCAGACAAATTGACATGGAAAATTCACCACCTAAGCCATAGTTGTGTCACCTTTTACTGAGAAATATGACTTATGTGAACTATTTTGATACCTAGAAGATACCTTCTAGAGGTAACACCCTCAGTATTTTACATGGTAGGCAGTAGAGGGAATGAGCCCATTTGCTGAGTCATATGACACCTGAAGGATAAAATTCTGTCTTCACTCTCCAACCCACAAGGATGAATGCCAAAAATACATCACTTATATCTGCTTTAGCTAACATAGGATAGGTCTGGAACAGACCTATGCTCCCAGTAAGTCTCATGAAATGCTGTTTCATTAAGGAGAGACTTTACTTGCTAAGATTAGAAGCAAAAGAGGGTGGTGGAGAAAAAACTGTCCAAGGATATAAGCTCATGCAAGGAAGCAGGCAAGAGAATGGGTATCCGAAGATGTGCGCTCTGAGCCAACACTAATTCAACAGCATCAGGTTACAATTCAGGGAGCCCAACCGCTGGGTTTTTTTTCCCCCTTCTTCTTTTCCCCCAAAGAGGGACAAGCATACTGACAAAGGAAGAGCATTAGTCACCACAGATAAATTCCTTTTTAGAGGTGATCTCGCAAATGGTTTGGCTCAGTGTAGACTATGATTTGGCTCCCCAAACCATAAGCTAGAGCATTTCATTCCAGGTCCCTCCTCAAATATCCATGATAGGTAAAACTCTGGCATCAAGTAGGTCTTGAAATCTCCCCAGGTGATTATAATATGCAACCAGGGCTGAGAATCTGGAGATGTAGAGCAAACTTAAATTGAACTTTAGTTAAACAGTAAAACAAGCTCTGACTCTACTGGCTGGAGCTAGACAAGGGATATGGATTTAGTGGGATGAGAAGATAAAGGACACCAGGGAGTAAATCAAATGCTTTACACCTGTGCTTAGCTAATTGTTACTCAGATAATTCAGACAATCTTACAGCACCTGAACCCTGAAATTCCTTAGTTCTGTTTAAGAAAAAGTAACTCTTCAAGTAACTGAACTCTGAGAATCATGCCAATCATAAAAAGAAGAACTCTTATTTTTTGAATTAGTTGATTTCATATATACTGTTTCACTTTCATGATATTAATTAGTTATCTTTCTTTCCATTTTATGTTTGAGGAAAGTAAGGCTTTAAAGTCTCAGTAATTTTCTCAAGGTCACTTGTTAAGGGTGTGGTAGGCAGCATAATGGCTCCTAAAAATGCCCTCACCCTAATCCCTAGAACCAATAATATGTTACCTTACACGGTAAAGAGGACTTTGCAGATATGACTGAAGTTATAGGCCTTGAGATAGAAAGATTATCCTGGATTACCTCATGGAACAAATCTAATTGCATGAGTCCTTAAAAGCAGAAAACCATTCCCAACTGTAGAAAGAGAAAGAGAGAGATGTCCTAATAGAAGCAGAATCAGAGAGATGCAACATTTTGGGGTTTGTAGGTGGAGAAAGGGGACTCTGAATCAAGGACTACAAGTGACCGCTGGAAGCGGATAAAGTCCAGGGAACAGAAACACCCCTAAGAGCCTCCAGAAAAGAATGTAGCTCTGCCAACACTTTTTTTTCTTTTTTAACCACCTTTATTGGAGTATAATTGCTTTACAATGGTGTGTTAGTTTCTGCTTCATAACAAAGTGAATCAGCTATACATATACATATATCCCCATATCTCCTCCCTCTTGCATCTCCCTCCCACCCTCCCTTCCCTATCCCACACATCTAGGTGGACACAAAGCACAGAGCTGATCTCCCTGTGCTTTGTGGCTGCTTCCCACTAGCTAGCTATTTTACATTTGGTAGTGTATATATGTCCATGCCACTCTCTCACTTCATCCCAGATTACCCTTCCCCGTCCCTGTGTCCTCAAGTCCACTCTCTATGGCTGCGTCTTTATTCCTGCCCTGCCCCTAGGTTCTTCATAACCATTTTTTCTTTTTTTTTTTAGATTCCATATATATGTGTTAGCATATGGTATTTGTTTTTCTCTTTCTGACTTACTTCACTCTGTATGACAGTCTCTAGATCAATCCACCTCACTACAAATAACTCAATTTCATTTCTTTTTATGGCTGAGTAATATTCCATTGTATATATGTGCCACATCTTTATCCATTCATCTGTCGATCCTGCCAACACTTTTACTTTACTCAATTGAGACCAATGTCAGACTTGTAAGGTCATAAATTTACGTTGCTTTGAGTCACTAAATTTGGGATAATTTGTATGAAAGCAATAAAAAAAAATACAGAGGTCCTACAAGAGCCAGGCTATATATTTATACTTAAGTATTTCTGAAATGAATTTAACCTTGTGATTGACAGCAGCAGCAGCAGCAGCTTCCAAGGGATCCCACCACACACCTGAGGCAAAAGGAGCCTAATACAAAGCAGTGACAGCAGCAGGTCACTGCCCCACACTTGGGGTAGAGGGGGACTTGATCTACTGTAGCAGCAGCATAGCCTGAATGGGAACCCATCCTCCTGTGGCACTAGTCCCATCAACATTAGTCTAATCTGCTAGCGTCTGCTGTGCCAACAGGCCCAACATATACAAACCCCCCAACTCAGTAGCATTAAGTGAGCCAGGCTCAGTGTTTCCTGAAACTCATATCCAGTTGCACTGGAAATCCAAGATATCACCTACTGTTATGAAAACATAAACAATAACAGAAGACTGGGAACTTCAGAAAGAAAAGGGGAACAATGGAATGGGTGAAAACAAATGGGGTAAATATAAGAGACTATCATTAGCCTCATGAGTTTCTTAAATTCTATATGATGGTCAAAGCAAAAATGATGACACCATCTGATGGGGTTCTCAATGTAGAGAAAGGAAATACTACAGAAAATCATACTTTAAAACTGGGGAATATTAAGAGACCTAAATGGAAGTAAAATTTTGAAACTTCACTTAAGTAATGGAACACTGATTCCAGTAGGCTATGATAAATTACATATGTATACTGTAATGCCAAAAGCAACCACTAAGAAAACTATACAAACAGTATACACAAATGATTATAAATGAATTAAATTAAAATGGACTTATTAAAAAATGTTTAAGTAACCCACAAGAAGGAAAAATAAGGGAAACACAGGATTGAGAAACTAAGGTAAAAGATAAAACAAAAAATAACATGGTAGATGAAATCTTTGACATGGTAATAATTACATTAACAGTAAATGGTCTAAATAACCAAGTCAAAGACAGAGATTGGAAGAGTAGATTAAAAAATCGCAAGCATGATCCAACTATATACTGTCTATAAGAAGCTTACTTTAAACATCATGATATAGGTAGTTCAAAGTAAAAGGATGAAAATGATATATCATGTGAACATTAATCAGAAAAAGCAGGAATGGCTATATTAATATCAGATAAAGTACACTTCAGAGCAAAGGAAATTATTAGGGGCAAAGAGGGTCATTACATAAAGATAATAGGAATAATCCACCTAGATGACCTAGTGATACTAAATGTGTGTGCACCAAACAACAGAACTTCAAAATACATGAAGCAAACACTGAAAAAGGTAAAAGGAGAAAGTTTTAAATCCACAATTATTATTTGAGACTTCAACACAGCAATTTATACAACTACCAGAGAGAAAAATCAGCAAGGATATGGAAGAACTGAAAACATCATCAATCAACAGGATATAACTGACATTTAAAGAACACACTCAGTAAGAGCAGAATACATATTCAAGTGTCCATGGAACATTCACTCATATACCATATACTGGGCGATAAAAAAACATTAGCAGATTTAAAAGAATTAAAATCATAGAGAGTATGTTCTCTAGCCATAATGGAATCAGACTAGAAATCAATAAGAGAAAGACAACAGGAAAATCTTCAATCACATGAAAACTAAACATCACACTTCCAAATAACTCATGGGTAAAAAAGACAGCATCAAGGAAAAAATTTTAAATGCATAGAATAAAAGAAAATGCAGATACAACAGATCAAAGTTTGTGGAATGAAGTGAAAGCAATGCTGAAAGGGAAGTTTATAGCACTAAATTGGGAAAGAAAATATTTCAAAGCAATAATCTAATTTTCTATATTAAAATAGTAAAAAAAGGAAGAGGAAAAAACACTAAACAAGCAGAAAGAAGGAAATAATAAAGATGAAACATAAATCCATGAAACTGAAAACAGGAAAATAGGGGGGGAAATCAATGAAACAAAGGGCTGGTTCTTTGAAATAAACAATCTAACCAATAAAGATCTAGCAATACTGATAAAGATAAACAGAGAGATGGCACAAATCACAGATATCAGAAATGCAACCAGGGATACCATGACATATCCTGCAGGTTAATGAGGGACAAGTTACTATGAACAAGTCTACACTATAAATTCAAAAATGTAGATGAAATGGGCCAATGTTTCTACACCCAAAACTACCAAAACTCAGCCAAGATGAAATAGATAATCTCAATTTTCCTGTAACCATTAGAAACACTGGTTTTTCATTTAAAAACTCCCAAAAGAAATGTTCAGGCTTAGATGTTTCACTTTTACCCAAGACTTAAAGAATTAACACCAATTTTACATGATTTGATAAGAAATAGAAGTAGAGGGAACAGTTTCTAATTAATTTTATGAAGCCAGTATTACCTTGATATCAAAACCAGACAGGGATAGTATAGAAAGAAACCTACAGACCAATATTTTTTATGAAATTGGCTGAAAAACCCTCAGCCAAATATTAGCAAATTAAATCCAGAAATATACAAAAAGAATAATATACCATGACCAAGTGGGATTTATTCCAGTTATGCAAAATTGGTTAAATATTTGAAAATTAAACAGTGTAATCCACCATATCCAATAGATTAAGGGGGAAAAGTCATGTGATCCTATCCATTAATGCAGAGAAAGCATTTGACAAAATCCAATCCCATTCATGATTTTAAAAAAAGAAGGAAAAAAACTCCAAGCAAACTAGGAATAGAAAAGGAGCATACTGAAACTCATAAAGATGATCTACAAACAACCTATACCGACATTATATTTAACTGTGAAAGACTGGATGCTTTCTCTGTAAGATCAGAAAAAAGGCACTGATATCTGCTCTCACCACTTTTATTAAATATATCACTGGAGGTTCTAGTAAGAAAATAAAGCAAAAATAAATAAATACATAAATTTAAAAGTTAAATTTTTAAAAAGTTTATTTAAAAGATAAAAGGACTATTCCTACTACGTTGCATAGGAAGGAACATATCCTACTGAATGTTGAATAGTAATATATCCTATTATACTGAATAAGGAAAAGTAAAACTGTCTGTATCTGAAGATGAGATGATAATCTAAATGGAGAAAATACCAAGGAATCCACAAAAAGCTTGAGAAATAATATTAGTTTGTAAATGATTTAGAGTACAAGATCACCACAATTTTATCAAATTATATATTAATAACAAATGTATAGAAGCTTAAATAAAAATATGTGATGCCATTTACAACTGACCTAAATAAATACTTAAATATAAGCCCAATAAGACATTTATAGGACCTCTAGACTGAACATTACAAAATGCTGATGAAGAAAAATTTTTAAGTCCCAAACAAATAGGGAGACATACCTTGTTCATGGATTAGAAAACACAACATGATAAAGATGTCAATTCTCCCCAAGTTAAGAGGCTTAACACAATTACTCTTAAAATGCCCTCAAGGTTTTTGTGGATATAGACAAGCTTATTCTAAGATTTATATGGTAAGAAGAGGCTGAAGAATAGCTAAAACAACTTGTAAAGGAAGGTGAAAATGGGAGGAATTAATCTACCCAATTTCAAGATTTTGCAGTAATGATGGAGGGTAGATACATAGATCAATGGAATGGAATAGAGAACCCAGAAATAGACTGACATAAATACATATAACTTGTTTTTGACAGCAGTGCAAAAGCTATCAAGGAAGAATAGACTTTTCAAAAAATGGTACTGAAACAGTTGGACATCCCTCGACAAAAACAAACAAACAAAAAATGAACCTTAACCTCCACACCTTACACAAAAATTAAATCAAAGTGGATCATAATCTTAAATGTAAAAGCAGGACATTTTTAGAAAAAAAAATAGGAGAAAATGTTTGGCATCTAGAACTAGGGGAATAATTCTTAGACTTGACACCAAAAGTATGATCAATAAAGGCAAAAGCTGATAAATTGGATCTCATCAAAATTAATTAAAAATGCTTCATAGAAGAGCCTTTTAAGTGGATGAAAACTCAAATTACACAGTAGGAAAACATATTTGAAAATCCCATATGAGACAAATGACTTGTATCTATAATATACAAAGAACTCTCCAAACAACTTAAAAAAATCCAACTAGAAAATAGGCAGAAGACAGGAACAGACATTTCATGGAAGAGAATATACACACGGCAAACGAGCACATGAAAAGATGCTCAGCATCAGTAGCCATTAGGGAAATGCAAATTAAGACCATAATGAGATGTCAGAGAGTAACTAAAATTAAAGTATAGTGACAACATCAAATGCTGGCGAGTACATAGAAAAATTATATCACATCACTGGTGGGAAAATAAAATGGTTTAGCCACTCTGATCAACAGCTTGACAGTCTCTTTTAATCCTAAAAGTAGATTCACCCTACAACGCAGTAATTGTACTCTTGAGCATTTATCCAAAAGAAACAAAAACTTAATTAAGTTCCCACAGAAACTTACACATAAATGTTCATAGCAGTTTTATTTATAATAGCCAAAAACTGGCAACTACCCAAATATCTTTCAGTGGATGAATGTTGAAACAAATTGTGATAAAATCTTATGATAGAATACTACCGAGCAACAAAAAGGAACAAATTATTAATATACGCAAAAATTGAAATGAACTTCAGGGGAATGATGCCGAGGGAAAAATTTTGAAAAGCCGATCTCCGAAGATTAAGTAATTCATGATTATGTTTACATATTATTCTTAAAATAACAAAACCGTGGAGATGGAGAACAGATTAGAAGTTGCCAAGGGTTAGAGATGGGGGTAGAAGGTACAGCGGGGGAACTCTGTGAGGTTTTTGTGGTTCCAGTACAAATAATACAGCAATCTTGGTTTTAATCCCTAAAGATTTCTAAAAGCAATTCCTAATAAGAGGTGTCCAGATATTTAGCAATGGCAGATTAGAGGTATAGCTCCCCAACATAACAACTTCAAAAGAGAACATACTAATTCAATGCATATGTTAATTTCAAAAAAAAGGCCAGTCACAATACTTAGATGGTATATATCTTAACTATATTATTCTAAGTATCCAGCTATACCAGATGGACTAGCAAGATTTTCTGTACATTCAACCTTATTTAAGACAGTAAATCTTATAAGACAGTTAAAAAAAGAAAAAGAAAAAAAAAAACACACCTCAAGTACAGTTGGATATTCTCATAGGAAGATGAGGTGAAAATATGCAGCAGCGGTTCAAAAGCTTAAGCAGTGGCACCTAAATTTGGTTGTGCATTAGAATCATCTGAAGCACTTTTTAAAAACCCTCACACTGACGGTTGGTCATCGTAGACCAATAAAATCATTTTAAATCTCCTCAGACGATGCCAATGTCTAGCCAGAACTGAGAACCAGCGGACTAAGCAGAAGGGGATGTTTCTACAAAGATCTCTTAACAGTAAGTCCTTTCACCCAATCAGATTTACCTCCCCGCAAAGGGCTAAAGAACGCTAGTGTTGTCCATACTTGCTTAGCTTTAATTAGCACTTGTGACTCGCCCAAAACCTAGATCATGTTTCCCCTAAATTTCATGTTATTCCCTACGTTTTTCAAACCCAGGGCTAAGGGGTTTGCCAGGATGAGATTTTAAGTGCTCACACAGGGGAAGTCCCTGGCAAACCAGGACAGCGGTCCCTCTACATTGAAATGTAAAGCATCCTAAATAACCCTGCCACTGCTCCCAGATCCTAGTCTGTGCCAACCAGTGGAGAAAAGGCATTCTCCATTACTACCACGGCAAATGCCGCTGTACTTGCCTTGGCTGGTCCCTATATTTTCCAGGCACCACTCCCCTTCACCTGCTGGTGGACGCTTTGGCCAGCTGACAATGCAGATATTTTCAAACTTTAAGGTGAATAAAAATCATCTGGAGGGCCTGTTATAACAGAGATCACTGAGCCCCACCAGAGCTGCTGATTCCATAGGGCTGGGACAGGGCCCTAAAACTTGAATATCTGACACATTATCAGGGGACGCTGGTAAAACTGGTCAGGTTGTTACCGAATGCAGGTTCGTGTGTCTGAAGCACAGTGAAGCCAAACAAACCTAAAGGTTGGAGTCTGGAGCAGAGAAAGGTTTATTGCAGGATCGAGCAAGGAGAGGGGTGGCCCGAGTTCCAAAACACCCTGAAATCTCCAAAGGATTTCAGCAAAGCATGTTTAAAGGCCAGGTGAGGGAGGGACGTCCCAGGGAATGTGATCAGCTCGTGCACAATCCTCTGATTGGTTGATGTGGAGGCCACAGGGCAGGTAACATGATCCATCCTTAGGTGCCAGAAGGTCTGGGGGCTACGTGCTCATGATCATCAAGGAGTTAATTTCTTCCATTGGGTGGTGGTTTTGAGCATCTGAAAACTCAAGAAATATGCCTGAGATACTATTATCTGAGTACTTCAGAGAGGAACTACAGCAGAGGATATGGGGGATGGGTCTGTCCTAGGAAGGCCCCATAGGGTACTGCTTGGTTACAAGGTGACCATACTTTGAGAACCACTGCTCTAGTGGCTTGGAATGTTCAGAAAGTAATGGAAGAATCCCTTCCCAGATCTAGATTCTAGTATCGCCAGCTATTTTGGTGGGGGGAAGGGTAAGTTTTGTCCTTGCTTGGACTTCTTGTTCATTTATATCAAAGCCTATTTGAGGCAGTGCGCTCGGCAGTCCTGCAGTTCTGTCTTTTGCTTCAACAGTGTTTGGAATGAACAGACCCAGGGACGCTCCTTGCTCCAGCCCCCGACCACCCTCCAACCTTTCTTCCTGTCGCAACCTTTGGAATCAGCCACTCAGCTATCCTCAGCCTCCAGGACAGGCCAACACCGTTTTTTGAGCTTAGCTCCTTCTCACTGATCAACCACGAGTTCCCAGGTGCGTCAGAATTATTCCATCGAGGTGGAGGCCGCCGTCCACCGCCTGTTCAACATGCATCTGGGGACACTTACCTCTCTCTGAGCTTCTATTTTGACAGCAACAATGGGACTCTGGACAGTGCAGGCCACATTTTTCGCCAACTGGCTGAGGAGAAGTGTGAGGGCGCCCAGCATCTCTTGAAAATGCAAAACCAGTGCTGTGGCCGCGCCCTCTTCCAGGATGCGCGGAAGCCTTCTCAAGATGAGTGGGGTAAAACCCAGGACGCTGTGGAAGCCGCCATTCTTAGGGAGAAGAGCCTGCACCAGGCACTATAAGATCTGCGCGCCCTGGGTTCCGCCCGCGCAGACTCCCACCTCTGTGACTTCCTGGAGAGCCGCTTCCTGGAGGAGCAGGTGAAACTCATCAAGATGGGCGACCACCTGACCAACCTCCGCAGGCTGGCTGGTCCGCAGGCTGTGCTGTGCGAGTATCTCTTTGAAAGGCTCACCCTCGAGCACAAACAGGAGTCTCTGAAGTCCAGCGGCCTCTGAGGAGCCCCTCTGGCATCAGAGCTTCTGCCTGAAGCCCTGCTCTGCAGCTACTAGGCAGCTTTGTAACCGCCCTGGAGCCCTCTCCCAAGCCTTGGACCAAATGGAAACAATAACGCTTTTTGCAGAAGGAAAAATAAAAAGCCTATTTGAAACACAAACAGAATAAAGAGGAAAAAAAGAAATATATATATATATATATGTATATATATATATATTCATGTTTTTTTCTTTTTTAAAAATTTATTTTACTGAAGTATAGTTGATATACAATGTTGTGTTAGTTTATGCTGTACAACTAAGTGATTCAGTTATACATATATACAATTTTTCATATTCTTTTCCATTATGGTTAATTACAGGACATTGACTATAGTTCCCTGTACTATACAGTAGGACCTTGTTGTTTATCCATCATATATATAATAGGTTACCTCTGCTAATCCCAAACTCCCAATCCATCACTCCCCCACCTCCCCCTTCCCCTCGGGAACCACAAGTTTGTGTGCTATGTCTGTGAGTCTGTTTCTGTTTCATGGATAAGTTCATTTGTATCATATTCTAGATTCCACATATAAGTGATATCATATGGTATTTGTCTTTCTCCTTCTCACTTACTTCATTTAGTATAATAGTCTCTAGGTCCAGCCATGTTGCTGCAAATGGCATTATTTCATTCTTTTTTATAGCTGAGTAGTATTCCATTTTATATATATCACATCTTCTTTATCCATTCATCTGTGAGTGGACATTTAGGTTGTTTGCATGTCTTGGCTATTATAAATAGTGCTGCTGTGAACATAGGGGTGCATGTATGTTTTCGAATTATAGTTTTGTCCAGATATATGCCCAGGAGTAAGATTGCTGGATCATATGGTAGCTCTATTTTTAGCTTTTTGAGGAACTGCCATAGTGTTTTCCATAGTGGTTGCACCAATTTACATCCCCACCAACAGTGTAGAAGTAAGTCAGAAAGAGAGAGACAAATACCGTATGCTAACACATATATATGGAATTTAAGAAAAAATATGTCATGAAGAACCTAGGGGTAAAACAGGAATAAAGACACAGACTTACTAGAGAACGGACTTGAGGATATGGGGAGGGGGAAGGGTAAACTGTGACAAAGCGTGAGAGAGGCATGGACATATATTCATGTTCTTTTAACATATGAACTGCCCCACTTTATCTGTGTGAAGTAAGTTTGTTCCCGTTATTGGGCTGCTTCTCAAGCTTTGCTGCTCATTTGAATGACCTAAAGAGCTTTTAAGAAAAACATTGGTGTCTGGGTCCCAGCCCCAGAGATTTTGATTCAGTAGGTCTAGGGAGGAGCCTGGGCACAGGGAGGTCTCAGAGTTCCCCAGGTGATTCTAATGTGCAGCAACTTTGGGAACCACCTCTTGGCTTCAATCCAGCTAGTGAGCAGATATTAAATCTAAGACACATGGGCTAGTGCGTGAGCTCTAGGAAGATTCGTGCCAGGGAAAATGATCGATAGTTGTGTTACTTCTCTGAAATGGACTGAAATTTCCAATTAGCATGAACAGGGGAGGGTGAATGGGTGAATGCAATAAGGTGTATCGTTTACGTATTGCCCTACGTGTATGGCTAGAAGCTTTTGCAACTGAGGTCTGCCCTACTTTTCATGCTAATGGTAATGCTTGTCCTCCTAATGCAGCTGTAAACTTTATAAGCCCATAGGTAGACAGCATCACAAAATATTTACCCCTCCCCACTGGTCCACTCTCAAGCTTCTCTCCCCTTCCCCAATACACAAATGTACATCAATGCTCTTGAGACCACTATCAACATATTGACCTTCAATTCTTCTACTTTGCAGCTTCCCTCTTACCAGGAGATGTCAGCATTTAGTGCAAGGACAAATGCTTGCCTCTTGGTGAGTAATGCAGGCATTGCCTCCAAGAGACAAATAGCCCTTAGGGAGGGGGAAAAAGTCTTTCAAAAAGGTTGATGCCCAGAGGAGGCATTTTCAGTCATCTCAGCTTAGAGGTCAAATATCCAAAATTAAAAAGGTTAAAAAAAAGAAAAAGAAGAAAGCAAGGAAGAAAAGAAGGAAACAATTTTCTTATCTCATAGTAATAAGGCAGTTTTCCTTAAAAAAAAAAGACTTAAGCCTTAAATTCTCTTTCCTAATCAAAATGTGCTTTTCCGTCTTTAGACTTTTCCTCTTATATCCTGTATTATTCATGACGTTTAATTCTTGAAATAGCACATGGCTGAAAACAGAAGCTAACCTCTTGTCCACTATGAATTAAATCTTCTTTTCCTAGGACCTGTCTACAGTGTACAATTTGGGGTTTGCCAACATAATTATTTTTTCTGAAATAAGTTACAGCATTTTGCCTTTCAATATATAGTTATACAATATATTGTTAACACAACATAGTTAATATAGTCAATATAGTAAATACAACTATAACACACGTGATATGATGCCACTTTGGTGATTTTCTTCATCCATGTAATTCTGAAATTTGACAGTATAGTTTTCATATTCTAATGAGCTGAGTATTACCTTTGCAAGGATAGAAAAATAAAATAAATTCATAATATTCTTGTGTGGTTTGCCCCTGGGGTGGATTACCATAATGGGGGGATATTTGAGCCTTTCCCCAAGTCATTAAAAAACCTCCGGCGAGCAGCCCCTTGTCCTCTCCAGGGAGTGGGGGGAAAGGATCTTTAATCATAATAATCCTGGGGGGAGAAATCTCAGAAATAAGACATCTGCTTCTGTGCCTTGTTGTTTTGCAGAATAGCAATGATTGCTTTAGCAGCTTCTATTACCATGTGTGTACAATAAGTAAATGAACATAAAATTGAATGAACGCATAAAAGAAGGATAAACCCACCCAGCTTAACAAATCCACACTCTCACCTGCTGTGCCCTGAAACATGAAAGAAAGAATCACGGGATCTTAGGATTAATAAAATAACAGTCTCTGTTAACAATATTGACGGAAGGTATAGGAAAATTTGTCTGATGTGGGACCAACAGCTTAACTGCTTAATCCTTTTTTTTTTTTTAAGGGCAACTCATTCATTTATTGTTTAAAGATTGCAAGACAACTTCTGAATTTCTGTAGCACAGTTTAAATGTTTTACTTTTTTGATAAATCAGAGTATAATAGAAAAAACAATTAGTTTCCAGTAATATCTATATCTCTATTAGAATTAAGTCTTCCACAGACATGTAACCTGGAAACAAAATCCTGTTACAATAAGCAAAGCTTCAACAGAGCTGCTACTTTTCGGGCCAGGGAAAGGTTCATCCGTATAGGAGGAGGATGTGCTATGTAAAATGGCTGCAAGGTCACAGCCTTGAGGGCGCTGGAAGTCTATTATCCTATCCCACATTAAGTAGTTTGGTGAACTTCAAACGTCCGTTCATCTGCAACCAAGCTGGCAAACTTTAACTGATATCTCAAGCAGGTAAAAAATAAATTAAAAGAAATCCTTACACTGATGTTCCTTGATTTACACTGTTAAATAGTTCATTAACATGTAATTCTGGCTAAGAATTACATTTGAGACTCCTTGCTCAGATTTTGGTTAACAGTACAAATCTTTCAGAAATTCAAGTCCTTATTAATCAATAATTTGTCAGCTAGGCTACATTCAGGCATCAGCTGCAACTACAGAATAGGTGCACTGCCTCAGCGCTTTGGAAAGACATAATCTAGAACACTACTAGCAGACAAAATATCTGTTACTAGACAGCACAGGTGCAGTACAGCAAGACAAAAACATATATTTATGTGTGCCGCGGACCAGCCGGAGAAAGAGGATTTCACTGCCCAGGGTCAGAAGGGAAGGAGTAAGGAACTGAAGTAGCACCGACGGATGGGGTCAGAAGGACCAAGACAACTGATGGCTGCAAGGCAAATTTTATTATGCTACAGTTGCACATTATATAGACTAGAAAAAGGAAGGCTGCCAGATGGTGGTTTACATTATCTACAGACTGTCTCGGCTCAAGGTTAACTTCCCTGGGAGAAAACCCATAAACCCAGAAGCATCAAAAATAACCTGCATGTGCAGGGGGGAGACAGCTTTGCTTGTCTCATTTTACATTCTTTCTGATTTCTGGGCCCTGGTGATTTATCTCCCATGGAAAGGAACAAGGAGGGGAACAAGTAGGGACAGTCCCTTCGAGCAGCGGCCGCATGCCTGGCATGTCCTTACCTGCTCTCAAGGCTGACTGCTTCCCACAGGTCCCCCTTTTTTATTTTTTAACTTTTGCTGCAAAAGAATTCCATGAAGTTTAGTGCTGAGAGTAGTATACTGTTGCATGAGGATACGAAACAGACATGAGAAGATTAATATCAATAATAGGCAAATTATGGCCAGGGTAATAAATCCTGACAACCTTCCGGTAATCCAAGACTGAGGATTTAACCACTTTAAATGGTTCAGTAAAGTTTGAATTACATCTTCTGGCGAAATATCATCAATATGTGCATTTTGTATATCCTGAATTTCAGCATTTAATTTCTTAAGATCAAGACTAATATTATTATCTGACCAAACACTCAGCAGATGCATTTTTACTTTTTCCCATTCCCAAATACAGTCATTGTACTTTTAAGGAGCAACACACATCCATGTATACTTTGCATGACAAGCTAAACGCATCCTCAATTTTAATGCTGCCATCTGATCTCCAATCCCCAAAATTGCGTTTTTAAATTCATCTAACTTGTTATTAATCCGTAAATATATGTGACTTTGTAAAGATAAAGCAAGACTGCTATGTTGAGATAACTGATTAGCAAAGTGAGCATGATGAATACTCTGTGAAAGAGCAAGACCCGCAGTAGCCACGGTAGCAGACAGAGCAGCCGACGCAAGTAAACTTACTATTAGCCACCCAAGAAAGTGTCTCCTCTCTGCAAGGCTTTAGAGAGTTCCACCCATGCCTGTACTCCAGTATCTTCATACCAAGGTTCTCTCAGATGTACAGGCACCATAACATACATGGGTTGCTTTAGTATAAGCACAGATTGCGTTCCTGCAGAAGGGAACATACAACTGCTAAAAATACAATTAACACAGCTAATATTATATCCTCCTTTGGAAGAATTACCAATGTTAATAGAACCACACAAACGTGTATATGGAGGAGCAACACAAGTTATAACAGGTGTATTGGAATAAGTTAGAGCTAGTTTCCATATATCCCAGTTCTTTTGAAATGTGATAAACCTATCTATGATGGGAAAAGAAGAGATAAGAATTGACACCTTGGTATAATCTATAGTACACCATATTTGGTTATTATTCCAAGATGCATTGCAATGTTCAAAATTGGATCCAGGAAAGTTAACGGTCATAAGGGGAGGAAATTGATTTTTTGATTTTCTGTTAAGCATAGTAACCTTATGTTCAGCTATAAGTATCCCTTGTCCTCCAAGTAAACGCTTCATACAGAAATAATTTCCTGAATCTTCACCTGTAACCTTGGCTATAGTAATAGCGGAATCCCTAAGTGGTGAGGCGTATGAGATTTGACCTCTAATATCAATAGGTTGCCCATTTTATACCAAATGATGGTATCCTTAAGATACTCTCGTCAGCTGGTAGCCGGGCATGTAAGAGTAATGTTGGTTCCTGTAAAACGAAGGATGCCTGGAGAGCCTGACAAACTAATTGATTGATCCGTTCCCTCATAAACATCTGTATGCTCATAACTAATAGCCTTTACACGTCCAGTTTCCAGATTCAATGGGCTAAGACAGACAGGATGGGTACTAAGCCAGTTAGTATAATTTACAGACATATTGATTTGTTTTATATTCCCAATAAGAGGCCCATAAACATTTATCATTGTAAAATACAGGAAACTCTGCTTCAGACCAAGATATGGGTTGTAATAGTGGAGGATCAGGTACATAGGCCCAGTAAGTTGCTGCATTAACAGAGGGAACACATGAAATGGTTGCCAACATAGCCAAAAATAAAGTTACAGGTGTAACAGGATTATTCTGTTGTTTCACTGACTCTTGAGCTCATGAAACCAGTTGTTTAATTTGTCCCCAAGTTGGAACATCACTCCTTTGAGTCGTCCTGGCAAGTGGTCTCCTCTTCTTCTTTTTCTGAATCAACACTGTCAAATTTTCGGGAGAGATGCAGAGCTTCTTCATCTTCTGAACTAGGTGAGCTGTGGCGAGCCATCTATTTGCTTGACTAAGCGTTCAGGAAGCCAGCGAGGTCCAGGCGCTGATCTGGGAAAGATACACATGTGACCACATCCCCAAATCAACACAGGATCAGGACCACGCCAAGTGCTGGTTAACGGATCTTTCCAGAGGACCTCCGGAGATTGAGAGGCCAATCTTGGCTCAGCCACCAACCTTCCCCCTGCAGAGCAGCCAAATTTGTCAACAGTGAGAACATTTAAAATAAACAGAGCATCATTTATAAGGTTATGTGGCGTTGTTCTATACAATTCCCCCCTTTTTATTTTTTCAATAGTTAGCTTTAAAGATCTATTTGCACGTTCTATAATACCTTGTCCTTGAGGGTTATATGGAATGCCTGTAATATGGGTAATTTTGTAATGAATTACAAAATGTTGCAAAAGCAGCGGGCCCATTATCTGTTTTAATAATTTTGGGAAGGTTCATGAAAGCAAAACAGTGTAATAAATGAGTGATAACATGTTTAGTCGCTTCTCCGGTCTGTGCTGTAGCACAGAGGAAACCAGAATAAGTGTCGATAGTGACATGAACAAACTGTAATTTCCCAAAAGACGGGATATGAGTAACATCCATTTGCCATAAATGTCTAGGTAATAATCCACGAGGATTAACAACATAATGTGGAACAGGAAGGTGAGGTAAGCATTGTGGGCACTGCTTAACAATTTGTGGGGCGGCTTCACGAGTAAGGGAAAATTGTGTGTGTAATGTAGCCGCTGACTGACGGTGTAAAGCGTGCAACTGCTGTGCTGCTTGTGAAGCAGTTTGATCATAACTTACCATAATATGAGGGTGTCCAGGACATGGACCATGAGTATCAAGAGTATGGAGATAATGAATGCAGTATATTAGCCATTCTTGACAGCATGACGAACGGAAAGGAGGAGTACGGTAAATTGGGACATGTCCTGCTTTAGGGAAAAGAGATTGAGGAGGAGGAGTAACTTCAACTCTATTCTTGGGAGGAAAATGTACAGGATAAAGATCACGTTTAGATCGAGTTAAAACATCTGCAGTCGCATTAAGTTTAGTCAATGGACCAGGCAAGTTAGAATGAGCACGGATATACAGACCTGCAACAGGACCATCATGGGAACGAATAAGCTGTTGAAGCAAACGAAAAGAGGATGATAATTCAGGGTCATTAGTATGTCCTATGCTCGCAGTCTCCAGAAGAAATCACAAGCTAATAAGATATTTACTATCAGAAAACAAATTAAAAGATATAGAAGGCAAATGTTTAAAAGACATAATGACAGCATACAGTTCAACACGTTGAGCTGAAGTCAAGGAAGTTTCTTTAACGAGGTTTGTTCCGTCGTCAATGATTACAGTAGCCACTCCTGAAGAAGAACCGTCCGTAAAAACCAAAGGTACATGAGGGACAGGCTGTTGCCTAATTATAGAAGGAAAGATATGAGTTAAGTTTGCTGAATTGGATCAATTTATCAGCAGGGTAATGGCATTCCAAGGTACCTGAAAATCCTGCAAGAGCAAGACCCCATTCATTACTATGTTGAAAAAGCCAATTTTGTTGACTAACTGAATCAGGCATAATAATTTGAGAAGGTTCTATACTTATAGGTTGTAAGCATCTAGTTCTACCTTGCATTATTAAATTACTAATAAGTTCATAATAAGGGTTAATAACTTTAGAGAGTGTAGATTTCATATGAATCTATTCAATAATTCCAACAGTTTGCCATAAGACGGCAGTAGGCACATGAGGAGTTGGACAAATTATTAAGAAAATTGGAAGGTGAGTATGAATTCTAGTTAATTGTGTAGAACTGATAGATCTATTGACTATTTGTAAAGCTTGAAATCCTTCTGGAGTCATAGAGCGTGAAGAAGAAGGATCTGAGTCACCTTAAAAATATCAAACAAAGGCTGTAATTGAGCAGTAGTAAGTTTTAAGGCAGGCCTTAGCCAATTAATATCTCCAAGTAATTTTTGAAAAGCATTTAATGTTTTTAAATTATCAACTCGAATTTGTAGTTTTTGAGGCCTAATAGTAGTGTTATCAATATATTTTCCCAAATATAAAAATGGAGATTGTCTTTGAAGTTTTCTTGAGGCAATGACCAAGCCAAATGATTGTAAGGACTGTTGTAAAAATTGAAAAGCAGTCTCTAATAAAGAAATATTATCAGTGGCTAAAAGTATATCATCCATATAATGTATGCGATATAACGATGGAAACCTTTTTCTCACAGGAGTCAAGGCCTGAGCCACATATTTTTGGCATAATGTAGGACTATTTGCCATGCCCTGAGGCAATACTTTCCATTGAAATCTCCTCATGGCTTCCTTAAAATTTAAGGCAGGCAAGCTAAAAGCAAAATGTTTTCTATCTTCAGGAAACAAAGGAATAGTGAAAAAACAATCTTTTAAATCTATAACTAAAAGATGATAATTGTGTGGTATGGCTGTTGGAGAGGGTAGGCCTGGTTGAAGAGCTCCCATTATTAGCATAGTTTTATTAACAGCTCTTAGATCCTGTAATAACCTATATTTTCCAGATTTTTTCTTGATAATAAAAATAGGAGTATTCCAAGGACTACTGGAAATTTCTAAATGCCCTAATTGTTCCAGTACTAATTGTTCTGCAGCTTCTCATTTCTCCTTTGTGAGGGGCCATCGGTCCACCCATACAGGGTCATCAGTCAGCCAAGTAATTGGATCAGCAGTGAGTGGAGAATCCAAGGCCCCTAAGAAAAACCCAAACCTTGTCTATCATTTTTTATTTTCACATCAATAGGATAGACAGTTCCTTGTTGATTTGTTCCCAGCGCTTTTGTGGGAAGAAATCCTTGATCCAACATCATATTAGAGACTTGAGAGTTTGGACTATAAAGTAATACTCCCATTTCTTTTAATATATCTCGGCCCCAGAGGTTTAAAGGCAGCCCAGGCAAAACATAAGGCTGGAAATATCCTGAATGGCCCTCACTATCTTGCCATAAAAAAAACTGACTACTTTGCATAGGAGAAGAACTTTGTCCTATTCCGTGAAGTTCTGTAATAGTAGGACTAATGGGCCAATGTTTAGGCCAGTGTACCTGCGTCATAACAGAGACATCAGCTCCAGTGTCTAACAAACCTGAAAAAACCTTTCCATTAATGGTTCATTTCATTTCTGGACGTTCTTTCCCTATCTTCTGAATCCAGTAGGCAGCATTAGACGATCCAAAAGCCTTTGTTTCTCTCTTTTGATGTTGTAAAATTTGTCCATGAGGTACAAAGGGCAAAAGTAGCAATTGTACAATTTTATCACCAGGAGAAATAGTTATTATATTTTTAATAGTTTGTGCCATGACTTTTATTTCTCCTTCGTAGTCAGAATCTATGACTCCTGGCATAACAGTTAAACCTTTCATGGTGACACTACTTCTTCCCAATAATAGTCCCATCAAACCCTTGGGTAAAGGTCCACAGATGCCCGTAGAGAGGGCCTGAGGACCCATTTCAGGAGTTAATACATATCGGGCGGAGGTACTGAGCTCCAGTCCTGCGCTTCCTGGTGTTGCTCTGGAGAGCGAGGATATTGTATGTTTTTGTTTTTGGTTAATGTCTGATTGATAATTTGAGGAGGATACACAGACATTGCGCTTATTATTTGTTGGGGCCGGGGAAGGCCCTGGGAAGAGTTTCCCGACAGTGGTGGCCCATCCTTGTGGGCCACTGAGCAACAATCTTGTGCCCAATGTTTTCCCCTATTGCATTTAGGGCATAAACCAGGGATTTTCTGACCATCTGGAGGTTTTTGAGTAGGGAAGGAAGGACTAGGGTTAGAATTAAAAGATCTACATTCTCTAGCAAAAGGACCTGCCTTTCCGCATTTAAAACAAGTCTTTGTTTTCTTTTGATTGTTTTTAAACCCCACTTTAGTTAATGCTGCAGCCACAGCAGCACCCTGTATATAAGTAGGCCCAATGTCTGCACAAAGGTGAATATAATCCTCCAATGTTCCCCGTTTTCTCCAAGGTCGAATCGCAGCCTGACACTCATTATTAGCATTTTCAAAAGCAAGTTGCTTAACTACAATTGTACCAGTGAGTCTGTCCACAATGAGTCTCCCCACCGCCTGTGACAACCTATCTACAAAATCAGCATATGGTTCATCAGGTCCCTGTCTAAGTTTTGAAAGATCTTCAGTTTTGTGTGTAGAAGGACATTTCCTCCAGGCTTGTAATGCCAAATGATTTATTTGAGGATAAGCAACAAAGGGATAAGTTAATTGATCTTGTAAAGAAAGATATTGTCCTTCCCCAATCAGCATATGATAATCAACTGGAATATTATGGGCAGCATTCTTTTCTGCTTGTTCAGCAGCCCGTTCATAAAAATCAAACTTCCATATTAAATAATCTCCACCATTTAAACAAGCTCATGCAATAGACTTCCAATCAGCGGGGGGAAGAGCTTCTCCTGTCAACCATAGCAGCAGTAAAAGGAGCAGTTGGCCCATATTGAGCACAGGCAGATTTTCAATCTTTCAAAACTTTCAAAGGGAGAGCCTGATGCTCCCTAGTAGCTTGTTGAGGATTATTAGGACCAGGTCTTTCTATGACGGGACAACAGAAAATAGGATCTTCTCCTCGTTTTATTGCTCCTTGTACAGCGCGCTGCAAGGGACTCAGCATTTTTACAGATGTGGATTTTTGAGGAAGACAGTCCTTATTAACCTGCAGCTTTTTCACTGACTTATCTATCACAGCCATTAGAAAATCATCCTCAGGATATTTCTCTCTTTTATGTTTACAAGCCTCATCTGTTAAGTCAAAATGTTCCTCTTCATCTAAAATATTTAAATTAATTAGCTCTTTCGGTTTAGGAAGTGGCGACACAGTAGCTGATAATACAGTCTCTCCTTCTGTCAGAGGCTTATGTTTTTCTGACTTTACATTCAAATCAACACTATCATGAGAAGAATCTAAACATATTTTTATCAGAGTCCACAAACTATATGTAACAACAGGAGTATGAGTAGGCCCTCGAGACTCGTAATAATTTTTTAAATCTTCTCCAACTTTCTGCCAGATTTCTATGTCAACAGAGCCGCCATCAGGAAACCAGGGAGATACACCATGGATATGCTGTAAAAATTCAGTCAACAATAAAGTTCAGAAACTTTATTACCCCGAGCTCTAAGCATCAAAAGTAAAACCTGAGCAAATAATTCATACATCTTTGAGCCCTTTTGCCCCATCTTATTTTACTTCTGACTATTGCCTTATGCCTCTATTCGTTTCACTTTTACTGGTGGCCACACATATTTTGCATAAGGGTTCTCTTACCTGCACTTTCTTTTTCTTTTAATTGCCTTCACGCTTCAGGTCCCTGTTCGAGTGCCACTTGCCGCGGACCAGCCGGAGAAAGAGGATCTCACCGCCCAGGGTCAGAAGGGAAGGGGTAAGGAACTGAAGTAGCACCGACGGATGGGGTCAGAAGGACCAAGACAACTGATGGTTGCAAGGCAAATTTTATTATGCTACAGTTGCAGATTATATAGACTAGAAATCGGAAGGTTGCCAGATGGTGGTTTACATTATCTACAGACTGTCTCGGCTCAAGGTTAACTTCCCTGGGAGGAAACCCATAAACCCAGAAGCATCAAAAATAACCTGCATGTGCAGGGGGGAGACAGCTTTGCTTGTCTCATTTTACATTCTTTCTGATCTCTGGGCTCTGGTGATTTATCTCCCATGGAATGGAACAAGGAGGGGAACAAGTAGGGACAGTCCCTTCGAGCAGCGGCCGCATGCCTGGCATGTCCTTACCTGCCCTCAAGGCTGACTGCTTCCCACACGTATGTTGCCTTGTTTAAGCCTCAAGCCCTCGATCCTTTGTTGAAATACAATAATTTCATTCCTATGGTTTTCAATACCAAAAACTCAACCTCCAGGAGGGCTAAAGTCTAATTTGTACTCCAAACCAAGTAGCAGTGCAGTTCGCTACTACTGAGACTGAATCCATAAAGACTTCAAGACCACGTCCAGAAGACAAGTTATTATATATAATACCCTAGAAGGTCTGAAACATAATTATCATATACATAGCTGGTCCTTCAGAGCTTTTTACCTATAACATGTTTTTTGATGAAAGTTATTTAATGTACTGGAGATAACTGTGACTTACTGATCAAATATTTGAATACTTATACTTACCTGGGATTTCATTTCTGCTGAAAGAAAAAGGTAGAACAGGACTCACTAAAAAAAACAAACAAGCATTAGAAATGAAAGTAAAAATCTTAACACACACTATGACTTTTGGAAGCAGCATAGAGGGGCAGTCAACGGTAAAACACTGGTGAAATAGGTCAAAACTCTAGGCCAAAAATCCATTATTATTATCATCAGTGACAGTACCACAACTGTGCCCTTCAGAATTAATAATCACTCCTAAGAATCTTCATTTGGCACCAGATGATGCGGTTAAGAGAAACACTCTGGGAGGTTTTGAATCAGACTTGGTTTTTTGTTAGCCAAGTTACAGGAGAATTTTTAAAGTGGGCGGAAGGGAAGTAGGAAACGGACCAGGAAAATAATTTAAGCCATCATCTATAAACCAACAAAGCACTGATAGTTCCGAACATTATGTCAGACACTAAAATGACTGATATAGGCTCAAGTGGTTTACAAAACCTATAAAAAGACTACACCAGAAAAGTCCCCATTTATCTGTCGAGTTCAGAAACTAAAACAAGGAATATTTTAGCTTAAAAGCTTATCTCAAGAGAATCGTACACACTTCACATGAATAAAAATACCTGAAACCAAACATTTTTAAAAGCTCCAATACCCAAAATATAAAGAAAAATATTAATTCAGAGGACTCAATCAATCCATGATAATCACAAAACGGCTGGGCAATCTCTATCTCCCTTCCACACTAACCATCCATCCCATGGAAGACCAAGGGAGATCAGACCTTCCAGACTTACCTTCCAGACCTTCCAGACACCTGGCTGCTGCAAAATTCTATGGAGACTCCTTGTGGAACAGCAGTTTCCCATCTCTTGTGTCTCTCCCTATCGTGATCATGATCATGCAGGAAGCAAGTCTGGCTGTGCTATTTCTTATCATTGTCTGTCACCCATCTGCAGCATGGTATTGTACAGATAAGGAAAAAGTAGTTCCCTTTCCCCCAGAAGGTTGAGGCTCAGGTACAGGGTAATTCTCCTGTGCACACAGTCATTATTTAGGCCGACTCAGTGACTTCAACAGGCTTAATCATGTGATCAGGTTTGTTGCCAGCTGCGTAATGCTCCCACATCTGTAGATAGAGCCGCTCTAGGTCCATTGTGTATTGTTTGGTGTTGAACAGAGGGCTAGATGTTCTCTGCTTCCAGACTTTGCCACGAATTTTCTTCAGGTATTCTAGATCAGTTCCCAGTTTCACAGCTATGTCTTCATATTCTTGTCTATTTTGAGCAATAAGCTCAAGACAGCCTAAACAAGTGAGCTGGGAAGCTGCAACTCGGGAAGCAAGAGTCTCTCCTGGCATAGTCACCACGGGTGTCCCTGACCAAAGGACATCCATCCCTGTGGTGTGTCCATTACAGAGTGGAGTGTCCAAGCAGACATCAGCCAGCTGGCCTCTCCGAACATGTTCCTCTTTAGGAGCAACAGGTGAAAAAATGATACGCTTCTGGGGAAGGCCCATATTTTGTGCATACTGTTGAATATTAGGTTCTCCTACTGCTGGAAAACGCAACAGCCACAGCACACTATTGGGAACACGCTTCAGAATATTTGCCCACATCTGCAAAGTAGATGGGTCAATTTTATATAACTGATTGAAGTTACAGTACACAATGGCATCTTCCGGTAACCCGTACTGAGAACGTGTGGTTACAATAATGGTACGGGGAACCTCCTCTCCAGTGGCAGCCTTAATGTTGATCTGGGTAGTTGCCAGTCCATTGCTAAGACTGAATCCATTAATTGTTATCTGAATTTGTCCTCTGTTAATCATTTCAATAACTGCCTCTGCAATAGTATTCATAGGAATGACAGGCATATTAAGAGCCGTATTACTGCTGTCTGCGTTGTCTCCTCCATCAGGACATTTCATCTTGACAATCTGCACATCTGGGAGACTATCAAGAAATGCTTTGAGGTCGATGCCATTCAGCACAACCCGATTGTCATAAATGTGCCCATTGGACTTAAAATCGATGACTGCCTTCTTCTTCAGGGGAGGGAACATATTAGCATGATCACCAATAAAGAAAGTATGGGGCATATAAGCCAGTTTCTCAGAATACTGCTCAACAACTTCAGCAGGTGAAGTTTCCTGATCAGTGATGATATAATCCATGAAAAGCACGCCACTGGTCCCAGGGTAGCCCAGCCACATTGCCTGAATAGGAGCTGGCCTGAGAGCAAAGAGTTCATTTCGAGCACCCCTGGTATAACCATTCATATTTACAAGGATGTGTATACCATCTTGATGGATGCGATCAGCTGCTTTCCCATTGCATGGAATCTGAGAAAGATCAATGAAATGATGGGCTTCTGCCATCACCTTCGCTCGGAAGTTTGTGCCATCATCTGGGCTCAGGGCATAACAGAATACCTCAAATTTATCAGGATTGTGCATGCCTGGAATAGACTGCATAAGATGAGAAGTAGGATGATTCCCGAAGTCAGAACTCACGTATCCTACACGCAGTCGACCATCACTGAGCTTCAAGTCTTTTGGATGTTCGTACGGTGGTTTATGAAGGACACTGATCTCATCCAAGCAGAGGTTCCCATGGCTCTCAGCAATAGCCTTCCTGAAGCCATGAGAAAGAGGATAGAGCATACTATGATGAGGCTGCACAGAAGGCAACCTATTCTTCTCCAGCTGGTCAGCCACAATGCTGACCAACTTCTTCATTCGCTCATCGTAGTCTGTCCAATCACAGACAATCTGCAGGCAATGAGCCAAATCACAATAAGCGTCAGGAAAATCAGGTTCAAGCTTCAGAGCAGTGCGATAAGAAGCAATTGCTTCTGGAATATTCCCTGAATACTTGTGAATGGAAGCCAGATTGCTGTGGGCATCCGCAAGTGCAGGGTTAATCTGAATGGCACGAGTATAACACTGCAAGGCTCCCTGAACATCCTGCATCTCCTTTAGAGTGTCTCCCATGTTACAGTAGGCATCAGCAAAGGTAGGACTGATTCGAACAGCCTCCTTATAATGCATCAGAGCTTCCTGCAGTTTTCCCTGCTGCTGCAATACACTTGCTAAATTTGAATGGGCAACAGCAAACTCTGGGAAGACTTCTAATGCTTTACAATACAAGCGAACTGCCTCTTCAAAGTTTCCCTGGTCTCCTTTGATATTGGCTAGGTTATTCAGAGAGTCTGCATGGGTGGGACACAGCCGCAGAGCTGTATTATAACAATCTTCTGCTTTGGCAACACTGCCCTTCTCTTCCAGAGCGTTGGCTAGGTTGCAGTAAGCATCAGGGAAATGTGGTTGCAATTCAATAGCTCGCCTGTAGGTGTCTACTGCCAGATCCATCAGGCCTTGCTCATAGTATACACAAGCCAGGTTGGCATGTACCACTGCATGATTTGGGCTCAAGCTTAGGGCACAAAGGTAAGCTGCCACAGCTCTGTCAAAAATCCGTGCCTCTTTCAAGACATTTCCTAAATTGATATAAGCATCCAGAAAATTGGGGTCAAGCGTGACAGCCTTTTCAAAGTGATGAATGGCAAGCCAAATCTCCCCTTGTGCATTGAAAACACAGCCAAGATTACTCCAAGCTACTGCAAAGTTCGGTTGCGTCTCCATTGCTTTCAAATAACATGCCTTGGCTCCTTCCAAGCGACCCAGGGCTTTGAGCAGGTTCCCCAGGTCACTGCGAACACAGTACAAATCAGGATTGCACTGAAGAGCAGAGACGTAAGCTTGTACTGCCCCTTCCATGTCGCCTGCTGCTACCAAAGCGGCTGCCAGGTTAATATAACCATCGATGAAATCTGGTTTGAGATGCAATGCATGCCGGTAATGCTCAATTGCCTCCTGCAACTGCCCTCTTTCCTTGTACACATTCCCCAAATTCGAATAGGCTTCTGCCAGAAGAGGGTTCTGTTTAATTGCCAGAGTACTAAAGTGGGCAGATCTGTCCAGCCTTCGACACTGGAAGTGTAGAGATGAAAGTAATAAAAGTACTCCAGTATTGTCTGGCTCTTGTCTCCACAGCTGCATGCAGTGTCTCTCAGCTGCCTCAAAATCTCCTGCCTGATACTCTCGATGTACCAACTCAGCTAACCCTTGGAAGGAAAGCATACGTTTCGTTGGTTCTGTGCTGTCGGCCACGTTGCCCACAGAAGACGCCATCTGGAGCTTCTGGAGAGAGTGAGAAAAGGGGGTAATTGAGTCCCGCTGCTGCCACTACTGGCAAGAATGTTTCTAGAGGTAGCAAATACGAGGGCAGCAGCCATACCACTGCTTTGGCAGGCTTAAGCGGCGGCAACAGTTACACGCACTGAAACTTAGGAACTCTGGTTGGCCATCTACCTCTCACGCTCTTGAAATCTTAATTCTTAACCCTGCCCTCTTCCACCATTTTTCTCCTAATCAGGGAATAAAAATTACCTATACACTTGCCTTAGAAGAAATCAAAAGTCAGTAGTCCAAACACTTTTTAAAATTTTGTTTTCTGTCCAGTTGGAAAGGAAATACATGATTGACTTTACTTCATCATTCATATAGTCAATGTGGAAAACATTAGGGCTGTGAATTTCAATACAGTAAGATCAGAAAATTTTAAATTGGCCTTCCCAAACCACTAATAAGTAACCAATGTTGTATATAATGCTAAAATCTTAGAGACTGAGTTTGATATTTTAAAAGTTCTGAAAGGATTAGCTAATTTCTCATCATACTTCTCATGCCTCAAACCTGAGTATTACTTTTTTAAAATTAAATTTATCTTTATTTATTTATTTTTATTTTGGCTGCGTTGGGTCTTCAATGCTGCGTGCAGACTTTCTCTAGTTGTGGCGAGCGGGGGCTACTCTTTGTTGCAGTGCCTGGGCTTCTCATCACAGCAGCTTCTATTGTTGTTCCACAACTCTATGGGTTCCTTTTTAGGTCCTGTGAAGAACCCTAGAAATTAGTTCATGGAATTATAAGTTTTTGCAAAATTGTCAAAAGTGAGATATTTTAACTTCCATCAGGTAAGACCAGCGTCTCTTTCTTTGCCAATTTTCCTTCTATCATATTCCGCTATGTTGGATCATATTGGAATGGCCACAGGCTTTTTTGAAATCTGGCTAAGGAGATTTTCTTTTTTCTGTGGTACGCGGGCCTCTCACTGTTGTGGCCTCTCCCATTGTGGAGCACAGGCTCTGGACGCACAGGCTCAGCGGCCATGGCTCACAGGCCTAGCCGCTCCGCGGCATGTGGGATCTTCCCGGACCGGGACACGAACCTGTGTCCCCTGCGTCGGCAGGTGGACTCTCAACCACTGCGCCACCAGGGAAGCCCTAAGGAGATGTTTTAAGGGAGGCTATTATGTGATTTTCAGACACCGCCATATGTAATTGACTATATACTATCCCATTACAGGAATAACTTCCAGTACTCATACTGACTACTCTACTGACTTAACCTAGCACAAGACACAGAAGCATAAGGACAAAAACCACCTTACAATATAGCCATGTCTTGCACTTCACAGCTCTCAAAGCATGTGCGTTTGAAGAAGAAAAAAAGAACTGAAAAGTACAAAACCAGAAGCTAATCTGTGGAAAATTATTTCAATCATCAGGCATGTGAAAGATAAGTCAAAGATTCAGTTCTCATCAATGCTTAGTCAAAACGGAAATTTTCTTCTGTCAAGAATATACTCCAGGGGCTTCCCTGATGGCACAGTGGTTAAGAAGCCACCTGCCAATGCAGGGGACAAGGGTTCGAGTCCTGGTCCGGGAAGATCCCACATGTCACGGAGCAACTAAGCCGGTGTGCCACAACTACGGAACCTGCGCTCTAGAGCCCGTGAGCCACGACTATTGAGCCTGCGAGCCACAACTGCTGAAGCCTCCGTGCCTAGCGCCCGTGCTCTGCAACAAGAGAAGCCACCGCAATGAGAAGCCTGTGCACTGCAACAAAGAGTAGCCCCCAGTCCCTGCAAGTAGAGAAAGCCTGCGCACAGCAACGAAGACCCAACACAGCCAAAAATAAATAAATAAATAAATAAATGAATGAATGAATGAATGAATGAATATACTCCATCAACAATGTGTGTAATGGAATGGTATGAATGAGTATTTTATCAGAATCCCTGTAATGCACAAACCTATAGCAGTACTGAAATCAGTAATGCATTTATAATAGTAAATACTTATGAGGAAGTAATCCATAGAGGTTTTCTCAAAGTTAACAATGAAAATTAATGTGACATTATCAATAATAAATTGTGAAGCTGAAATAAACTTTTCTAAACTATTAATAACTAGAAGCAAATTCTAATCAACCATGCTACAAGAAATCTATGTCTAAAAACTACAAAGTTTATTTCTTAAAATTTTATTTCGAAAATACATAAACTGTCGTATGAGGAGGCAGTTAAAGAATATATAGCTGAAAGAGTGGGGGAAAAGTTTTATAGAGACACATCTGGCAGTAGTTCATTTTTAAATGTCATTTTTCTAGATTTTGTGACACCTATAGTATTGATATTTGAAAGCATTTAAAAAATTGTACTTTGAAGATTTGCTACTTCCAGGTAGAATAAAATATTTTGAAGCAAAACAACGTTTGCACTGAGAAAAACAAAAAAAGCCAAATAAAATAGCCAGCATTCAATCAAAAAGTTCTAGACAAACCAAGAGATAGAATCATATGGCTAAAATTCTAAGAAAAGAACAGATAATACAAAAATATTTATATAAGATATTGTGTGTCTTTATCAGGAAAAGTCTTTATCAAGAAAAGACTTTAAAATCATCAGAATTAATATTATATTTTATTTATTTGTATATTATATTTATATAGAGATATTTATATATTTATATAAAGAACTTAAAGATAAAGCCCTAGTTAAGGCAGTGACAATAGCAGTAGCAGTGGGAGTGAAAAGAAATGGTTATATTCAAGCATATTTTGTCAGGAAAAGTCCATGATCAAATGTCTGACTGCATACATGGGATGGATAGACGGAGTGGGAAAAATCGAAGTTAACTATAGAGGTTCTAGTGAAGATGGGGTTGCCGTCACCCAACCCAAGGGGCTGCGATCATCCCCAAGGTCTAGGAGACTCAAAGGGAAGGTCATGGTCAGAGGCAAAGTTAATTGGTGGGAAAATAAGACTCCCAGTCTCTCCATCTCCTTATACCAGTTTTTTTGGTAACATCTTTATCGGAGTATAATTGCTTTACAATGGTGTGTTAGTTTCTGCTTTATAACAAAGTAAATCAGTTATACATATGTCCCCATATCTCCTCCCTCTTGCATCTCCCTCCCTCCCACCCTCCCTATCCCACCCCTCTAGGTGGTCACAAAGCACCGAGCGCATCTCCCTGTGCTATGCGGAAGCTTCCCACTAGCTATCTATTCCTTATACCAGTTTTGTTTTTCTGCTCATATACGTAGCAGCATTTCATTCAAGGGGAAAGTCATTGATCTGACTGGTCAAATTAAACAACATAGTTCAAGGCACATTTACAGTGGTTAGTTCCTCCACAATTTAGAAAGTCACATTCACAATTTCCCTCTTCCTACACCGCGGAACACATTGGCCATTCCTCCAAAGTTTCCACTCCACAGAGTGGACAAGAGATGACGTTAGCCCAGAACTGAGAGCTTGGCATGAGATGGTGTCAGCCCCACGTAGAGCTCTGGCATAAGTTATAACCCAACCCAGCTCTACAGAGAGCTCTGCATGGAATCCTGGGAGTAAACTCAGCCATAATAATGGGATTCTGTTTTTCATTTGCTTTTCTTCCTTGCTTAACTTTCCCTGGCCACTCTGACAAACAAACTTTCAGGCATTCCTGGGCCACTCACTAACTTTATTCCATTTTATGTCATCCAGATTCCCAAGAAAATTACTAACTATAAGGAGGGAAATTTGGAACATGGTGAGTTTTAGATGCCTGAAATATACAGGTCATTGAATCCAGTTAAGTAGCAAATTATCTGGATCTCAAATATGCCAGTAGAATAGCAGACTAAGCTCAATTTAATGTACTCTTACTGGAGACACACGTAAATTCTGGGTCAATTTTGAAAAAGTTAAAAGGACATAGCTGAGATTAAAAGAAAGAAAGGAACACCTGCATGTTTCAGAAAGTAACAGAGAAATTAAATCCAGAGAAAGAAGAGCGGACTGATGTCTGTGGGTTCCGTTCCTTAGTATAGGCCTTATGTAAATAGGGGCTGGAGCTAGAAATCTAACATTACCTTGAGGCCAGGAATTTATAGACTCAGGATGGAACAATATTGAGAAGTTGGTACAGATATCCTACAGAAATTTCATGAGGAACTGCTTAGTCCATTAAGAGGGCCAAGGGCGGTGGTGAGGAAGATTGATATCTCTTGAAAACCTTCAGGTACAGAAAACATCAACACCTCTGAAAAGTAGGCCTCTCCTTCCCAGCGTTGTGATGGCCAGGTTGTCACTAACCTGTAAGGCCCTGTATGAATCAGAAACTGCAAGGAGAGTAATTCAAAGAAAAACAGATGCAGGATGGGTGTGGCAATAAATCCTAGGACCCTATCAGAAACAAAATTAAAACCACTCTAAAGGGAAATTTTAACAAACCAGAGCAGATAGTATCCTAACCAGAAATAGAATAATAATTCTGAGGAAGTTACTTTAGTTATTTAAGTAATATTCAACATCCAGAGCAAAATTCACTTAAGTACTGTACTGGTGGAAATTGGGCAGCACTATGGAGACAATAAAAAGGTGTTTACCATCAAAAAACATCAAGGTAAGAAAGATAATGTCTAATTTTTAATTATCCTGTGGTTTATTGAAATCTTTTGGAAACCCAAAATAGAGAAAACCTAGCAGGCAATGAAGACTTAAATATTTAGAGATTTATCAACTCATCTATAAAAGCTTTATTAATCTCTTCTTTTAATACCACTCCTGAGAGGTATAAATGTGTCCAGTGATAGGGTTGAAGAAGCCTGAGAGAATTTCAATTGTTTACTATTCTTGATCAGCTATTAAGACCTTTCAGGAGCATCTTGATTTTCATGGCATCATCCAACAAAAAGCAGGATATTTTACAGAAAGTCCTGGTCCACTTTTTGGCTTGCCTTTGTGTTTATGTTTTTGGTTTTCTCACATTGGGCGGTACATTAGGCTACCTATTGCACACTCCCTCATTCATGCATGCATTCATTCAAACAATATTTACTGAGTTGAGATATTTAATTAACACCCAATAAATGATGTTTAGATGAATGAATGCGCTTTTTATCAAAGTAAGTGTAAGAACTGAGAAAAATTACAGAATGTATGATCCCAGCCCCACAAAAGCGTATAATTGTGTTGAGGATATAACATATGTTGATGAAATAACTAATATATCATATTGGACAGTCTCTAAGTTCAAAAATGAGTTTTTATAAATAATCAGAGCCTAAGGAGGACAAAGAAGGGACAGTTCATTATGGGTTGAATCTATCAATAAATGTACATTTCAGATGAGATTTGAGATTGACCTTAAAGAAAGAAGAGGACTTAGATATATGAACAGAGAACAAAAAAGGCATGGTGATAGCATGTGCATAGATAGTGTGGCCAATATTTATGTTCTTCATTAAAGACAGTCAAGAGATAACCCAAATGTAACTGTTTCCATGGGTCCATTCTCAGTATCCAAACAAAACGGCAAATCCTATCTTAGTAAAACTAATGAAAAACACAGTCTTTAACAAAGACATTGTGAAGGAAAGGGGGAGAGAAAGGCTTGCGTCCCACACCACACAACAAAACTTATTTAATTATTTGTTTCATTTTCTCCCTCTGAAAATTTCCTCTCCCTCTCTCTGTACGTCTCTCTTCTCCCACCACATCTGGCCACACTCTACCAGCCACCTTTCCAGATCTTTCCAGAACTCTCCATCCTAGTTTCATTATGCCACAAGTTAAACATCTCACAGGTCTCCAGGATGCATCCTCATCACTTATTCCACAAAGACAAACAAAGGACACTTCTCAGGATCAAGTTTCTTGGAAGGAAGAGGTCACGAGGAGTGATTATAAATAATATAAGGTGAAGAGCAGTGACTTAAAATACCATTTTTCCTCTTAGAATGTGAATACAGGGAACTTTGGGAAACTAGAAAATCTAGAAAGGATTCATTGATAATTATTTATTTTCAATGAATAAAATAAAATGTAATAATACGGCTAAACTCTGACAGATTAACTTTTTCAAAAGTTGCTTTCACACACCTTCACTATTGGGATGTTTGATAAACACATCTTTCTTCTTTCTTTGCAGATACTGGCACCAAACTTTCAAACAATAAGAACCTTCCCATAAGTCCCTTGCCAGGCAAGATTAAGGTATAACAATCCAAACAGATTTTTGAAGAAGATGACTGGTTGAAAGCACAGGAAAAGAGCTGGGTTTCTCTTTTTCAACAGTCACATAATGAGTCATGTGGGAATTGGTTTACAAAGTCTCTCTCCATGAGGGGCTAAGGTTAAGATTAGAACTTCTGAGGCCAGAAGAGCAAAGTAACTACAACAACACACATATTTTCAAGAGCCGCCCTTTGGATGTGAGGGATTGATTTTTCCCACGCTTTTTTCAGCAACCCAACTGGTGTCTTTAGTAAATGACATAAGAGAATACAGTGTGGCCAAGAAGGCTTAGATTTCCTTAGCCCCAAGTCAGATATTCTCAAGTGACTGTCCATTCAAATTAAAAAGAGAGATTTACAAGAGGAAACTGGATACAACTGAGTGTACTTTTATTTCAACCCTTTACCTGAATGTTTTGTTTTGATTTCAGTTCTCCACTGAAGTTGCCTACATTAATATATTTTTAAGAACATTTCCTTAAGTTGAAGTATTCATTCGGTATATTCATTTACTATAATTGAGAAAAGCCAAATGACTTAGGCAAATTCATTTCTATATTGCCACAGCAGTGTATTGTGAACTAAATGACACCTGGCAGTTCTTTACTCAGATACTAACTCAATTAGAAGGCAGAACAAGGATACCTACCCATTCAGGGAAGGAAAGGTCACTTAGCCTCTGTAGCTGTCTTAGGTCTCTTATCATCACAGTAACAAACTGAAGACTAAAAACCATACGATCATCTCAATAGATGCAGAAAAAGCTTTTGAAAAAATTCAATATCCATTCATGGTAAAAACTCTCCAGAAAGTGGGCATAGAGGGAACATACCTCAACATAATAAAGGCCATATATGACAAGCCCACAGCTAACATACTCAATGGTGAAAAGCTGAAAGCATTTCCCCTAAGATCAGGAACAAGACAAGGATGCCCACTCTCACCACTTTTATTGAACAGAGTTTTGGAAGTCCTAGCCACAGCAATCAGACAAGAAAAAATAAATAAATAAAAGGACTCCAAAATGGAAAGGAAAAAGTAAAACTGTCACTGTTTGCAGATGGCATGATACATAGAAAATCTGAAAGACACCATCAAAAAACTATTCGAGCTCAAACATGAACTTGGTAAATTTGCAGGATACAATAGATTTCTATATATAAATTTTGTATTTCTATACACTCACAGTGAACTATCAGAAAGAGAAATTAAGGAAACAATCCCATTTACAATCGCATAAAAAAGAATAAAATACATAAGAATAAACCTGCCTAAGGAGGTAAAAGACCTGTACCCAGGAAACTATATGACTCTCATAAAAGAAATGAAAGATGACACAAACAGCTGGAAAGATATACCATGGTCACGGACTGGAAGAATTACTATTGTTAAAATGACCATCACACCCAAGGAAATCTACGCATTCAATGCAGTCTGTATCAACATATCAAGGGCATTTTCCACAGACTGAGAACAAATAATTTTAAAGTTTGTATGGAAACACAAAAGATCCTGAATAGCTAAAACAGTCTTGAGAAAGAAGAACACAACTGGAGGAATCATGCTCCCTGGCTTCAGACTGTGCTACAAACCTACAGTAATCAAAACAGTATGGTACTGGCACAAAAACATCCATCACTGGAACAGAATAGAGAGCCCAGAAAGAAACCCATGCACTTATGGTCAATGAATCTATGACAAAGGAGGCAAGAATATGCAATGGAGAAAAGTCTGGGCTTCCTTAGGGATGGTTTCATCAATTAATTTGTTTTCTTAAATGGACCATACTTTTCCATGTCTTTGTATACCTTGTGAGTTTTTTGGTTGAACATCTGGCTTTCAAATATTGTAATGTGGTGTCTATGGAAATCAGATTCTCCCACTTTCCCAGGGTTTTCTGGGCTTTGGATTGTTGAAGGCTGTAGTAGTCTGTTTGTTTAGGGACCTTTCCAAACTAGTTTTGCAATGACTGTACCCCTTATCGTATGTAGGCACTGAAGTCTCTGTTCCTTTAGTTCATGTTTAGCTAATGTTTTGACAGAGATGTCCTTGAATTCCTGCACCTAAGACAAACAAAAACAAATATACACAAGCACATCCACATGCACACTCAAAACCACACACCTCTCCCCATTGTGCAGATTGCTGGATCACTCCTTCAACATTTAGCTGACCTGCACTGAGTTCAGGGCTCAGCCCATGGTAAAAGCTTAGAGACTCCTCTGGTGTTTTCAGAGCATGCATCTTATCTTGAGTATGCATGTGGCTTTCTTAATTTCTCTGGACACATGTGTACTTTTTGTATGTTCTAAGTTCCCAAAGAATCTCCCCCAACTTTTGCTCCTGCATCTTATGTGGTCTATTGTATTTCAATGCACAGTCTTCTGCCCCAGCCATCTGTGCTTTGTCAGTTCACCTTGCACTTTTTTTGAGCAATGACCGCTGCTTTTCCAGACTGTGTTCCAGGTTAGCTAAGACAGAGATAAGCATCTTGTGTCAGTCCTTCAGGTAGCTCCCAGACAGGTTAGAACAGATACACATAATAGTCCGAGAGTATGGGCTCTTCTGCTCCCTCCTGAAGCAGGATTGAGGGCCCCATACTACGAATGGTCTGCTGCTACTTTCAGACTATCACTGCATTAAGACCCCACCACTTTAAGACCATCACTACACTAAGAGTAGATGGGGCAAGGGCAAGTAAAAATGCCACAAAGCTTTCCTGCCATTTTCAAATTGCCTCTTCCCTGGTTCAGTATGTGTTTGCTTGCTGTAAATCTTTGCCTGATTTCAGGACTAAGAGAAACTCAAGGAACGCCACAACAAGAAACAGTATAATCAAACTCTCAGATGCCAAAAGACAGAGAAAGAATCTTTACTCCCAAAGGAGAAAGAAAAAACAAATTTGTTACAAAGCAGGGATCCTCAAAAAGATTCATAGCTAATTTCCTATCTGAAACCACGGAGGCAAGAGGCCAGACATATTTAAAGTGCTGAAAGAAAAAAACTGTCCACCAAGAATTCTATATTTGGCCAAACTGGTTTCAAAACTTAGGGAGAAATTAACACATTCCCAGATGAACAAAGGCTGAGGGCATTTGTTTTACAACTTCCTAACACTGCCCTATGACAAATGCTAAATTGAACCTTCAGGTTGAAATGAAAGGACACTAGACAGCAACTCGAAGCTGTATAAAGAAATAGAAATCTCCAGTAAAGATAAATATATGGGCAGATACTAAAGCCAGTATTGTGCTACTGGCTTGTAACTCTACTTTTTATTTCTTACATGATTGAAAAAACAAATGCATAAAATAATCATAAATCCATGTTATTGGGCTCACAAAGTATAAAGGTGTAATTTTGTGACAACAATAATGTAAGGAGGAGGAATGGAACTGTAGAGGAACAGAGTTTCTGTGTGCTATTGAAGTTGGTTTCAATTCAAATGATATTGGTTGAACTTTAGAAGGGTAAATGTAATCTTCTTGATAACCACAAAGAAAATATCAATAGACTATATGCAAAAAGAAATGAAAAAGGAATCAAGAGTTCACTACAACAAAATCGGCTAAGCACAGAAGAAGTCAGTAATGGAGTAAATGAAGGGCAAAAAATGCATAAGACATACAGAAAACAACCAGGAAACAGACAGAATTAAGTTCTTCCTCATCCGTAATTTTTGAAAAAGTAAGTGGATTAAGCTCTCCAATAAAAAGATAAAAATTGGCGGGCTTCCCTGGTGGCGCAGTGGTTGAGAGTCCGCCTGCCGATGCAGGGGACACGGGTTCGTGGAGGATCCCACATGCCGCGGAGCGGCTGGGCCCGTGAGCCATGGCCGCTGAGCCTGCGCTTCCGGAGCCTGTGCTCCGCAACGGGAGAGGCCACAACAGTGAGAGGCCCGCGTACCACAAAAAAAAAAAAAAGATAAATATTGGCAGAATGGACTTTAAAAACATCCATAATCCAAGTATATGCTGCCCGCAAAAAACTCACTTGATTTCAAGAGACACAAGTTAGTTGAAAGTTAAAGCACAGAATAAAATATCCCATGCAAATAGTAACAAAAAGAAAGAAAGAGAGAGAGAGAAAAAGAAAGGAAGGAAGGCAGGAAGATAGATCTGGGATGGCTACGTTAATATCACACAAAATAAACTTTAAATCAAAAACTATCGCAAGAGGAAAAGGAGGCCACTATATGTTGATAACAAGTTCAATCTATCAAGAAGATATAACAACTATAAACATATATGTACCAAACATCCCCCAAATATGTGAAGCAGACATTGACAGAATTGAAGGAAGAAATAGATAGTTCTAAAATAATAGTTGGAGATCAATACCTTGCTTTCAATAATGGATAACACATCTAGACAGAAGATCAGTAGAGAGGCAGGGGGACTGAATAACACATTCAACCAACTAAACCTAACAGCCATATATAGATCACTCCACTCAACAACAGCAGAATACACATTTTTCTCAAGTACACATGGAACATTCTCCAGGAAAGACCATATGTTACGCCACAATACAAGTACCAATACATTTTTAAGAAACTGAAATCATACAAAGTATCTTCTTTAGCCACAGTGAAAGGAAGGTAGAAATCAATAACAGAACCATTGGTAGCCATTTCCCATCATGCCTGCCACACATGATATAAAGCAATGAAGGGAAAAACATAATTGACCATTTAGAAAAGTGGGAAAGAGGACATATCATTGACACAGAGTGTGTGCTGTTTCCCGTTGTCAGAGATAAAAATAAATTAGCATCATTTATTCATTAGTGTGTTAATTTCTTGGTCAATCATTGCTCAGCCAGTGTTTCTGCCTGATGGGAAGATTTCCTATACTCAGCGTTGAGTGGAGACAACCTTGAAAGGGACATTTAAAAGGATTATACTGTGATGGGCTTAGCAGTACCCTTCCTCCTATGCCAGTATTTAGGCTGGGGTATTTCCATGCAGTGTGTACAACCGTAGGCCCCAGGTCACCAGAATTTAGTTGGATTCGTTTTCTTAATACATTCCCTCAGTACTTTGTCTTTTATTTGACTGTTGCATTTACTTCATTCTTTATTATCACTGCGAAGCAACTTTGTTTCCTGTTCAGATGCCAAAAAGTGGATATCAATACCTCCTGAGTTTTACACATCACAGATCTGTTTTACATATCGGAGACAGAGACAGCAACTATTTCCAATGACTTTGAGACATGCTTTGAACATGCGATTAACATGTGGAGTGTTGAAATGTGTGTCGAGCTCATTATACTTGCTCTAAAAGGTTTCAAACTGCAAAGATTTAAAAATCTTTGTCTTTGAATAGTTTTCCTGTGCTGTCCCTTTGTGTCAGACTGTTAATGTGCAGTCTGGCACCTTCAAATAATGTGGCTTTGTAACCAATTATTTACATGTTGTTTTATCCACAGAGAATCTTTTTTTTTTTAAATAAATTTATTTATTTTTGGCTGTGTTGGGTCTTTGTTGCTGCACATGGGCTTTCTCTAGTTGGGGCGAGTGGGGGCTACTCTACATTGTGGTGTGTGGGCTCCTCATTGCTGTGGCTTCTCTCGTTGCAGAGCATGGGCTCTAGGAGCTGGGGTTTCAGTAGTTGTGGCACGTGGGCTTCAGTAGTTGTGGCTCATTGGCCCTAGAGCACAGGCTCAATAATTGTGGCGCACGGGCTTAGTTGCTCCGCGGCATGTGGGATCTTCCCAGACCAGGGCCCGAACCCATGTCCCCTGCACTGGCAGGAGGATTCCCAACCACTGTGCCACCAGGGAAGTCCCCACACAGAGAAGCTTAAGGTCAAAACATACAACTCGATTAACTACACGTCCTCCTGTTCACATTTCCCTCATCTTTTCTTCATCTTCTATGTTTCCTTGGCCCTGTTTATATTAAGTGCTTTTGCCATTATATTTGATTGTCTGTATTCCGCTGAGTTACCACAATGCTTTATGAGACACGGTAGGATATAAATGCATTTAAGATATATATATATTTTATATATATATATATATAATATATATATAATTTGCTTTAGTGCAGTGTTTTTTGTTTTCTGTACTGAATTCATTAGCATAGGTCGGTATAAAATTTAGCATAGGTCAATATGTAATTTGTAAACTAATAAGGTCTTAAAAGTGAGAAATTAAGTCTTTTAAATTTAATTATTTATTGTAAAGAGCAGAATAGCATACATAAACAGGTGCCTAAGGAAAACTTGTATTCTAATATGGAACTCTCATGAACACCTTTTTTTTCTTTCTTCTAACGGTATGATAGCAGGCCATTTGCTTATTTTTATGGCTTTAACTTTACAACAATGAAATATTCGTAAATTTTAAAAAGTATTTTTCTTTATTTGATGCGGGTGGGATACTGGCGAAATGAAAGGTCAAACACCTATTGAGGAATCCATACTTGTCTATATATTGTGTACTTTTATTTCAAGAACTGATTTAAAATTCCTAAAAGGATGCTATAGTAAGTTATTATGCCATTTTACAGACTGAATTAAGTGAATTTCAGGGAGGTATGAAACCTGCCTAAGGCTATCCAGCTACCAAGCGGTAGAAGTGAGAATTAAATCCAGGTATACCTATCGCCAAAGTTTCTGCTCATCTCTTTACATCATCCACTTTTAATAGCCAATGCTTTCCTGCTTACAAATATGACTGAGGTTTCCAGACAGTCAACAGTCCTTTTTAATCAGATAGAAAAATTACTGTTGATTCTCTAAAGACATATTCCTTTTCCATTAAGTGACTTTAGTTGTTCAAATAATACTTCCAGACAGTAGTAATCATACAGTTGGAGACTAAGAACAGAACTCAGGGATGTGTCTAGCAGTCAGTAAAGACCAACTGGGCTCACTGATGATATTTACGGTCATTTCCTCTAGACTAACATAATCTTATTAATAAGACCCTAATAATTCACAGTACTGCCCTTGCCTGATTGTTTGTTCTTCTCCCTCTATCACTCTCTCTTTCCCCATATTATTATTATTTTTGGCAATTTTTGGTGAATTAAATTCAGGGATTAGTATTCAGGAGTACTCGTCACA
The DNA here is from genome assembly GCF_937001465.1 of Orcinus orca. NCBI lineage: Eukaryota > Metazoa > Chordata > Mammalia > Artiodactyla > Delphinidae > Orcinus > Orcinus orca. Next base: position 35,653,544 of record NC_064575.1, on the reverse strand, counting down.
AAAGCAGAGAATCTTAGCTCACACCAAAGGAAGAAAATAGAGAAAAAGTATAAATTATATGAATACACACACATACACACATGTGCCAACCATATGCTGCACTTCTCCAAAATCTATTCGGTATCTGCACATTTACTGTATATTAGCAGTAAGAGCAGAAATGAGCGTAACGCTCTGTTTACAAGGCACAGAAAACAGACCCAAATATGGAAATTACTAGCAATGAGAATGGGGAAGAAAGACTACAACAAGGAATGTAGATGATATTTTTGTTTCCTAGCTATGATGCCAAATATTGAACTTTCAACTTGAGACAAGGAGGCCATAAAAAGTTGTATTAGTTTCCTAGAGCTGCCATGACAAAGTACCAGAGACTGAGGAGGTTAAACAACAGAAATTTACTCACTCACAGGTCTAGAGGCTAGAAATCTGAGATAAGGTGTCAGCAGGATTGATTTCTTCTCAAGTATCCCTTCTTGGTTTGTAGATGCCATGTTTTCCTTTTGTCTTCACATGGTCTTCTCTCTGTGCATGTCTGTGTCCTAATATTTTCTTTTTATAAGGACACCAGTCATAGTGGATTAGAGCCCACCCATTTGACCTCATTTGACCTCAGTTACCTACTTAAGGGCCTTATCTCCAAATACAGTCATATTACGAGGTATTGGGGGTTAAGACTTCCACATATTAACTTGAGCAGGACACAATTCAGCTGATAATAGAAGATAAGAGTAATTTAAGCAAGTAAGTAACTATTGTTTACAGTGAGTTGCTTAAGGATATGAATTTACTCAAGAAAAACAAGAAATTACATAACACTGTACGTTATACAAAGATATTAAATTAATCATCATAACATCCTGTGAGATGGGCATTAAATTAGACTAAGCAAGATGAAGCAACTTATCCAGAATTGTATAGTTGGTACTTTCCAGAATTTAAACCAGGTATTTTCCCAGTTCCATTCTACGTTATATATTCATTTCATTATTTGAAATGAATTTTGAGTCTTCATTTTGCTTCGTTTCTGAAGTTATATGGGGATAGAATGGAGTTGGATATTTTCAGTGACATTCACACATGGGGAAGGAAATTGAGTCCAGAAGCTTCAGCAATGTTTCCATGGAGAACACTAACAACAGAACCAGAAACACCGTTACCCTTTTGGTTCAGTGATCTTTCCTGAAGCACTACAAGAATCAATTTTAAGAAGCCCAGTGTTTTCCAAACTTTCACCAATGGGCTCTGTAGGGTCCTCTAACAGTATCTAAGAGACTAACTAGTTTCTCATCCCAAGCCACTTAAGACAAGGAGTTCTGATTGTTCTCTGTGAGGAAATCAAGTGACAATCATAGCTGGTGATTTAGGATAGTTTCTTCAGGGCCCAGGCAAAACCTAATACACAGTAATAATCATTGTTAACTGCATCTTTGACAAGGATTAATCAGGTATCAGAGAGGTCTATAAACTGGGAGAAATTATGATCAAAGAGAAACATAGACCACAGATATTTAATTAATGCTCAATTATTTATGAGTTTAACTTTGGTTAACCTAATTTTCCTTCTTCTAGACAATTTCCAATTCGTCTCCACAAAGAGACCAGAATAATCACCTTCCAATACACGATTTATTGTGTTGCTTTAATTTAAAGCATACAGTGACTTCTACATTCACTCCACCAAGTTTTGCCAGGAGAGAAAAGGAGACGTGATATTTTGTCTTGAATTAGATATGCCACCATACGTGACTTAGCTCATCCTACTGGAAGCACTTTGAGGGCAGATTCTACAGTCTTGTCTTACATCCTCTATGGAATCAAGCCAAGGGAATCACACACAGTTACAGCTGGAAAAACATTTGTTCTGGGTTAATACTTTTAGCCTTTACCACCAAGACTTTATCACCAAGACCTATCTTTACAGTCTCTAAACAAGAGACCTTCTTGCCTTCCCTTTTCATATTGACTAGGAAGGTAAAGGGAAGAACTGAGAAGTACCCAAAGTCAGCTAGCAGCCAGCACAGATAAATCATCTGTGGAGATATTGTTTCTTTCAAAAGATATAAACATAAGAGGAAGTCCTAGTGTTTGAAACAACTGTGCATAATAAAATTCCATGAAAATCTAGAAATCCAGATGCAGATCAGTAACATAGTGGTTAAATAAGCTGTTATGTTCATGCAATGGACAAGTGTACATACATTAAGAAGAACGAGATATTCTTTTCTATGAGATTCTCTTTTCACTGAACTCATCAGTGCTGCAAACACAATGTTACATAATACTTTTTCTTTAACATTATATCAGGCATCCTCATCTTGTCCTGCATTTATTGCCAGTGTTACTAAAGTCTATCACTTACCTCTTTCTCTTTTAGACATATAATTTCTTCTTATTTTGGAAGCATTCATCAATCCCTATTTTACTCTTTCTTTTAAATTACAAATGAATATTGAATTTTATAAAATATCTTTTGGGGGATATTTCAAGTGATTGTATACTTTTGCTCTCCTTTGACCTTGTTATATGGTAAATTATATTTTGTTATTTTATATTATGCTATTTATTATATATTGTATTATGTTTACTAATGACATTTATTATATTATAATTACATTATTTTTAAGGTAGCATTTTGTTTTAGATAGACAAAACAACCAGTGGAATAGGAAGCATCTTAAAATTAGATGCAAGAGCATAAGGGAATTGAGATTAAAATAAAATTCACGTTTTGGATCAGCAGCAAAAATTATTCAACAAAAGTGGGAAAATATGGCTATCATAGAATTACTAAATTCTAGACACAGCAACTAGTTAAAAGTGAAAAAATAATGAAAGTGTAAAAGTATCAGAAACCTGGGAGACTTGAAATAAATTATTCATGAGGAATACCTTTCTAAGATACAAAGAAAAAAGGATACATTTAATTATGTAAGAATTAAAATCTTCCTCATGGCAAAATGCACTACAAAGGTCAGAAAACAAGCAAAAGAAATTGGGAAATATATTTAGAAATGGATATGCCTCCTTTACAACTTTTGAGAGAAGCACATGTTTCTTTTTCCTTTAACCTGTTATGTGGGTATTAATCTATAATGTAAGTGCATGGTTCCTTTCCTTTAACCTGTAATGTGAGATTTAATCTATATGGTAAGTGCATGGTTCCTTTCCTTTCATCTGTAATGTGAGCGTCAACATGGGGCACTGTTTCCAAGCATAGACTTTGGATGTTCCTGTACTGGTCCCGTCACTGACCATCCACAAAAACTTACAAATGCTGCTTTACTTTCCTGGGGGTTAGAGTCTTAGCTAAGAAATGGAAGCAAAATAGAACTTTCCCCCAGGGATGATAGAAGGTTTAAAGGAGTAAATATGTAAGTGACTTAGCACAGTGCCTAGTACAAGAGAGATCAATATAAGTACATAGCAATTTTTTAAAGAGACAGATGAAAGAAATAAAATGTGGTGATTTCAATCTATTGATATATATTCTTGACATTAAACTACATTGGATGACCTAAATTGCTCGTGCTTTTTCTTACTCTAGTGAACTTGGGTCGCTAATATCATAGTTTAAAATTTTTCCTTTTATATTTACAAGTAAATTTGACCTGTAAATTTCTTTTTCCTTACAGTCCTAATCTATTTTCAGTATTAGGATTATATAGACTTCGTAAGATGAATAAAGGAGCATTCTTCCTTTGCTACTCCCTAGAAGTTTTTCTTTGTTAATATTGATGTTATCTGTTTAACAGAAGTTGGATAGAATTCACCTCCCAAATGATCTGGCCGGGTCTGGTATTTTCTTGGTGAAAGATTGTAAACTATTGACTTAATTCCTTTACTGGTGCAAGAACTCCAGCTACAAATTTCCTCTTGTGTCAGTTTTGGTAAACTTTAGGAGCTAGGAAATTGTCCACTTTACAGAAATGTTCAAATTTACTGGCATTTCATATATTCTCTGTTTGTACTCTCTGCTATAACACTGTCCTGATTCTTTCTGTATATTGTTTACTTACATTTTTGTTTTGCTTAATCAAAGTTTGTTTTTTTAAATCTTTTCAAAGAATATTCTTTTGACTTACTAAATCACCTCAATTTTATACTTTTTTCTGTTTTATTAAGTTCTGCTCATATCTTTATTGTCTATTTTTCTATGTTCTCAGGGTTTATTGTTTTACTCTTCTGATGTCAATTAAAACACTTGGTTATTAATTTTAATAAATCTTTTTACTTATAAATAGTTGAACTTTTTGAAGGTTCCAGCTTAGTTGTACGTATCTAAGGGTCAGATCCTCCTCACAGTTGCTGGCCTAAGGCTTAGTTGACCCTATAGCAATGTATATACTGACATTTTTTCCCCTCGACTTTCTGTGTTTTGCTACTTCTCACTTCTCTTTGCAGAGAAGCCCTTTGAAATACCCTTAACTTATTTTACAGCCAGTAAGTCTTTAAAATACTGTGTATTTTTTAAGATAAATCAACTTATATAATTAGGCAGGAAATCTGATCTGCCATATTTTTAAAAACAGCATAATTTCACTCTTCTCCACGATTAATCTGCTGTATTACACGACCTTCGAGTTTTTAGCTTTATCAATGACATGTACTTTAAAAATGTTTGAAAGATCCTACCCAGTCTTTTAAAACATCCTCGCTCCTTGTTTCAGTTCTAGTTTTATGTATATTTTCTGCCTGGCACCTGATTATTCCAACATCTGATGGATGGCCTTGGGAATCTAATTCTGGTATTGATTGTTTTTGCTGATTCTCTCCACTTGTAGCTGATTTCTTCATTATTGTGTAAATTTAGATCATGAGCTCACGTTTAGCTAAACTTTATCTGTGGGAACGCTATAGGCCTGTGTTGAAGGTCTACCTCTCCAGAAAGGGTTTAGTTTTGTGTTTGGAATACCACCGATTTGGGAGCATTTTAAGTTAATTTCTTAGCTTCTGTTTGCAAGACCGCAAATAAATTTGCAACCCAAACACTGTGAACACAGATCTGCGGTTCAGAATTCTCAAGATTTCCTACCTGTTTCCTACCCAGAGCAGAGGCCAAGAGAATTTGCTCTTAGTCTCCCTTTGCCAGCAGATATTTTTTTCTCCTGGCACACCCTTTCATTACAGGTGAAGCCAGGGATAGGTAGGTTTAGTTCTAACTTCCCATCTAGTAGGGATGGAGTCTTACCTCCTGCCTCCCATGTGGTCATGGCCATTTAAAAACAAGTCTCTATACCAGGTGTGTCATTCAACTACGGCCTGTATTCCAAATCCAGACAGCTGCCTATTTTTTATGGCCTATGAGCTATGAATAATTTTCACGTTTTAACTGGTAACATTTTAAATGGTTACCTAAGTACCTAAATAATATCCTCAATTTTGCCTCTTTGGTCTACAAAGCCTAAAATATTTGCCATTTGGCTCCATAAAAACAGGATTTCCAGCTTCTGTTCTAAGCTAGCAAGATCTTCAATCCACTCTTAATAGAGCTATCACTCTCACACATGGACCACCCTTCCTTCATGGGTCCTGGAAATTTCGACTGCACACTTCCAAAATCAACCACGCACTTAAAAATAAGTTGTGTACATTTAACCTAGCATACCTAACCCTTTTCTTTTAGGAGAGTTTTTCAAGTAATCTTGCCCACCGTATTCTTCAGAACTTCATTAATAATGGCAAAAAACTGGGCTTACCTGGTGGCACGGTGGTTGAGAGTCCGCCTGCCGATGCAGGGGACACGGGTTCATGCCCCGGTCCGGGAAGGTCCCATATGCCGCGGAGCGGCTCGGCCTGTGAGCCATGGCCGCTGAGCCTGTGCGTCCGGAGCCTGTGCTCCGCAACGGGAGAGGCCGCAACAGCGAGAGGCTTACGTACCAAAAAAAAAACAAACAAAAAACAAACAAAGGCAAAAAATTAAAACAACATTCAACAAAAATGCGAAATGTTCATAACAATTATAGAAGCACATACAGTAGAAAACTATAAACTGTTATTGAAACAGTGAGACATAACTTTTTATTCTTAAAGAACTATATTTAGGTCCCTTTTGTTTAAATAAGTATATTTCTGTGTATGTATGTATACAGTCATGTATTTATATACACATACATTATTTGTATATTTATACAAACATATGAAATACATACCTATACACATACCTTTGATTTATATTTGTATACATACACAGGAATATAATTAGATATTATATATTTATATACATTGAACTGAAAACTGGTAGTATACATATATATCGTGTATAAATGTGTGTCTACGTGCATGTGTAGAAAAGCGGGTTGAGAGATATGGAAGCATGAGTTAGACAGGGTTCAAGATTTTAAAAGTACTTATGTGTAGGTAGTGAGGTTAAGGCCCATTTGATTGAAAATATTGCATATTTTTACATCAATTGTTAGGATGACCAGATTCCTATGTCAATAAAATTATAAATAGCTATACATACTCGTATGTGTAATGTATAACTAGAAGATATATAGTTTTATATATGTATTATATTTATATTATATAATACAATTATACTAATACATTATATATTGTTATATAGAATATATTAACTATAGTGTATTATATCCGATAATAATAATTATATATTTATATATTATGATATAATTGTTTTATAATCAATATTACAGGATATATCATATTAATATTATGAACATATTAACCATAGAAATACATTTCATTACTCATATATTTTGTATATAATATATGCCAGGCAAAAATATATATTAATATAATACATAATTGTTATACACTAATATAAATATTAGTATATTACACTTATACATCAATATAATATTTAATATTGGTATATTTATATTATTTTTAATATATACACAGCTAATACTCTTTAAAGCCATCTGCTACAAGTAGAATAAGAGCAGGAGTATGGCCAAAGCAAATTGTAAAAATATTAGATTACTTATATTCATTTATATGTCATTTTCCTGGAATCTGCATCTGGCTACTAGAGAGGACACACAGCAAAATCAACAAAAAGTGCCCAGGACATAGGATCCTTTATTCATTGGAACCTCAAAGGAAACACAGTGCTATTCAGTCCCCCTTCAAAGAGCCAAGAGCAAACCTTGAAGCACCCAGTAAAAGCCAATTCAAACAAAAAAGCTTTTCCACTTAAACTGGAAAAAGTTAAGTTCCCAAGAGACCCCCTACATCAACCACTGAAGCTCATTTGGCAGTAAAAACAATAATGTTCACCGAACAACAAGAAACGCAAAACAATAGGTGTTTTGCCAAAAACACAAAAAAGCAGCTAATTAGTGTCTTTCCTGTTTGAAAGAAGGGGGTGGGAAGTGGGCAGAAGACCTGATAGGAAAGATAAAAAGAAAAGGAAAAGGAAAATAACAGTTTCCAGTTTGACACTCAAGCTGTCTTCTGCATCCATTTCGTCAAGACCACCAAGTCAATGTGGAGGCGTTTTCCTCCTTCCCTTTTCTTTTCATGAGACCGATCACAACCAGCACTGCAGATTCCATCGAATTAAGGAATGCTGTTGCCTACATGTGTGAATGAGCTGTGAGTAAAGTACTGAAGTAGAGGACACCTAAAGTGAAACGTCTTCATGAATGTCCACGTGGCTGAGCAGCAAGTTAACGTTTCATAGATGTGCTAAAGAAGAAGAGTTGGGTTTTATTTTATTTACTTTTCCCTGGACTGTGTTGAATGACTATCATCGACAAGTTCAGGCTACTTTTTGCTGAGGATTAATGCACTGGGAGAGCTGAGAGAACACTGAACAGTAGAGCTGTCTTTTTCTTGACCAGTTCACCTTAGTTTCCCAAACTCTAAGTCTTTCCCTAATTCTTTCTCCTTTTTATTGTAGTAAAATGAACATAACACAAAATTCACCATTTTGATCATTTTACAATTCACTGTACCATTCAGTGGAATTTACTACTGTCACAATGTTGTGCAACTATCACCACTGTCCAACTACAAAACATTTTCATCACCCCAAGAGGAAACATACACCCCCTTTGAGGAGTCATTCCCTATTTCCCTCTCTTCCAAACCCCTGGAAACCACTAATGTATAGTATTTTCCGTGTGTATGGATTTGCCACTGCTGGACATTTCATATAAATGGAACCATACAATATAGAGCCTTTCGCGCCTGACTTCTTTCACCTAGTTGCATCCATGATGTAGCATGTGTCAGTAATCCATTCACTTCTATGGCTGAATTCCCTGATCCTGTTTTCTTCATACTGTTTGAATACAAAACTTAAAATAAGTTGAGAGTGAAGCTCTGTTTTAAGGGCACATCTATGAGGCCAATTCTTTTAAAAAAGGTGAAAAGGGAGATATTGTTGTGAAATGATAATCGTTGAGAAGCCTCAGCCAATTTGATAATGAAAAGTTTGGGAAATGTTGCAAAAAATTATCTGCTTTATATTAAAAGCCTTTTAAGCAAGGATTCAGGAGATTGTCTTTTTCTTGCAGGTAACTTAAATGAGTCAGAAGGAAATAACTGCACTTTAAAACAGATTTTGAAAGGATTCTATTTATTCTTAATAGACGAATGGGAGTACAGGTAGTTCACATTCAATATGGACTCCCTGTCCAAACACTGTTTATCGTTTTAGCCACCACTATCGAATTATATTTCTTGAGAGTAAGGCAGCTCAATTCCTGCATATTACTATTTTTTTTCCTGCATATTACTTTTTAAAATTCATCTATCAAATCCATTAATACAGTATAAACAAGAGATGTTCATGTTTCAGTGCAGTTCAAATATCAGGTATAAAGAACCACCAGCAAGAAAAAGAATCCTATATCTCTTGCCAGAATGTGGTCAGCTCTGGGGTGCTTTGCTAGCTGAAACACACTTTCATTGTTAAGAGGATAGAGGCTGTTTAAGAGGGATGAGAGCCAAAAAATGTTAACTACGTGTATGTGTTAAGAACAGTGCTAGGTTATCTCATATTCTATATCAGCCAAGGCTCACCATTTTACATATGTGAAAAGTGAAGTTAAAAGTGTTTTAGTAGGGCTTCCCTGGTGGCGCAGTGGTTAAGAATCTGCCTGCCAGTGCAGGGGACGCGGGTTTGAGCCCTGGTCCGGGAAGCTCCCACATGCCACGGAGCAACTAAGAGCATGCGCCACAACTACTGAGCCTGCACTCTAGAGCCCGTGAACCACAACTACTGAAGCCCACACACCTAGACCCCGCGCTCAGCAACAAAGAGAAGCCACCACAATGAGAAGCCCGCGCACCGTAACAAAGAGTAGCCCCCGCTCACCGCAACTAGACAAAGCCCGCGCATAGCAAGGAAGAGCCAACGCAGCCAAAAATAAATAAATAAATCTTTTTTTTTAAAAGTGTTTTAGTAACTTACTAAAAGGCACGCAATCAGTAAATCTGAGCAAGAATTCAATCCCAAATCTGTCACACTGAAGTTTAAGCTAATACATGAGATTAATAAAAACAGCACTAAATTAGAAGTTCAGAGATATTTTTAATTTCATACTCTTTCACTAACGCTCTTTGGAGATAAATCATTTCTTTTATATGGGCCTTAGTTTTCACAGCTATAATAGTTGGAAGCTTGACTAGATGATCTGTATGTAGTCTTCCAATTCTAAAATGTTCCACTCATTTGGATTCCTACAATAATTGCCCTTGCAATACATGCATGCTGCCACCAAGCAGCCGCAGAGACTGTTAGTTCCTTTTATATCCCTAGTGGGGAGTGCATTTTGACATCAGACTTACCGGTCAATAGTACAAACTGTTAATATAACTATAAAATAACAAAATAATAAAAAGTATTATTTCCTGTAAAGCAGAAGCTTTACATTGTCTGTGAATCATATCAGAATCACCTGTAGGTTTGTTTGGTTGTGTTTTAACATATTTATTGGAGTATAATTGCTTTACAATGGTGTGTTAGTTTCTGCTTTATAACACCTGTAGGTTTTTAAACATAAGAGGAAATCCATAACCCATTGAATGAGAATCTTCAGAGACAGGACATGGGCATCTGGATTTTTGGGCTCCCATCATCCGTATATTTTATTTTATTTTATTTTTTGCCTATGTACAATATTTGTCACATCCTCTTGAATCTTTAAATGTTTCTTTTTGTTTTAAAATTTTAGCATATTCCATAATCTTCACCTACTTTTCATAAGGTGTTATCTGTTATGTTTATTCGATCTTGTGCTTCTCCTGGTTGTCTTCTTTTTTTTCTTTTTTATTTGGGAGGTGGGGGCGCTGCCTCATGGCTTGCAGGATCTTAGTTCCCTGACCAGGAATTGGACCCTAGGGCCCCAGCAGTGAAAGCGCCAAGTTCTAACCACTGGACCACCAGGGAAGTCCCAAGACTTCTGTTTTAAATGACTTTTTCCCCACTCTAATTCATTCCTGGGATCAGTTTCATGTTTGAACATTAAACCAACCTTGCACTACTAGAATAAAGCTACTTTGATTGTGATATATGATTGTTTTACATACCATGGATACAGTTTGTGCTTCTGTTTACACATTTTGCATGCATGTTCAAAAGAGAAACTGGCCTGTGATTCTATTCTTGTAATATTCTTTTTAGTTTTGATCTGAAGCTTATGTTGGCCTTATAAATATTTTGAGCAATATATACTTTTCTGTTTCCTGGAAGATTTTTATGTAAGATTACCAATATTTCTTCCCTAAATATTTGGAACAATTTACTTGGAAAGCCATTTATCCCTGGAAATCATTTTCTGTAAAGGTACTTAATTATACAAACAACTTTTGCAGTAGATATAGGTTTTTGAGATATGTTTTCTTTCTTGGGTTAGTCTTGTTAGCTTGCATTTTTAAAGAACTTGTCATTTTCGATGAATTTTCAAATTTATAAATATAAAATTATCATAATTTTAACAGCTTTATTGGGATGTAATTTACATACCATAATTTCAACACTTTAATGTATACAATTCAGTGGTTCTCAGTGTAACCACTAAAAGACTTGTGTAAGCATCACAACAATCCAATTTTAGATTTCTGTCCCCCCACAAAAAACCCATTACACATTAACAAGCTTTTTTCAATCTCCCCAACCCTCTCAGCCCTAGGCAACCACTCATCTACTTCCTGTCTCTACAGATTTGCTATTCTGGGCATTTCATATAAATGGGACCGTACAATATGTGATGTTTTGTGAGTGGCTGCTTTTACTTTACATAATGCTTTCATGGTTCGTCCATGTTGTAACATGGATCAATAGATCATTCCTTTCTATAGCTGAATGCTATTCTATTGTATGGATATTCCACATTTTGTTTATTCATTTATCCAGTTGTCATTCGAATTATTTCCACCTTTTGTTTTTAGAAATACGCTTCTATGAACATGCACGTACAAGCTTTTGTGCAGACATAAGTTTTTATTTCTCTTAGGTATATATTTAGTAGTGGAACTGCTGGGTCATAGGGTAACTCTATGTTTAACACTTGCAGGAACTCTCAAGCTGTTTTGTAAAATGGCCGCACCATTTTACATTCCCACCAGCAATGTATGTGGGGTTCAATCTCTTCTCTTACAGCCTAGCATGTCATCTATGCTGGAAAACGTTTCACATGTAGTTGAGCAGGATGAGTATTTTACTGTTTGGTTGAGTGTTCTGTAAACATTTATTAGGTCTTGTTAATTCATAGTCTTGTCCAACTCTTCTATATCGTTGTTGATCTTCTGCCTAACTGTTCTATCCATTTTTGACTGTGGAGTACTGAAGCCTCTACCTAATGTTGTGCAATTATCTATTTCTTCCTTCAATTCTTCATGGATTTTGGTATTTTCTTCTTCGTGTATTTTGGTTTTACCTTATTCAGGGCAAATATGTTAAAGATTTTTGTATCTTCCCTCTCTTTATCATAAAATGTCCCTTTTCATATCTAGTAACTTTTTTGTTTGTTTTAAAGTCTATTTTTTCTGGTATTAGTATAGCCACTTCAGCAATGCTTACGGTTGCTATTTGCATGATGTATATTTTTTCATCCTTTTACTTTGTACACATTAGACTTTTGAATCCAAGCAGTGTCTCCTATAGAAAACATTTTTTAATACCCAGTTCGACAATATCTGCCTTTTGATTGTATTGTTTAATTCATTTACATTTAGTTTTTATTATTTATATGGTAGGATTTATTTATGTCTATCATTTTACCTTTGGTTTTCTACATGTCTCATGTTTTTGCTTTTTTGTTATTGTTCCTCCATTTTCCTTTTATAGTAAGTAGATATTTTCTACTGTAACATGTAATTCCTTTAATGATTTTTAACCACATTGTTTGAGTAATGGCTGCACTAGGGCTTATGTAATACATCTCAGAATCTCTTCAGATTTTTACTAGGTTCATTCCAGATAGAAACAGAAACTGTACTTTTATAGAGCTGTATGCCTTCCCCTCTTTTTTGTTTTTATTACATTTATATATGTTACATACTTAACAACATATTATTATAATAATTACTTCTCAGAAGCTTATTTTTTCAAAGAGCTTAGAGAAGAAAGTTGAGCAAATAAATATTTTTGAGTTTGTCGGGTTAATCTATTTACCATTTCTGGTTCTCTTCCTTTCTTCCTGCGGATTCAGCTTATGATCTACTGTCATTTTTATTCTAACACAGCTTTGTTCTCACTGCCTTCGTTGTGCCATATCATCAAATATATGATATTTTTTTATGTTATATAGAGAACAATCCAAATATAGTCATATTGTTTAGGCACTTACTTTTTAAATTAGTTAAGAGAAGAAAGGAGAAGAAATTTGAAATTACAGTATCTTTTATAATTCCCTACACAACTGCTCTAGTCAGCATTCTTTGTTTTGTTTTTATGGCTTGAGTTAACTGTCTGCTATCATTTGAAGAACTTCCACTAGTATTGCTTGTGAAGCCCGTCTGCTAACAATGAACTCACTCAGTTTCTGTTTCTGTTTCTGAGTTATGGTGAAGTATTGATGATAAGTTGTGGAGTGGTAGGAAAAACTAAAATGCGATGTGCTGTATGATGTATGTTTCACTGAAGTGTCTTGGTCAAATTCTAATGATTTATGATAGAAATCACATAAAGCAAGCATCACAATTCTCCAGGAATGTTCTGTAGAATGCTAATGTTAATGATGAATATGTGATCCCAAATCTTTCACTTGTATTGACCTTATCTCAATAATTCTTCTCCCAACAATGCCATAACTAGAGTTGAGTTCTAAAGTGTACCTTCCTCTTTTCCAATAGAAATGGTCCCACAATTTCAGAAAGTTCTCAAAGGTGAAAAAGTGCACACGGCGTTTATCACGTTTGCAAATGCCAATGAAAATGCTAAGGTGACACTGTCCAAAAGGCAATATTCTTCTGTGAGGGCACCCAACTTTAAACAAATACACATATTCTAAATACAGCTTAGATCTGTGACATGTTTTGGCCAATGAAGTGTGAGCAGACATGATGGCCTTCAATGAGCAGCAGAGGCCTTAAATGGGCTTGTGCAGTTGGGCTCACCTCTTATGTTTCAGTGAACTTTGTGAGAAGACAGGGCCTGGGAGCTGCGGCCTCACAGTTGGGCTCCAGAGGAAGATGTGTGTTACAGACCTCAAACTGACCCAAAACACGGAGCAAAACCAGCCATCTAGAGGTCTAAAAGAGAGCCACTGCAGCTAGCCAATAGGTCCAAGAAAAATAAATTCTTGTTTATGGAACTGAGTTTTGGGTCGATTTGTTCCAAAGCATTATCACAGCAAGAGCTGACTAACACAACATCCTCCAAATCATTGTTATGTAAATGGTGCCACCATGCCTACAAGTAAGGCAATTGTGTACTCAAATTGTGAGAGTCCTTGAACTCTTGGTGCCTCTCCAACACAATGTACATGGCTAAATTTCCACAAATAAGTTCACTAATATACCACAAAGATCTCCCTAAGCTTTTATTAAATGTAATGCAAAGTTCTTTCTTTTCATTTTCTGCTTCTACATAGTTAAAATGCTTTTTATCAATGTAAAATGGCTCTTACCTTTTGGCTTCTGTCGTGAGAGTCTTTTGAACTCTGAAACACTGTAGGATATCACCTATATATGGAATCTAAAACATACAACAATTGAATAAATATAACAAAAAAGAAGGAGAGTCACCGATATAGAGAACAAACTAATGGTTGCCAGTGCGGAGGGGGAGGAGGGGGCAATACAGGGGTGGGGAAGTGAGAGATGTAAACTACTGGGTGTACGACAGGCTCAAGGATGTATTGTACAACACAGGGAATATAGCCAATATTTTGTAATAACTGTAAATGTAAAGTAACCTTTAAAAAGGATATAAAAATTTTTTAAAAAGAAATTCATACTTAAAATTCGAAACAATTTAAATGTCCATCAACAGGAAAATGCACATATAAATTATTGGATTTCCCTACATGGGAATCCTACGTAGCGAGGAAAGTACATGAACTAGACAGATCTTTACGTGTCAGCATGGATGAACCTAGCAAAGATAACACTAAATAAAGCAAGTAACAAGAGAAAACAAAATAGAATACGATATGCAGTTTAAGAATACTTAAAATTGTAGCCTACATAGAAAGACATCCATGCCAGTGATGGAGACCAAGTTCAGAAGAGTGGTTACCCAGGGTCAGCTGGGGAGTGGCTGTGTTTGGGAAAGTGGTCACACCAGAGACTCTTCAACAGGAATGGTAATGTTTCACTTCACACGCTGGCTGGAGGACGGAGGAGTGTCTGCGATGTTATAATGTGAGCACGCTGCATGTAAAAGCCATTGCTGACCACATCTAGGGGAACTGATGCGTGGGAGCTGGTAGTGGGTGGAGCCATCCAGAAGGTGGTGGTAGAAGAGGAACGTTGTACACGTAACGCCTAAGGCCTGACCAGAGGACGACCACTGCTCTAGAAACTGGACACAAATCCAACTTCTACGGCCAATCTTACAAGACAAACTGAGGCATATTTAAAATTTTAACACTTTATGTGCGCAAAAACAGATTCAATTCAGGCAGCACAAAGCGGAAGAGGTGAGGAGCACTCCAGCCACAGGAGCTGCAGAGATGTTTATTTTAAAAAGGCAGAAGCAAAGCAAGGAAACGAGTGATTTGCTATGGCTTTAACGCCTAGTTGGTGGTTTGTGACTGGGTGTCCTCAGCGGTGTTCGTCACCCTGAGGCGCTGACAGGCTTAGATTTTGGTTGGTTTAAGTAGGCGGCCGCATCGCTAGAGCCACCGCAGGCTAACGGCCTCCTTGCAGGGTTAATTTACTAACACCAATTGAGTCCTTCCTCTTACTCAGTCACTTCACTTCCTACGCCTCAGTTTCTCTTCTCTAAAGTGGATATTCAGTAGTAAATTCTCTGTGGAGGTGTCAGGACAAAACAAAGTGATTATTAGGAACCACGATCATGTCCTGAATGCACGGAACACGTCACCGTTTGCCAACCACCGTGTCAAGTCAGCAGAAACGACAGAAATTAAGAGCTCTCCGCAGAAATTCACACACCCGTGCACCAGGTAAGGGACCACAGGCAGACGTTCACTCAGCCTTTCCTGCGTGCCTCAAGGAGTTCACGCTCTCTCCTGGGCGGGGCGAGCAGAGACACTTTGAGGGAGTTTAACTACTTTGAAAATGCGCTGATACAACCATGTCTCACTTTTGTTTGGATCAGTCAGCAAACGCTTTTTGGAAACCCCAAATTCTCCACACCTCCTACCTTTTGCGCTGCCGAAGTCTCGAAGCTGCCGACACCGCTCCTCAGGCCGCGTCGTCAGGGGAGGCGGGTCTGCGTGCGGACGCACGGCTTAAGCCGCAACCCCGCGGCTCGGGAGGCAGTTGATGCCCGCGCCAACACCAGGCCGCGCGTGGGCTCCGGAGCGCGGCATGGGGGCCCCGGCCTAGCTGGGGCCCGTGGCCCTATGTCTTCTGGCTGCTATGCCGGTCCTGCCCACGATGCGGGGCCGCAGCCGCCGGGTCGCAGCCGCCGGGCGGTGGGCGCCCGAGGGGCCGGGAGGCGAGCCGGGACCCACAGGAGGGTGTGGGCATCCTGTCTGCAGCCAGCGTCCCCGAGGCCGCCCTCAGGCCATGAACACTCGGTGAAGCTGCGCCCGGACAGCACGGCCGACTCCTTCTCGCGCTCTGAGGACCTGTGCGCGCTGCAGGACTCGGTGCCTCTGCCCTCCGTGCGGGCTTCCCTGAGGGAGGGCCTGCTGGACTTAACGCCGACCGCCTCCGCGGGCTAGACTGGGCGCCGCTCCTGAGCACCCTCTGCCCGTGATCTATATCCAGAGCTTCTTCCAGCCACGGCTTCTCAAGACAGTTTTGTACTTCCCGCTTCCAGGGGCCCTCGTGTGGGCGCTGAGAAGCGGGGTATTAAATGGTTAAAGGTGGAGGGTGGGCACTAGAACCGATGCCCAGTGCCCGGGTGTGCGTGCACTAGACGGGGCGTGCGGCCTAGGACTCCTGCCAGCTCGGTGACCCCGGCCGAGTGCCTTAAGGCTTCAAGGTCTCAGTGTTCTCATCTGTAGCATGGGCTTAACAGGACCCAGCCTCCGTGGCGGTTACAAGGATGCACTGTGTTAATGCTTCTAGACTCTACAAAGTAGAACACTTAGCACAGTTTGGAGTATCGTTAATTGTTGCACAGATGTTACCTGGTCTGTTGAATGACTTTGCCTGGTACACACCAAAGCGATTAGGAAATGGATATATCCCAGCTTCATTTCCTTTCCATTCAAACAGGGCTCGGGAAAAAAAATTTTTTTTCAATAGGTGTATCATATATAGTGGAAAGA
Source organism: Orcinus orca (assembly GCF_937001465.1). Classification (NCBI taxonomy): domain Eukaryota; kingdom Metazoa; phylum Chordata; class Mammalia; order Artiodactyla; family Delphinidae; genus Orcinus; species Orcinus orca. The sequence goes on along the minus strand of NC_064575.1, from coordinate 35,636,718 downwards.
GCACCGGTGTGAAGGCAGCTTAGGGTTTGAATTCCAGGGCTTATGCTCTCTGTGGCCTGGACAGGTTTCTTTTGCACTACAATCCACACACTTGTAAAATGACATTAAAAACCACTCTTTCTGTGGGTTCTTAGAATTAATTAAGCAGGTTATGTGTGTAAAGTATCCTGGCACTTGAATGAGTTGTCAGAACCAAGGGCTGCTGGAGACGATGCTTCTGCCCTAGGTAATCTTCCCTTCTACTGGGCAGCAAGTAAACACAAGCACAGGAGTCAGTGCTCTGGAAGAAGTGAGTTCTGCTGCTACAGAGCACAGAATCTCTTTTTTCTTTGATTTAATTTTTATTCTATATTGGAGGATAGTTGATTTACAATATTGTGTTAGTTTCAGGTGTACAGTAAAGTGATTCAGTTATACATATATCCATTCCTTTTCAGATTCTTTTCCCGTACACTTTGTTACAGGATATGGAGTAGAGGTCCCTGTGCTATGCAGTAGGTCCTTGTTGATTATTTTATATATAGTCGTGTGTATATGTTAATGCCAAACTCCTAATGTATCCCTCCCCGCCATCTTTCCCCTTTGCAGAGCACAGAAACTTGGAAGGGCAAGTTCAGGGTAGGATTCTTGGAGGAAGTGCCGTCCTTTCTAAGGATATGTAGAAGCTCCTGGGGTGGCAGGAGAGAGCAGTGTGTGTTGAAGTTTGAGAAATGTAGGAAAATATGGCAAAACTAATGTACAGGACTGGAACTCAGGGTTTGGGAAAGAAATGAGAGTCGATACTGAAAACTTAGTGGGGCCCAACAGAAAGGCGCCTTGTTTGTCCTGTCAGAAGTTTGGATGTTTATCCTGAAGGCTGCGGGAAACACCAAAGAACAGTGAAATGGATTTCTGGTTTAGAGGCTCACTTGGACCTCCATGTGGAAGGCAGTTGATTGGGTGCAGGGTGAATTGTAATCTAAGGGTCCCACTTAAGTTATAAAAGGTGGGACCGGGTTTTGCAGATCTGAGAGAGAATGGGTGAGGCCTGGTGACCAGTTAGAAAAGGGAGGGGAGCAAGCGTGGGTGACAGTTTACAGCTGCATCTTTTTGAGAGATACAGAGCACAGTAGAAAGGGATTGGGGGTGGCGAGAGGATCTTACTTCATCTTCAGTGCTTTAGAGGGGCCTGGTAGATAGGTCTGGGCCCAAGGTACAGATGTGGGCTTTTGGGAGGACAGGTGTTTGAAGGCATGGTAGAGACTTAGGTTATCCACAAGAATATCCAAAGAATCATAGGTCTGAGAGTTTTTTTAAGTGTGTATATTTGAGGATGTTTATAAGCTGAGAGAAAGTAGCCAACAGAGGAAGGGTGTAAAGATCTAGGAGAGGAAGTGATTGTTCATTTGTTTTTGAAAAGCTGAACACTTATCGTGTGCCTGGCCCGTTTCTAGGATCTGGGGTTCACACCTTATGTTATCTCTTCTGCAAGGACAGTTCAATTCATCCCCTGGTGAAAAGAAGTCAGATGATTCTTTGCATCCCATTCAGGTGTAAGAACTGTTTTGTACCTCTGAAGGGAAGCAAGCTCTATCCTTTGGTCACCTGCTGATGATAATAGCATTGGCTGAGACCTGACCATTTACAGTGAAGGCACTTCTGTAGGTAATAAGTTCCAGGAGGGCCCGAACTGAGTATGTCTGTTTCAGCATTTAGCATGGTTTAGCATCTGAGAGGCCGGTACATTATTGGCATATAGTAGACTTAAAAATGAATATTTGTGGATTGTCTGAATGAGTGGATGTGTGTGATTCACATCCTATTTGCAGGTCCTATGCCCTGCAATGGATTTTCAGTGTCAGGTTGTGAAAGTATTTATGACGGGGATTGGCATTGTTCCCTATCTAATGGATAAAGATTACACATGAAAGGACTTTACACTGACATCCTAAAAGCCTCATAGGAATTACTTAACAAAAAAATAAAATTGGATTCTGTATAATTTCTAATTAAGCTGGCCAGAACACTGGTATTTCAGCCAGTCCTCTGGTAGTTCCGATGACGTCCCCATGATCACCCCGGCATAATCAGAATGGCTTTAGGATTTGGGAGCCAAAATGTTCCTCAGTATTTACGGCTTTGCTCGTCCATTTAAGAAAATGGACTATTGAAAAAATAGCTTCAGACACAATATGGCATTATATGATTTAGCATGAAATCTGAGAAATATAGAGGTTATCGGAAGCCTGCAATGGTAACGTTCCCTCTGCTATTGAAGTTATTGTCTTTAAACAAAGATTCTACATCACTAATGCTAAATATATATATTTTATGATATTCAGGTTAATTTCCAATTCTAAGGAAGTAATTGGTTGGTTGGTATGAGAGATGGTGTGGCTTCCAAAGGTGAAAAGTATTATTTTGTTGTAATTTCCGGCTACCTAGGGATGGGAGAGGCCCAGGACACTGCAGTCAGTATATTATGTGGAGCAGGTTATATTGTGGTTTATTTATGAACTTTTACATGTTTATTTTCTTCTTTGCGGTATGCGGGCCTCTCACTGTTGCGGCCTCTCCCGTTGAGGAGCACAGGCTCCGGACGCGCAGGCTCAGCGGCCATGGCTCACGGGCCTAGCCACTCCGCAGCATGTGGGATCTTCCCCGACTGGGGCACGAACCCGTGTCCCCTGCATCGGCAGGCAGACTCTCAACCACTGCGCCACAAGGGAAGCCCACATGTTTATTTTCTATGCAAGTTTGTGTGCTCCTTTTTGAGTTTTGGTAGATAAGTGTTTTGTAACTTTGGAATACTTGGAGTTATATATATATATATTTTAATGTAGTAGTTAAAGCCGTGGAGAGTGTACTAGTCTACCTAGGTTCAAATTCTGGCTTTACCCTATGACTTCCCTGTGGCTTCCTCTGCTCACCTATTAAAAAGGAGGATAATAAGACTGCTGTGGTGAGTTACATACTAAGTGCTATTTAAGCATTTGCTATAATGATCATGTATACTCGAAGGCAAGGAACTTGCCCCTTGATCGTCTCTGTATTCCTAGTGCTTAAGAATTCCTAGTGCTTTCCTAGTGCATTGTCTTAGGATAGAGATAGCTCAGTATAGTTCTTCTCACTATAAAGTACTGTTACGTTGAAAGTCTTTGCTTGTGTACTAATAATCTATGACATATCTGCTGAGGACAAGGAAAGGAATAGTTTTAAAACTGCAATGGATAACAAAAGATTGTATGATGTAACGCCTTTATTATGTAATTATAAAACTAACAAATGATCATGGTAGAAAATTTGAAAAACTCCTAGACAAAAGAGAGATCAACAACATTTGGAGTAACTTTCAGAGTGTAGAGTTGTCCATGAATATTAGTGCTTTCATATTTTCCAGGACTTTCAGTAGACTCTGCTTCTTAAGAGTCTATTCATGATATTTTACTTTAATGATGTTTTCATCATGGGGACACACACACACACAGAAATCTGTTAAAAAAAAAAAAAAGAAAGGCATGTAAATCACTGATGTTTCAGATAGCCACATGAAATAAAGTGAGAAAGGTCAACAAGCTGAAAGAATGTGGAGTAGCATCTCCTTAATTGCTTACATAACTCTGATAATTACCTCTTTGTGGATAAAGTAATTAATGGGGAATCTAATTCAAGAAAAATGTATGAACTGCAAGCCTTCTCAAAGCCAAGTATTTCTTTCCACAAAAGGTTACTTTCTACAGCCGTGCTTCCTTATTACCAGACAGGGAAAGAGTATTGTATGGCAAAGGATCTTCCTGAAGGAGGGTGCTTCCCACACTGATTGTCATAAATGACTTCGGAATGACTGTTGCTGTATTACCAAAATCTTAAACTAGGATATTTTTGACAAATGCGGTCCTTAGTTAATTTTTAGAGCTACAAACTGTCAGATGGCTCTGAAATAACAATTGTCTGGCTATTCTTCAGGGTGATCACAATATGGTAATGACCTTGAGGTATGACTAAAAAGCAGGAAGGTGTGAGTCTTCCTTTGGTGCCAGAGTGAAATGCGAGTTGGAGTTGGAGTTGGAAAAGAGGCCCACAACCAAGTGATAGAGAAGGAAATGTGAGGTCATTGGTGAAAAACCAGGTTGAAGTTAAGGTGAAGAGGCATGAGGAAATGGGCAACTGTTCCAGTATTACAAAGATCATCAAGAAGCATATCCATGAATGTGGTTTGTATTGCAATCTGCTGAAAAAGAGACAAATATCCTGGCCTGGCCTTCATGGAGATTATATTTTATTGATTCTGATAATAGATTATTGTTGAAAAGGGCCTCCTATAAATTATAACCATGCAAAGGCAGCAAGATAATTTATTTTTCTTTATGTATGTGTTTCTCATTCCTACTCACTTCTCTCTTAGGGGAAGAGAAAATCACACACACAAAAAAATGTCAAGTCTCAGCTATTCCTTTTCAAAATAATTTTTTTCCAAATTCCAGTGGAGGCAATAGGTTAACTGTTAAGATTTGTAAGGCCCAAAAACTAGATTTTTACAAAGTGTAGCCAAATTCCATTCCATAAATAATAGCTTTGGAAAGAATATGTGGTGATACAAAGTTGGAAAAAGCTGGTTTTCCTTCCGTGAATGGCTTCACTGTGTTGGGAGAAGAGGCACAGAAGAAATCAAAGTAATTAAACATGGGGTGAGTTTTCCTGATAGGGGACTCTAGTGCTTTAAAATAGACTAGATAATCCTAGGGATAATCTGAGGGTAGAACAGACCAATGCCTCATTTCCAGTCTGGTACCCTGGAAGAAAACAGTGTATTTCCTTTGAGGTCTTGAGAGGTTTTTCTTCTGCTTTGTTTTGGTTTTGGTTCATTTTGCAATCAACCTTATTAAGGTATCATTTACATACAATAAAATGCAGACATTTTTAGTCAACGGTTCAGTGACTTTTAATTAATGTATACATTTGTTTAACTACCACCCCCATAAAGATAGATAACAATTCTAAAACCCTAGAAAGTTTCCTCCTAGGCTTTTGCAAAAGTATCCCCATCTCCCACCCCAAGGCAACCACGGATCTGTTTTTTATCTTTAGAGATGACTTTTGCCCAGTTTAGAATCTCATGTAAGTTGAATAATACAGTAGGTGCCCTTTTGATCTGGCTTCACTTGCTCAGCATATGGTTTTTGAGATGCATTCATGTTGGGATGTTTTAAACCAGGACTTTAGCCTGGGTGGCTGATGTTGTCTGAAGGCACCTATAGGTACATCTGAGTCTCTGGCATTGTCACTGTCTGTTCTTGGCTCAGTATTTTCAACTTAACTAAGAAGCACAAGGTTGAAGTAAGGAAGATCATTGTCAGTATAATGGAGGTGAAGTGGGTTCTGTTATATAATATTCTCAGCAAAAATAGACCTGCTTGGAATCATTGTGTTGATAATCGACAAGGATTCTCTTCCTCCAAAAGCCTTGATACTATATAAAACTTCTAAAGGACGCTGTCCTAGGACCCTTCTTTTAGTTTTCATATTTTGGGAAACATTTCTGGAAAATTCAAATGCTCGCAACCTGAAAGAAGCAATTATTCACCTGAAGCCTAACTCTGCTAAAGTTGAGTTGTCCGACCTTTACATACTGATAGAACCCAAATAGCCTTGCAAAACAATGCTCTCTTGTTGGGTATAAGCATATAGATTGTTTAAGATGGACGTGTATATGCAGTAAAGTGAAAAAACAAAGAATCTTTGAGTTTCCCTTGCTTGTTTTTTTTTATTTTTTCATTTAAGTTTCTATAGCGTATGCTAATAGCTCAGGGAAACCTCAGGTTAGTTTTAGGTCCACTCTTTACATAAATGTTGAAGTACTCCATACCCACCTTTTTTCTACCTTCCTTCTTTTCTTCCATCTTTCCTTTCTAACTTCTTATAATCCATTATACTTAATCCTGCATTTGCTGAGGTGGCAATTAGTGTAGGAAAATACTGTGAAATTTTGCTGTTCAGAATGCATGTTGACCAAATTCTATATTGAGAAAAGGTCTGAATTTACCCAGAGTAACCCTTTCTCAGAGTCTTTGAATAAACGCCATAGAAATTGGGCTATATATAATATCCTGACAGGTATGTAGAACTCATAGCAATTGCCCTAAAGAGCTTACCTAGCATAGATGCATATGAATGCATTTAATGATTGTTTTATTGGCAGCAGTGCCGACATACACAGTCTGTTTTGTTTTATATCATTCTCATTACCTGCTGTTTACCACTGTATACATTGCTAATGGCGTGGTTTCTATGGCTTGTGAATTTCACGGCCAAATAATATGTAATTTATTGCACAATTCAGTGTGGAAGATGGAGACTCCATAACTTTTCGTGTGCTCTTTGCCCCTTTGGAATGTATTACACTGAGATCAGGCAAAGTAATAAATTTATTTCAAATGTGCATGATAGCTTAACATCAATTAGGACTGATGGGCAATATTTCTTCTTCCAGCAACATAACAGTTTTTAAAGACTAAGCCATTGAACGTGGAGTCACTGAACATGGGACTCAGTTCACTGGGATCCTTCTTAGAAAAATAAAGGACAACTTGGATTGGATTTGTGTGGCTTATTCAAGTAGTAACTAATCAGCTACATGTTGGTAAACTTAATTTGTCACAATCGTTTGGTATTTTATTAACTCTCTTCCCCTTCTTCCCCCGACTCTCACGAGAACGGATCATGAGTATCTTAAAACATATTAAGTCATCTTCCATCCCTGTTAATCTAACTACAGACGCACACTTTCCTTATCCAATGTAACTTACTGTCTTTTAGAGTGGCTGGGGTTTTAATTCTCTACAAAATTAAAACCAGCGAAGAGAAACATTTTCAAGGAGCCACCACATTGTAGCGCTTTAGAAAGAAGACTTTAGAATTAAGGGCAACTATATCATTTTATAGCTAAAGCACCTGAGGCCTAAAGTAGGAAGGTAACCATCAAGGTCAGGGAAGGGGTGGAAGATCAGGTTTCAAGCTGAGGAAGAGTCTACAGGGACTCAATCTGAGCAGGTCGGAAACTGAAAGAGACCACAAATGTTCTAGGAAGGCTGGCATCTGGCCTCAAGTGTGGCATTCAGACAGGGAGTGGGCCCGGGGGAACTGCGCTTCTGCAGTAGGCAGAGAAGTCCACTTCCTCTCCGGAAAGTGCCACTGACATCAGGGAGTTGAGGGGAAAGAGCAATGAATTCCAGTCCACCTGAGAGAGAAGGCCAGTTTGATTAACTCTGAATTTAGGCTTATTTCAGATACTTCTTGAGAAAGAACTTGGACAAGAGCAAGTCCCATGCAGCCTCTTTTAAATCCATGCCCAGTATTTTCTGGTGGAGCTGCTTAAACCCTCCAAGTGACTCCAGTATTTTAATTTCACTCTATATTTAATTCCGACAGTTCTATGATTGACTATTTAATGGTCAAATGAGTAGGGTCACAAAAGAGTGTGAATGTATTTTACAGGATGAGGATGGGCGGAGTGGAGCAGTCTGGAATAGGACACCAATAAAAACGGATCTTGGTAAAGAAGAACGTCTATTAGAAATGGAGAGGAATTCGCAAGGAAATTAGTGCCTGACACCACGCCCTTCTCTCTGCATGTTTAGAAGCTAGTTTCTAATTTTATTTTCATAGGAGATGTGCCTGTGATGAATTGTCTTTTACCTCCACACAATTTATCACATGGACATATTGTGAAGTTTGTGTGAGAGAAAGCAAGTATTAGAATGTGTCTTGCAAGGAGCTATAAACACTTCCTGGAACAATCTAGGGTAGAAGGAAAAGGAAAGGAAGGTGGAAACAAAGGAGAAAGACAGCTAATGATGCTGGAGTCTCCCGCTGGGATTTGTGGTATCTCTTTTTGAAACTAAGTACAGAAAGTCAGACCTTGACTGATTGTTTCTTGATCACGGTTTGTTTTCATTTTTGTTTTTCTCTTGCTCTCTCATCAGTTATTCCAGCCAGTGCCAAGTCATTTTCAGTTTCAGTAAGCATGCCTGTCTTGTTTCCATTTGCATTATTCATGCAAACGTTGAACTGATGACCCCGAGTTATCACGGAAATAAGTGGATAAACCTAAATAAAATCTAACAGCACAAAAGAGTAATAATAAAATATATCAAAAATTAGAATGCATTAAAACAAATGGAAGAAGAAAAAGTAGTAAAAGAAATTTAAGATCTCAGCATTGCCTGAGAAGCAGTAAAAGAGCTAATAAGTCATGGTACATGTGTAACTGCTACTTGTGTAAAATTAACAAGCTAATATAAGGGAAAATGGAATTTGAAGAAATCTCAAAGGAAGAAATAAGAACAAAAGGAACATAACAAGGTGGGACAAAGAGTAAACAAGGAGTAAACGGTCTGTAAGAAAATACATTAACTGTAAATACTCAAATTAAAGGACAAGGATTATTGAAACAAACAAAAAACATAATTCTATGCCACCTACAAAAGACAAGAGTCAGATTGAAAATGAAAGGATTCAAAAGTTATGTCATAACAAATAAGTAAAATTGAAGAAGATTTTTTAATGTTAACATAGATTTGAAAGCAAAAAGTATCACTGGCGATAAGGCAGGATAATAAAACCCACTGTTACTTTACAAGGAATAGATTATAAATCTAAACTTCAATGCAATATATGAAGGGAAATTCCAAAAATCTAAGTAGAAATAGAAAAATCTAAATTACCTAGATCAGAAACATAGAACCACAACAACAAATCAGCAGATTATAGAAGATCTGAATACCATCATGAAAAACTTTGGCCTAAATTTACATAAAACACCGCACCAACAATGATGGAATATATATATTATGCAGAAATTTTTAGGTGCACATGGCACATTTATAAAATTGACTATATTCTGGTTATAACACAAGACTCTGAATAAGCAAGAAATTTAAACCTATATAACCAATATTTTACCAAATAGTTGGATATTAAAAACATACTTCTGATCATTATGTAGGTCAAAGATAAAGTTGCAATGGGAATTAGAATTTTATTAATTCAATGATAATGAAAATATGCCATAAAAAAACCTGTGGGTTGCAAATAAAGCTGTGGTCATAGAGAAGTTTATGTATTCCAGTTATACTCTCTAAATATAAAAGGGAAAGGAATAAAGCAACTAGAAGATAACCTATCACCCTGAGGTAGGCAGCTAGCTCCTGAACTGTACCTGTTGGGGAAGGTAGGGCAGAACTTCAGGAGGCCAGCTGGGAGCACGGTGAACACCATGTCAGGAGCAGTCTCCAAGAAAGAGAATTTAATGTACAAAGGGATGCCTAAAATATATTTAAGAGCTAGCACCCTGACCCCTCTTAAGGATGACTTGTGTTGCTGGGGAAAAAATAAGAAGTGCTCGATGTAGAAGGTGAATAGCTTTATAATTCCCAGGAGAATCTTGGTACCAGGACCACACAAGAAAGAACTTGGAGTCCCCATGGCTAATCCAGCAGAGAGAAAAGGAGGAACAGAGATGCGAGAGAAAATAAAGGGAACTCTTGGTGCAATTCTGTGCTGCTGCAGGCCCAAGTCCAGGTATGTGCTCTCTATCTCCACATCTTAAATAAAAGCCACCATGTTCCTCAGTCTTTCAGGTACTTAGAATTTCTCTTTAGAACCTGAAAATGGGGTCACGTTTCCTGTCTGCATTGCTAGAGTACAAAATAGAGGCAGGATGTTTGAAATAGTTCTCCATCTGGCAGAGGAGGCCTTGAAGCTGTGAGCCACTCACTGCAAACCAGCAGGACATGAAGGATTCTTGAGCAGATCTGAAGCTACTGGGAGGCCTTTGAGGAGTTAAATCCCATAGTAAATACTGTACCTTCAATGGCCCCTTCTCCCTCTCTGTCCAGCCTTCCTCCACTCCCGTGGGGGCCCAAAGGGGTTAAATGAGCACTCTTTGACTTGTACTTGGTGGTCCCAGAACTTGACGTGGGCTTGGAGACTTCCATGAAAAGTCTGCCTTCCATCTACTGGCTTGGGTTTCTTGGGCTCTCTGCTCCAGGCTAATCCCTTCAACCTGCTTTTTCCATTTCTGCCAATAATCCCCCTCTCCAGACCTTCCTAATGCTCTTCTGGGGCGGGAGGAGACTTACTGAGGGCAATATTTATTTCTAGAGGGAGAGGTGACCACATGACTTTACAGTGGTCGTCCCCTTGATGATTCAGTTTCTGTCTAGATTAGTCGTGGGTGTTTGTGCACCCCAGCCTCACCCCCAGGAGGCTTTAGAACACTGTCCTTATCTCAGCACTGAGCCTCTATCTAGCCTCCTTCCCTCTCTCTCCTTACCCATCTTTACCCACAGACTCGCAGGCTTTCTGCACTTCTGATGAAGATAAGCACTTCACAGAACCTCTGCTACAGAACCAAACATATTGAAATGACTCTTTACGAAGATACTGAAACAACAGAAAAAGAATACATGACGATTGTTTCTCCTGAGGGTTCACTTACTTAGGGGGCCTTTAGCAAACTTTGACTGATAAATCTAACCTTTCCTTCCTTGGCAATAGTTGATCACACTGTGAGGAAAACAAGTTAGAGAATGGAAAAATAATATTTGGATTTCAACGAAATAATAAAGATGCAGGGGCTATCTTTGACTTTTGCAAGGTGAGAAGACAGTTTACATTTTGATTATTTGATGGCAGGAATCCCTTTTAAAACAGGGCCAGTCTACATGATGCCTTTAAAAATCAACCTTTTCAAATATAGCCATAACCCCCACAAGATTTCTTGATTTCTCTGGGGTCAGATAAACCGTCACATTTCACAGTGGTGCCCTGTACATGAAAGTGATAAACATAACCTGGAAGCACAGCAGTGGCTAAAAATATGGAGCTGGTAGCCATTCGTTGAAATTATTTTTTGCTTCTAATTCATTGCATAAAATGCTAATGTCCAAATTAAGGCAGGTACATCTTACCAACCGTCAAGAGCTTCAACCCTGCTAACAGCTAAGTATGCACTTTTAAACCCTACTTTGACTGCTCCAGAAACTTACTGGGTTTCTTTAATGCCTCTTTTACTATTTCCTTTGTGTCATTTTGTTTTTCTTTAAAAACACAGCTGTGTGATCTTGGGGAAGTTATATTATTTCCTTGAGACTTGGTTGCCTTCTCTGTGCATATCTGGGTATAATTTTAGTATTGCTCAATAAAATTTTTGTTGATAATGAAAATATTCTATATCTGTACTATGTAAAGCAGTATTCAACAGCTACATGGAGCTAATAATAAACATCTTTGAAATATGGCAAATGCAACTGAGGAACTGAATTTTTAATCTTATTTTTAAATTTGTTTAAATATAAATAACGCCACGTGGCTAGCATCTGTTGACAGTGCAGATCTACATAATATTTTAAGGACACTCTCCACTCAAAAACTCTACCATTCATTAACTCAACCTAAATATTTTTGCCCCCTGACAAACAGAAAATAATTTATGCTTCCCTTGAAATTATCTGTCAAGTCCTTTATCAGTTTGGGGACATTATATTCTTAAAATTCACTTTGCTTTATGAAACTTTAATAATGTTGGAGTTCCCTGCCCTTGGTACCACCTTTGTGATGATGGGAAATATTGTGGATGATCAAGGGCCATTTCAAGAGATCATGGAGAGAAATCTCCTTTTGGATTTAATTTCATTATGAGGATGTCAAAATGCTAAATTACTTAAAATAAAACCCATACCGTTTTTATGCTAAGTTATATTCTACATGTAGCTGGAAAAATGTTAAAAAGATTTTTAAAGAACTGCACATCTATTTTTGAAGCTGATTTGGCTGTTCAAGGCTTGTTAGCACTTTATCCATCTCAGTGCTATTTCACTTAGTAAACAAATGCAGTTGCCATAATTGCTGCATATGTGTCTGTGTTCCCTTCTAGGCTATATTTTTTTTTTTTTTTTTTCTAGGCTATATGTTTTTGAAGTTAGAAACTATATTTATATCACAGCGCCTATGTATAGCACAATATCCATTGCTAATTCAGATTGTGTTTTAAGATATGAGGCAAAATGTAAGACTTTTATTATAGTCATAAACATCTAGCAAACCAACCAGAAAATAAAAGCGAACTTTCAGTTGGTTGGCCGAGAACAAAAGAACGAAGAATACCTAGTGCAAAACCATATCTCTAATAACTACTGTTGAATTTAGAGCACACACATGCTAAAAAATATCTTATCAAAGATTTGAGGTTGGACCAGAAAAAATTATATCAGAAGTGAAAATAATCATGTGGTCTGACCAGCGTGTATCACACAAAGTAAGTGTAAACTATATATAAAGTAGATAGACTACGAGGTTCTACTGTATAGCACAGGCAACTATATTCAATACCTTGTAATAACCTATAATGGAAAAGGATCTGAAAAAGAAATACATATATCTGAATCACTTGGCTGTACACCTGAAACACAACATTGTCAATCAACTATACTTCAAGTAAAACAAAACAAAAGAAAAAACTAAGTGTAAAGGGAAGTATAGTTTTATAAATTCACCTCTGATATCCAATGGACCAACTGAAAGACAACAGAAACTATAACTATCTAGGAGACAGGACATGGCCGGCAAACAAGGCCGTTACCCTCGGTAACGGTCATACCTGCCAAAAAATATACAGACTAGCCTGCATTCATGAATACATAGGAATTCTTCATTTATCTGGCATTGTTAGGCAATGAGGTATTGTATGTTAGGAGAAGTTTTTTTAAAATGACAAATTGAAGAGGAGTTATTTTAACCTTCACTCGGTAATTTTTTTCCAGCTACATGTAGCATATAACTTAGCATAAAATCGGTATGGGTTTTATTTTAAGTAATTTAGCATTTTGACATCCTCATAATGAAATTAAATCCAAAAGGAGATTTCTCTCCATGATCTCTTGAAATGGTCCTTGATCATCCACAATATTTCCCACCATCACAAAGGTGTTACCAAGGGCAGGGAACTCCAACATTATTAAAGTTTCATAAAGCAAAGTGAATTTTAAGAATATAATGTCCCCAAACTGATAAAGGACTTGACAGATAATTTCAAGGGAAGCATAAATTATTTTCTGTTTGTCAGGGGGCAAAAATATTTAGGTTGAGTTAATGAATGGTAGAGTTTTTGAGTGGAGAGTGTCCTTAAAATATTATGTAGATCTGCACTGTCAACAGATGCTAGCCACGTGGCGTTATTTATATTTAAACAAATTTAAAAATAAGATTAAAAATTCAGTTCCTCAGTTGCATTTGCCATATTTCAAAGATGTTTATTATTAGCTCCATGTAGCTGTTGAATACTGCTTTACATAGTACAGATATAGAATATTTTCATTATCAACAAAAATTTTATTGAGCAATACTAAAATTATACCCAGATATGCACAGAGAAGGCAACCAAGTCTCAAGGAAATAATATAACTTCCCCAAGATCACACAGCTGTGTTTTTAAAGAAAAACAAAATGACACAAAGGAAATAGTAAAAGAGGCATTAAAGAAACCCAGTAAGTTTCTGGAGCAGTCAAAGTAGGGTTTAAAAGTGCATACTTAGCTGTTAGCAGGGTTGAAGCTCTTGACGGTTGGTAAGATGTACCTGCCTTAATTTGGACATTAGCATTTTATGCAATGAATTAGAAGCAAAAAATAATTTCAACGAATGGCTACCAGCTCCATATTTTTAGCCACTGCTGTGCTTCCAGGTTATGTTTATCACTTTCATGTACAGGGCACCACTGTGAAATGTGACGGTTTATCTGACCCCAGAGAAATCAAGAAATCTTGTGGGGGTTATGGCTATATTTGAAAAGGTTGATTTTTAAAGGCATCATGTAGACTGGCCCTGTTTTAAAAGGGATTCCTGCCATCAAATAATCAAAATGTAAACTGTCTTCTCACCTTGCAAAAGTCAAAGATAGCCCCTGCATCTTTATTATTTCGTTGAAATCCAAATATTATTTTTCCATTCTCTAACTTGTTTTCCTCACAGTGTGATCAACTATTGCCAAGGAAGGAAAGGTTAGATTTATCAGTCAAAGTTTGCTAAAGGCCCCCTAAGTAAGTGAACCCTCAGGAGAAACAATCGTCATGTATTCTTTTTCTGTTGTTTCAGTATCTTCGTAAAGAGTCATTTCAATATGTTTGGTTCTGTAGCAGAGGTTCTGTGAAGTGCTTATCTTCATCAGAAGTGCAGAAAGCCTGCGAGTCTGTGGGTAAAGATGGGTAAGGAGAGAGAGGGAAGGAGGCTAGATAGAGGCTCAGTGCTGAGATAAGGACAGTGTTCTAAAGCCTCCTGGGGGTGAGGCTGGGGTGCACAAACACCCACGACTAATCTAGACAGAAACTGAATCATCAAGGGGACGACCACTGTAAAGTCATGTGGTCACCTCTCCCTCTAGAAATAAATATTGCCCTCAGTAAGTCTCCTCCCGCCCCAGAAGAGCATTAGGAAGGTCTGGAGAGGGGGATTATTGGCAGAAATGGAAAAAGCAGGTTGAAGGGATTAGCCTGGAGCAGAGAGCCCAAGAAACCCAAGCCAGTAGATGGAAGGCAGACTTTTCATGGAAGTCTCCAAGCCCACGTCAAGTTCTGGGACCACCAAGTACAAGTCAAAGAGTGCTCATTTAACCCCTTTGGGCCCCCACGGGAGTGGAGGAAGGCTGGACAGAGAGGGAGAAGGGGCCATTGAAGGTACAGTATTTACTATGGGATTTAACTCCTCAAAGGCCTCCCAGTAGCTTCAGATCTGCTCAAGAATCCTTCATGTCCTGCTGGTTTGCAGTGAGTGGCTCACAGCTTCAAGGCCTCCTCTGCCAGATGGAGAACTATTTCAAACATCCTGCCTCTATTTTGTACTCTAGCAATGCAGACAGGAAACGTGACCCCATTTTCAGGTTCTAAAGAGAAATTCTAAGTACCTGAAAGACTGAGGAACATGGTGGCTTTTATTTAAGATGTGGAGATAGAGAGCACATACCTGGACTTGGGCCTGCAGCAGCACAGAATTGCACCAAGAGTTCCCTTTATTTTCTCTCGCATCTCTGTTCCTCCTTTTCTCTCTGCTGGATTAGCCATGGGGACTCCAAGTTCTTTCTTGTGTGGTCCTGGTACCAAGATTCTCCTGGGAATTATAAAGCTATTCACCTTCTACATCGAGCACTTCTTATTTTTTCCCCAGCAACACAAGTCATCCTTAAGAGGGGTCAGGGTGCTAGCTCTTAAATATATTTTAGGCATCCCTTTGTACATTAAATTCTCTTTCTTGGAGACTGCTCCTGACATGGTGTTCACCGTGCTCCCAGCTGGCCTCCTGAAGTTCTGCCCTACCTTCCCCAACAGGTACAGTTCAGGAGCTAGCTGCCTACCTCAGGGTGATAGGTTATCTTCTAGTTGCTTTATTCCTTTCCCTTTTATATTTAGAGAGTATAACTGGAATACATAAACTTCTCTATGACCACAGCTTTATTTGCAACCCACAGGTTTTTTTATGGCATATTTTCATTATCATTGAATTAATAAAATTCTAATTCCCATTGCAACTTTATCTTTGACCTACATAATGATCAGAAGTATGTTTTTAATATCCAACTATTTGGTAAAATATTGGTTATATAGGTTTAAATTTCTTGCTTATTCAGAGTCTTGTGTTATAACCAGAATATAGTCAATTTTATAAATGTGCCATGTGCACCTAAAAATTTCTGCATAATATATATATTCCATCATTGTTGGTGCGGTGTTTTATGTAAATTTAGGCCAAAGTTTTTCATGATGGTATTCAGATCTTCTATAATCTGCTGATTTGTTGTTGTGGTTCTATGTTTCTGATCTAGGTAATTTAGATTTTTCTATTTCTACTTAGATTTTTGGAATTTCCCTTCATATATTGCATTGAAGTTTAGATTTATAATCTATTCCTTGTAAAGTAACAGTGGGTTTTATTATCCTGCCTTATCGCCAGTGATACTTTTTGCTTTCAAATCTATGTTAACATTAAAAAATCTTCTTCAATTTTACTTATTTGTTATGACATAACTTTTGAATCCTTTCATTTTCAATCTGACTCTTGTCTTTTGTAGGTGGCATAGAATTATGTTTTTTGTTTGTTTCAATAATCCTTGTCCTTTAATTTGAGTATTTACAGTTAATGTATTTTCTTACAGACCGTTTACTCCTTGTTTACTCTTTGTCCCACCTTGTTATGTTCCTTTTGTTCTTATTTCTTCCTTTGAGATTTCTTCAAATTCCATTTTCCCTTATATTAGCTTGTTAATTTTACACAAGTAGCAGTTACACATGTACCATGACTTATTAGCTCTTTTACTGCTTCTCAGGCAATGCTGAGATCTTAAATTTCTTTTACTACTTTTTCTTCTTCCATTTGTTTTAATGCATTCTAATTTTTGATATATTTTATTATTACTCTTTTGTGCTGTTAGATTTTATTTAGGTTTATCCACTTATTTCCGTGATAACTCGGGGTCATCAGTTCAACGTTTGCATGAATAATGCAAATGGAAACAAGACAGGCATGCTTACTGAAACTGAAAATGACTTGGCACTGGCTGGAATAACTGATGAGAGAGCAAGAGAAAAACAAAAATGAAAACAAACCGTGATCAAGAAACAATCAGTCAAGGTCTGACTTTCTGTACTTAGTTTCAAAAAGAGATACCACAAATCCCAGCGGGAGACTCCAGCATCATTAGCTGTCTTTCTCCTTTGTTTCCACCTTCCTTTCCTTTTCCTTCTACCCTAGATTGTTCCAGGAAGTGTTTATAGCTCCTTGCAAGACACATTCTAATACTTGCTTTCTCTCACACAAACTTCACAATATGTCCATGTGATAAATTGTGTGGAGGTAAAAGACAATTCATCACAGGCACATCTCCTATGAAAATAAAATTAGAAACTAGCTTCTAAACATGCAGAGAGAAGGGCGTGGTGTCAGGCACTAATTTCCTTGCGAATTCCTCTCCATTTCTAATAGACGTTCTTCTTTACCAAGATCCGTTTTTATTGGTGTCCTATTCCAGACTGCTCCACTCCGCCCATCCTCATCCTGTAAAATACATTCACACTCTTTTGTGACCCTACTCATTTGACCATTAAATAGTCAATCATAGAACTGTCGGAATTAAATATAGAGTGAAATTAAAATACTGGAGTCACTTGGAGGGTTTAAGCAGCTCCACCAGAAAATACTGGGCATGGATTTAAAAGAGGCTGCATGGGACTTGCTCTTGTCCAAGTTCTTTCTCAAGAAGTATCTGAAATAAGCCTAAATTCAGAGTTAATCAAACTGGCCTTCTCTCTCAGGTGGACTGGAATTCATTGCTCTTTCCCCTCAACTCCCTGATGTCAGTGGCACTTTCCGGAGAGGAAGTGGACTTCTCTGCCTACTGCAGAAGCGCAGTTCCCCCGGGCCCACTCCCTGTCTGAATGCCACACTTGAGGCCAGATGCCAGCCTTCCTAGAACATTTGTGGTCTCTTTCAGTTTCCGACCTGCTCAGATTGAGTCCCTGTAGACTCTTCCTCAGCTTGAAACCTGATCTTCCACCCCTTCCCTGACCTTGATGGTTACCTTCCTACTTTAGGCCTCAGGTGCTTTAGCTATAAAATGATATAGTTGCCCTTAATTCTAAAGTCTTCTTTCTAAAGCGCTACAATGTGGTGGCTCCTTGAAAATGTTTCTCTTCGCTGGTTTTAATTTTGTAGAGAATTAAAACCCCAGCCACTCTAAAAGACAGTAAGTTACATTGGATAAGGAAAGTGTGCGTCTGTAGTTAGATTAACAGGGATGGAAGATGACTTAATATGTTTTAAGATACTCATGATCCGTTCTCGTGAGAGTCGGGGGAAGAAGGGGAAGAGAGTTAATAAAATACCAAACGATTGTGACAAATTAAGTTTACCAACATGTAGCTGATTAGTTACTACTTGAATAAGCCACACAAATCCAATCCAAGTTGTCCTTTATTTTTCTAAGAAGGATCCCAGTGAACTGAGTCCCATGTTCAGTGACTCCACGTTCAATGGCTTAGTCTTTAAAAACTGTTATGTTGCTGGAAGAAGAAATATTGCCCATCAGTCCTAATTGATGTTAAGCTATCATGCACATTTGAAATAAATTTATTACTTTGCCTGATCTCAGTGTAATACATTCCAAAGGGGCAAAGAGCACACGAAAAGTTATGGAGTCTCCATCTTCCACACTGAATTGTGCAATAAATTACATATTATTTGGCCGTGAAATTCACAAGCCATAGAAACCACGCCATTAGCAATGTATACAGTGGTAAACAGCAGGTAATGAGAATGATAGAAAACAAAACAGACTGTGTATGTCGGCACTGCTGCCAATAAAACAATCATTAAATGCATTCATATGCATCTATGCTAGGTAAGCTCTTTAGGGCAATTGCTATGAGTTCTACATACCTGTCAGGATATTATATATAGCCCAATTTCTATGGCGTTTATTCAAAGACTCTGAGAAAGGGTTACTCTGGGTAAATTCAGACCTTTTCTCAATATAGAATTTGGTCAACATGCATTCTGAACAGCAAAATTTCACAGTATTTTCCTACACTAATTGCCACCTCAGCAAATGCAGGATTAAGTATAATGGATTATAAGAAGTTAGAAAGGAAAGATGGAAGAAAAGAAGGAAGGTAGAAAAAAGGTGGGTATGGAGTACTTCAACATTTATGTAAAGAGTGGACCTAAAACTAACCTGAGGTTTCCCTGAGCTATTAGCATACGCTATAGAAACTTAAATGAAAAAATAAAAAAAAACAAGCAAGGGAAACTCAAAGATTCTTTGTTTTTTCACTTTACTGCATATACACGTCCATCTTAAACAATCTATATGCTTATACCCAACAAGAGAGCATTGTTTTGCAAGGCTATTTGGGTTCTATCAGTATGTAAAGGTCGGACAACTCAACTTTAGCAGAGTTAGGCTTCAGGTGAATAATTGCTTCTTTCAGGTTGCGAGCATTTGAATTTTCCAGAAATGTTTCCCAAAATATGAAAACTAAAAGAAGGGTCCTAGGACAGCGTCCTTTAGAAGTTTTATATAGTATCAAGGCTTTTGGAGGAAGAGAATCCTTGTCGATTATCAACACAATGATTCCAAGCAGGTCTATTTTTGCTGAGAATATTATATAACAGAACCCACTTCACCTCCATTATACTGACAATGATCTTCCTTACTTCAACCTTGTGCTTCTTAGTTAAGTTGAAAATACTGAGCCAAGAACAGACAGTGACAATGCCAGAGACTCAGATGTACCTATAGGTGCCTTCAGACAACATCAGCCACCCAGGCTAAAGTCCTGGTTTAAAACATCCCAACATGAATGCATCTCAAAAACCATATGCTGAGCAAGTGAAGCCAGATCAAAAGGGCACCTACTGTATTATTCAACTTACATGAGATTCTAAACTGGGCAAAAGTCATCTCTAAAGATAAAAAACAGATCCGTGGTTGCCTTGGGGTGGGAGATGGGGATACTTTTGCAAAAGCCTAGGAGGAAACTTTCTAGGGTTTTAGAATTGTTATCTATCTTTATGGGGGTGGTAGTTAAACAAATGTATACATTAATTAAAAGTCACTGAACCGTTGACTAAAAATGTCTGCATTTTATTGTATGTAAATGATACCTTAATAAGGTTGATTGCAAAATGAACCAAAACCAAAACAAAGCAGAAGAAAAACCTCTCAAGACCTCAAAGGAAATACACTGTTTTCTTCCAGGGTACCAGACTGGAAATGAGGCATTGGTCTGTTCTACCCTCAGATTATCCCTAGGATTATCTAGTCTATTTTAAAGCACTAGAGTCCCCTATCAGGAAAACTCACCCCATGTTTAATTACTTTGATTTCTTCTGTGCCTCTTCTCCCAACACAGTGAAGCCATTCACGGAAGGAAAACCAGCTTTTTCCAACTTTGTATCACCACATATTCTTTCCAAAGCTATTATTTATGGAATGGAATTTGGCTACACTTTGTAAAAATCTAGTTTTTGGGCCTTACAAATCTTAACAGTTAACCTATTGCCTCCACTGGAATTTGGAAAAAAATTATTTTGAAAAGGAATAGCTGAGACTTGACATTTTTTTGTGTGTGTGATTTTCTCTTCCCCTAAGAGAGAAGTGAGTAGGAATGAGAAACACATACATAAAGAAAAATAAATTATCTTGCTGCCTTTGCATGGTTATAATTTATAGGAGGCCCTTTTCAACAATAATCTATTATCAGAATCAATAAAATATAATCTCCATGAAGGCCAGGCCAGGATATTTGTCTCTTTTTCAGCAGATTGCAATACAAACCACATTCATGGATATGCTTCTTGATGATCTTTGTAATACTGGAACAGTTGCCCATTTCCTCATGCCTCTTCACCTTAACTTCAACCTGGTTTTTCACCAATGACCTCACATTTCCTTCTCTATCACTTGGTTGTGGGCCTCTTTTCCAACTCCAACTCCAACTCGCATTTCACTCTGGCACCAAAGGAAGACTCACACCTTCCTGCTTTTTAGTCATACCTCAAGGTCATTACCATATTGTGATCACCCTGAAGAATAGCCAGACAATTGTTATTTCAGAGCCATCTGACAGTTTGTAGCTCTAAAAATTAACTAAGGACCGCATTTGTCAAAAATATCCTAGTTTAAGATTTTGGTAATACAGCAACAGTCATTCCGAAGTCATTTATGACAATCAGTGTGGGAAGCACCCTCCTTCAGGAAGATCCTTTGCCATACAATACTCTTTCCCTGTCTGGTAATAAGGAAGCACGGCTGTAGAAAGTAACCTTTTGTGGAAAGAAATACTTGGCTTTGAGAAGGCTTGCAGTTCATACATTTTTCTTGAATTAGATTCCCCATTAATTACTTTATCCACAAAGAGGTAATTATCAGAGTTATGTAAGCAATTAAGGAGATGCTACTCCACATTCTTTCAGCTTGTTGACCTTTCTCACTTTATTTCATGTGGCTATCTGAAACATCAGTGATTTACATGCCTTTCTTTTTTTTTTTTTTAACAGATTTCTGTGTGTGTGTGTGTCCCCATGATGAAAACATCATTAAAGTAAAATATCATGAATAGACTCTTAAGAAGCAGAGTCTACTGAAAGTCCTGGAAAATATGAAAGCACTAATATTCATGGACAACTCTACACTCTGAAAGTTACTCCAAATGTTGTTGATCTCTCTTTTGTCTAGGAGTTTTTCAAATTTTCTACCATGATCATTTGTTAGTTTTATAATTACATAATAAAGGCGTTACATCATACAATCTTTTGTTATCCATTGCAGTTTTAAAACTATTCCTTTCCTTGTCCTCAGCAGATATGTCATAGATTATTAGTACACAAGCAAAGACTTTCAACGTAACAGTACTTTATAGTGAGAAGAACTATACTGAGCTATCTCTATCCTAAGACAATGCACTAGGAAAGCACTAGGAATTCTTAAGCACTAGGAATACAGAGACGATCAAGGGGCAAGTTCCTTGCCTTCGAGTATACATGATCATTATAGCAAATGCTTAAATAGCACTTAGTATGTAACTCACCACAGCAGTCTTATTATCCTCCTTTTTAATAGGTGAGCAGAGGAAGCCACAGGGAAGTCATAGGGTAAAGCCAGAATTTGAACCTAGGTAGACTAGTACACTCTCCACGGCTTTAACTACTACATTAAAATATATATATATATAACTCCAAGTATTCCAAAGTTACAAAACACTTATCTACCAAAACTCAAAAAGGAGCACACAAACTTGCATAGAAAATAAACATGTGGGCTTCCCTTGTGGCGCAGTGGTTGAGAGTCTGCCTGCCGATGCAGGGGACACGGGTTCGTGCCCCAGTCGGGGAAGATCCCACATGCTGCGGAGTGGCTAGGCCCGTGAGCCATGGCCGCTGAGCCTGCGCGTCCGGAGCCTGTGCTCCTCAACGGGAGAGGCCGCAACAGTGAGAGGCCCGCATACCGCAAAGAAGAAAATAAACATGTAAAAGTTCATAAATAAACCACAATATAACCTGCTCCACATAATATACTGACTGCAGTGTCCTGGGCCTCTCCCATCCCTAGGTAGCCGGAAATTACAACAAAATAATACTTTTCACCTTTGGAAGCCACACCATCTCTCATACCAACCAACCAATTACTTCCTTAGAATTGGAAATTAACCTGAATATCATAAAATATATATATTTAGCATTAGTGATGTAGAATCTTTGTTTAAAGACAATAACTTCAATAGCAGAGGGAACGTTACCATTGCAGGCTTCCGATAACCTCTATATTTCTCAGATTTCATGCTAAATCATATAATGCCATATTGTGTCTGAAGCTATTTTTTCAATAGTCCATTTTCTTAAATGGACGAGCAAAGCCGTAAATACTGAGGAACATTTTGGCTCCCAAATCCTAAAGCCATTCTGATTATGCCGGGGTGATCATGGGGACGTCATCGGAACTACCAGAGGACTGGCTGAAATACCAGTGTTCTGGCCAGCTTAATTAGAAATTATACAGAATCCAATTTTATTTTTTTGTTAAGTAATTCCTATGAGGCTTTTAGGATGTCAGTGTAAAGTCCTTTCATGTGTAATCTTTATCCATTAGATAGGGAACAATGCCAATCCCCGTCATAAATACTTTCACAACCTGACACTGAAAATCCATTGCAGGGCATAGGACCTGCAAATAGGATGTGAATCACACACATCCACTCATTCAGACAATCCACAAATATTCATTTTTAAGTCTACTATATGCCAATAATGTACCGGCCTCTCAGATGCTAAACCATGCTAAATGCTGAAACAGACATACTCAGTTCGGGCCCTCCTGGAACTTATTACCTACAGAAGTGCCTTCACTGTAAATGGTCAGGTCTCAGCCAATGCTATTATCATCAGCAGGTGACCAAAGGATAGAGCTTGCTTCCCTTCAGAGGTACAAAACAGTTCTTACACCTGAATGGGATGCAAAGAATCATCTGACTTCTTTTCACCAGGGGATGAATTGAACTGTCCTTGCAGAAGAGATAACATAAGGTGTGAACCCCAGATCCTAGAAACGGGCCAGGCACACGATAAGTGTTCAGCTTTTCAAAAACAAATGAACAATCACTTCCTCTCCTAGATCTTTACACCCTTCCTCTGTTGGCTACTTTCTCTCAGCTTATAAACATCCTCAAATATACACACTTAAAAAAACTCTCAGACCTATGATTCTTTGGATATTCTTGTGGATAACCTAAGTCTCTACCATGCCTTCAAACACCTGTCCTCCCAAAAGCCCACATCTGTACCTTGGGCCCAGACCTATCTACCAGGCCCCTCTAAAGCACTGAAGATGAAGTAAGATCCTCTCGCCACCCCCAATCCCTTTCTACTGTGCTCTGTATCTCTCAAAAAGATGCAGCTGTAAACTGTCACCCACGCTTGCTCCCCTCCCTTTTCTAACTGGTCACCAGGCCTCACCCATTCTCTCTCAGATCTGCAAAACCCGGTCCCACCTTTTATAACTTAAGTGGGACCCTTAGATTACAATTCACCCTGCACCCAATCAACTGCCTTCCACATGGAGGTCCAAGTGAGCCTCTAAACCAGAAATCCATTTCACTGTTCTTTGGTGTTTCCCGCAGCCTTCAGGATAAACATCCAAACTTCTGACAGGACAAACAAGGCGCCTTTCTGTTGGGCCCCACTAAGTTTTCAGTATCGACTCTCATTTCTTTCCCAAACCCTGAGTTCCAGTCCTGTACATTAGTTTTGCCATATTTTCCTACATTTCTCAAACTTCAACACACACTGCTCTCTCCTGCCACCCCAGGAGCTTCTACATATCCTTAGAAAGGACGGCACTTCCTCCAAGAATCCTACCCTGAACTTGCCCTTCCAAGTTTCTGTGCTCTGCAAAGGGGAAAGATGGCGGGGAGGGATACATTAGGAGTTTGGCATTAACATATACACACGACTATATATAAAATAATCAACAAGGACCTACTGCATAGCACAGGGACCTCTACTCCATATCCTGTAACAAAGTGTACGGGAAAAGAATCTGAAAAGGAATGGATATATGTATAACTGAATCACTTTACTGTACACCTGAAACCAACACAATATTGTAAATCAACTATCCTCCAATATAGAATAAAAATTAAATCAAAGAAAAAAGAGATTCTGTGCTCTGTAGCAGCAGAACTCACTTCTTCCAGAGCACTGACTCCTGTGCTTGTGTTTACTTGCTGCCCAGTAGAAGGGAAGATTACCTAGGGCAGAAGCATCGTCTCCAGCAGCCCTTGGTTCTGACAACTCATTCAAGTGCCAGGATACTTTACACACATAACCTGCTTAATTAATTCTAAGAACCCACAGAAAGAGTGGTTTTTAATGTCATTTTACAAGTGTGTGGATTGTAGTGCAAAAGAAACCTGTCCAGGCCACAGAGAGCATAAGCCCTGGAATTCAAACCCTAAGCTGCCTTCACACCGGTGCTCTTTCCACTATATATGATACACCTATTGAAAAAAAATTTTTTTTCCCGAGCCCTGTTTGAATGGAAAGGAAATGAAGCTGGGATATATCCATTTCCTAATCGCTTTGGTGTGTACCAGGCAAAGTCATTCAACAGACCAGGTAACATCTGTGCAACAATTAACGATACTCCAAACTGTGCTAAGTGTTCTACTTTGTAGAGTCTAGAAGCATTAACACAGTGCATCCTTGTAACCGCCACGGAGGCTGGGTCCTGTTAAGCCCATGCTACAGATGAGAACACTGAGACCTTGAAGCCTTAAGGCACTCGGCCGGGGTCACCGAGCTGGCAGGAGTCCTAGGCCGCACGCCCCGTCTAGTGCACGCACACCCGGGCACTGGGCATCGGTTCTAGTGCCCACCCTCCACCTTTAACCATTTAATACCCCGCTTCTCAGCGCCCACACGAGGGCCCCTGGAAGCGGGAAGTACAAAACTGTCTTGAGAAGCCGTGGCTGGAAGAAGCTCTGGATATAGATCACGGGCAGAGGGTGCTCAGGAGCGGCGCCCAGTCTAGCCCGCGGAGGCGGTCGGCGTTAAGTCCAGCAGGCCCTCCCTCAGGGAAGCCCGCACGGAGGGCAGAGGCACCGAGTCCTGCAGCGCGCACAGGTCCTCAGAGCGCGAGAAGGAGTCGGCCGTGCTGTCCGGGCGCAGCTTCACCGAGTGTTCATGGCCTGAGGGCGGCCTCGGGGACGCTGGCTGCAGACAGGATGCCCACACCCTCCTGTGGGTCCCGGCTCGCCTCCCGGCCCCTCGGGCGCCCACCGCCCGGCGGCTGCGACCCGGCGGCTGCGGCCCCGCATCGTGGGCAGGACCGGCATAGCAGCCAGAAGACATAGGGCCACGGGCCCCAGCTAGGCCGGGGCCCCCATGCCGCGCTCCGGAGCCCACGCGCGGCCTGGTGTTGGCGCGGGCATCAACTGCCTCCCGAGCCGCGGGGTTGCGGCTTAAGCCGTGCGTCCGCACGCAGACCCGCCTCCCCTGACGACGCGGCCTGAGGAGCGGTGTCGGCAGCTTCGAGACTTCGGCAGCGCAAAAGGTAGGAGGTGTGGAGAATTTGGGGTTTCCAAAAAGCGTTTGCTGACTGATCCAAACAAAAGTGAGACATGGTTGTATCAGCGCATTTTAAAAGTAGTTAAACTCCCTCAAAGTGTCTCTGCTCGCCCCGCCCAGGAGAGAGCGTGAACTCCTTGAGGCACGCAGGAAAGGCTGAGTGAACGTCTGCCTGTGGTCCCTTACCTGGTGCACGGGTGTGTGAATTTCTGCGGAGAGCTCTTAATTTCTGTCGTTTCTGCTGACTTGACACGGTGGTTGGCAAACGGTGACGTGTTCCGTGCATTCAGGACATGATCGTGGTTCCTAATAATCACTTTGTTTTGTCCTGACACCTCCACAGAGAATTTACTACTGAATATCCACTTTAGAGAAGAGAAACTGAGGCGTAGGAAGTGAAGTGACTGAGTAAGAGGAAGGACTCAATTGGTGTTAGTAAATTAACCCTGCAAGGAGGCCGTTAGCCTGCGGTGGCTCTAGCGATGCGGCCGCCTACTTAAACCAACCAAAATCTAAGCCTGTCAGCGCCTCAGGGTGACGAACACCGCTGAGGACACCCAGTCACAAACCACCAACTAGGCGTTAAAGCCATAGCAAATCACTCGTTTCCTTGCTTTGCTTCTGCCTTTTTAAAATAAACATCTCTGCAGCTCCTGTGGCTGGAGTGCTCCTCACCTCTTCCGCTTTGTGCTGCCTGAATTGAATCTGTTTTTGCGCACATAAAGTGTTAAAATTTTAAATATGCCTCAGTTTGTCTTGTAAGATTGGCCGTAGAAGTTGGATTTGTGTCCAGTTTCTAGAGCAGTGGTCGTCCTCTGGTCAGGCCTTAGGCGTTACGTGTACAACGTTCCTCTTCTACCACCACCTTCTGGATGGCTCCACCCACTACCAGCTCCCACGCATCAGTTCCCCTAGATGTGGTCAGCAATGGCTTTTACATGCAGCGTGCTCACATTATAACATCGCAGACACTCCTCCGTCCTCCAGCCAGCGTGTGAAGTGAAACATTACCATTCCTGTTGAAGAGTCTCTGGTGTGACCACTTTCCCAAACACAGCCACTCCCCAGCTGACCCTGGGTAACCACTCTTCTGAACTTGGTCTCCATCACTGGCATGGATGTCTTTCTATGTAGGCTACAATTTTAAGTATTCTTAAACTGCATATCGTATTCTATTTTGTTTTCTCTTGTTACTTGCTTTATTTAGTGTTATCTTTGCTAGGTTCATCCATGCTGACACGTAAAGATCTGTCTAGTTCATGTACTTTCCTCGCTACGTAGGATTCCCATGTAGGGAAATCCAATAATTTATATGTGCATTTTCCTGTTGATGGACATTTAAATTGTTTCGAATTTTAAGTATGAATTTCTTTTTAAAAAATTTTTATATCCTTTTTAAAGGTTACTTTACATTTACAGTTATTACAAAATATTGGCTATATTCCCTGTGTTGTACAATACATCCTTGAGCCTGTCGTACACCCAGTAGTTTACATCTCTCACTTCCCCACCCCTGTATTGCCCCCTCCTCCCCCTCCGCACTGGCAACCATTAGTTTGTTCTCTATATCGGTGACTCTCCTTCTTTTTTGTTATATTTATTCAATTGTTGTATGTTTTAGATTCCATATATAGGTGATATCCTACAGTGTTTCAGAGTTCAAAAGACTCTCACGACAGAAGCCAAAAGGTAAGAGCCATTTTACATTGATAAAAAGCATTTTAACTATGTAGAAGCAGAAAATGAAAAGAAAGAACTTTGCATTACATTTAATAAAAGCTTAGGGAGATCTTTGTGGTATATTAGTGAACTTATTTGTGGAAATTTAGCCATGTACATTGTGTTGGAGAGGCACCAAGAGTTCAAGGACTCTCACAATTTGAGTACACAATTGCCTTACTTGTAGGCATGGTGGCACCATTTACATAACAATGATTTGGAGGATGTTGTGTTAGTCAGCTCTTGCTGTGATAATGCTTTGGAACAAATCGACCCAAAACTCAGTTCCATAAACAAGAATTTATTTTTCTTGGACCTATTGGCTAGCTGCAGTGGCTCTCTTTTAGACCTCTAGATGGCTGGTTTTGCTCCGTGTTTTGGGTCAGTTTGAGGTCTGTAACACACATCTTCCTCTGGAGCCCAACTGTGAGGCCGCAGCTCCCAGGCCCTGTCTTCTCACAAAGTTCACTGAAACATAAGAGGTGAGCCCAACTGCACAAGCCCATTTAAGGCCTCTGCTGCTCATTGAAGGCCATCATGTCTGCTCACACTTCATTGGCCAAAACATGTCACAGATCTAAGCTGTATTTAGAATATGTGTATTTGTTTAAAGTTGGGTGCCCTCACAGAAGAATATTGCCTTTTGGACAGTGTCACCTTAGCATTTTCATTGGCATTTGCAAACGTGATAAACGCCGTGTGCACTTTTTCACCTTTGAGAACTTTCTGAAATTGTGGGACCATTTCTATTGGAAAAGAGGAAGGTACACTTTAGAACTCAACTCTAGTTATGGCATTGTTGGGAGAAGAATTATTGAGATAAGGTCAATACAAGTGAAAGATTTGGGATCACATATTCATCATTAACATTAGCATTCTACAGAACATTCCTGGAGAATTGTGATGCTTGCTTTATGTGATTTCTATCATAAATCATTAGAATTTGACCAAGACACTTCAGTGAAACATACATCATACAGCACATCGCATTTTAGTTTTTCCTACCACTCCACAACTTATCATCAATACTTCACCATAACTCAGAAACAGAAACAGAAACTGAGTGAGTTCATTGTTAGCAGACGGGCTTCACAAGCAATACTAGTGGAAGTTCTTCAAATGATAGCAGACAGTTAACTCAAGCCATAAAAACAAAACAAAGAATGCTGACTAGAGCAGTTGTGTAGGGAATTATAAAAGATACTGTAATTTCAAATTTCTTCTCCTTTCTTCTCTTAACTAATTTAAAAAGTAAGTGCCTAAACAATATGACTATATTTGGATTGTTCTCTATATAACATAAAAAAATATCATATATTTGATGATATGGCACAACGAAGGCAGTGAGAACAAAGCTGTGTTAGAATAAAAATGACAGTAGATCATAAGCTGAATCCGCAGGAAGAAAGGAAGAGAACCAGAAATGGTAAATAGATTAACCCGACAAACTCAAAAATATTTATTTGCTCAACTTTCTTCTCTAAGCTCTTTGAAAAAATAAGCTTCTGAGAAGTAATTATTATAATAATATGTTGTTAAGTATGTAACATATATAAATGTAATAAAAACAAAAAAGAGGGGAAGGCATACAGCTCTATAAAAGTACAGTTTCTGTTTCTATCTGGAATGAACCTAGTAAAAATCTGAAGAGATTCTGAGATGTATTACATAAGCCCTAGTGCAGCCATTACTCAAACAATGTGGTTAAAAATCATTAAAGGAATTACATGTTACAGTAGAAAATATCTACTTACTATAAAAGGAAAATGGAGGAACAATAACAAAAAAGCAAAAACATGAGACATGTAGAAAACCAAAGGTAAAATGATAGACATAAATAAATCCTACCATATAAATAATAAAAACTAAATGTAAATGAATTAAACAATACAATCAAAAGGCAGATATTGTCGAACTGGGTATTAAAAAATGTTTTCTATAGGAGACACTGCTTGGATTCAAAAGTCTAATGTGTACAAAGTAAAAGGATGAAAAAATATACATCATGCAAATAGCAACCGTAAGCATTGCTGAAGTGGCTATACTAATACCAGAAAAAATAGACTTTAAAACAAACAAAAAAGTTACTAGATATGAAAAGGGACATTTTATGATAAAGAGAGGGAAGATACAAAAATCTTTAACATATTTGCCCTGAATAAGGTAAAACCAAAATACACGAAGAAGAAAATACCAAAATCCATGAAGAATTGAAGGAAGAAATAGATAATTGCACAACATTAGGTAGAGGCTTCAGTACTCCACAGTCAAAAATGGATAGAACAGTTAGGCAGAAGATCAACAACGATATAGAAGAGTTGGACAAGACTATGAATTAACAAGACCTAATAAATGTTTACAGAACACTCAACCAAACAGTAAAATACTCATCCTGCTCAACTACATGTGAAACGTTTTCCAGCATAGATGACATGCTAGGCTGTAAGAGAAGAGATTGAACCCCACATACATTGCTGGTGGGAATGTAAAATGGTGCGGCCATTTTACAAAACAGCTTGAGAGTTCCTGCAAGTGTTAAACATAGAGTTACCCTATGACCCAGCAGTTCCACTACTAAATATATACCTAAGAGAAATAAAAACTTATGTCTGCACAAAAGCTTGTACGTGCATGTTCATAGAAGCGTATTTCTAAAAACAAAAGGTGGAAATAATTCGAATGACAACTGGATAAATGAATAAACAAAATGTGGAATATCCATACAATAGAATAGCATTCAGCTATAGAAAGGAATGATCTATTGATCCATGTTACAACATGGACGAACCATGAAAGCATTATGTAAAGTAAAAGCAGCCACTCACAAAACATCACATATTGTACGGTCCCATTTATATGAAATGCCCAGAATAGCAAATCTGTAGAGACAGGAAGTAGATGAGTGGTTGCCTAGGGCTGAGAGGGTTGGGGAGATTGAAAAAAGCTTGTTAATGTGTAATGGGTTTTTTGTGGGGGGACAGAAATCTAAAATTGGATTGTTGTGATGCTTACACAAGTCTTTTAGTGGTTACACTGAGAACCACTGAATTGTATACATTAAAGTGTTGAAATTATGGTATGTAAATTACATCCCAATAAAGCTGTTAAAATTATGATAATTTTATATTTATAAATTTGAAAATTCATCGAAAATGACAAGTTCTTTAAAAATGCAAGCTAACAAGACTAACCCAAGAAAGAAAACATATCTCAAAAACCTATATCTACTGCAAAAGTTGTTTGTATAATTAAGTACCTTTACAGAAAATGATTTCCAGGGATAAATGGCTTTCCAAGTAAATTGTTCCAAATATTTAGGGAAGAAATATTGGTAATCTTACATAAAAATCTTCCAGGAAACAGAAAAGTATATATTGCTCAAAATATTTATAAGGCCAACATAAGCTTCAGATCAAAACTAAAAAGAATATTACAAGAATAGAATCACAGGCCAGTTTCTCTTTTGAACATGCATGCAAAATGTGTAAACAGAAGCACAAACTGTATCCATGGTATGTAAAACAATCATATATCACAATCAAAGTAGCTTTATTCTAGTAGTGCAAGGTTGGTTTAATGTTCAAACATGAAACTGATCCCAGGAATGAATTAGAGTGGGGAAAAAGTCATTTAAAACAGAAGTCTTGGGACTTCCCTGGTGGTCCAGTGGTTAGAACTTGGCGCTTTCACTGCTGGGGCCCTAGGGTCCAATTCCTGGTCAGGGAACTAAGATCCTGCAAGCCATGAGGCAGCGCCCCCACCTCCCAAATAAAAAAGAAAAAAAAGAAGACAACCAGGAGAAGCACAAGATCGAATAAACATAACAGATAACACCTTATGAAAAGTAGGTGAAGATTATGGAATATGCTAAAATTTTAAAACAAAAAGAAACATTTAAAGATTCAAGAGGATGTGACAAATATTGTACATAGGCAAAAAATAAAATAAAATAAAATATACGGATGATGGGAGCCCAAAAATCCAGATGCCCATGTCCTGTCTCTGAAGATTCTCATTCAATGGGTTATGGATTTCCTCTTATGTTTAAAAACCTACAGGTGTTATAAAGCAGAAACTAACACACCATTGTAAAGCAATTATACTCCAATAAATATGTTAAAACACAACCAAACAAACCTACAGGTGATTCTGATATGATTCACAGACAATGTAAAGCTTCTGCTTTACAGGAAATAATACTTTTTATTATTTTGTTATTTTATAGTTATATTAACAGTTTGTACTATTGACCGGTAAGTCTGATGTCAAAATGCACTCCCCACTAGGGATATAAAAGGAACTAACAGTCTCTGCGGCTGCTTGGTGGCAGCATGCATGTATTGCAAGGGCAATTATTGTAGGAATCCAAATGAGTGGAACATTTTAGAATTGGAAGACTACATACAGATCATCTAGTCAAGCTTCCAACTATTATAGCTGTGAAAACTAAGGCCCATATAAAAGAAATGATTTATCTCCAAAGAGCGTTAGTGAAAGAGTATGAAATTAAAAATATCTCTGAACTTCTAATTTAGTGCTGTTTTTATTAATCTCATGTATTAGCTTAAACTTCAGTGTGACAGATTTGGGATTGAATTCTTGCTCAGATTTACTGATTGCGTGCCTTTTAGTAAGTTACTAAAACACTTTTAAAAAAAAAGATTTATTTATTTATTTTTGGCTGCGTTGGCTCTTCCTTGCTATGCGCGGGCTTTGTCTAGTTGCGGTGAGCGGGGGCTACTCTTTGTTACGGTGCGCGGGCTTCTCATTGTGGTGGCTTCTCTTTGTTGCTGAGCGCGGGGTCTAGGTGTGTGGGCTTCAGTAGTTGTGGTTCACGGGCTCTAGAGTGCAGGCTCAGTAGTTGTGGCGCATGCTCTTAGTTGCTCCGTGGCATGTGGGAGCTTCCCGGACCAGGGCTCAAACCCGCGTCCCCTGCACTGGCAGGCAGATTCTTAACCACTGCGCCACCAGGGAAGCCCTACTAAAACACTTTTAACTTCACTTTTCACATATGTAAAATGGTGAGCCTTGGCTGATATAGAATATGAGATAACCTAGCACTGTTCTTAACACATACACGTAGTTAACATTTTTTGGCTCTCATCCCTCTTAAACAGCCTCTATCCTCTTAACAATGAAAGTGTGTTTCAGCTAGCAAAGCACCCCAGAGCTGACCACATTCTGGCAAGAGATATAGGATTCTTTTTCTTGCTGGTGGTTCTTTATACCTGATATTTGAACTGCACTGAAACATGAACATCTCTTGTTTATACTGTATTAATGGATTTGATAGATGAATTTTAAAAAGTAATATGCAGGAAAAAAAATAGTAATATGCAGGAATTGAGCTGCCTTACTCTCAAGAAATATAATTCGATAGTGGTGGCTAAAACGATAAACAGTGTTTGGACAGGGAGTCCATATTGAATGTGAACTACCTGTACTCCCATTCGTCTATTAAGAATAAATAGAATCCTTTCAAAATCTGTTTTAAAGTGCAGTTATTTCCTTCTGACTCATTTAAGTTACCTGCAAGAAAAAGACAATCTCCTGAATCCTTGCTTAAAAGGCTTTTAATATAAAGCAGATAATTTTTTGCAACATTTCCCAAACTTTTCATTATCAAATTGGCTGAGGCTTCTCAACGATTATCATTTCACAACAATATCTCCCTTTTCACCTTTTTTAAAAGAATTGGCCTCATAGATGTGCCCTTAAAACAGAGCTTCACTCTCAACTTATTTTAAGTTTTGTATTCAAACAGTATGAAGAAAACAGGATCAGGGAATTCAGCCATAGAAGTGAATGGATTACTGACACATGCTACATCATGGATGCAACTAGGTGAAAGAAGTCAGGCGCGAAAGGCTCTATATTGTATGGTTCCATTTATATGAAATGTCCAGCAGTGGCAAATCCATACACACGGAAAATACTATACATTAGTGGTTTCCAGGGGTTTGGAAGAGAGGGAAATAGGGAATGACTCCTCAAAGGGGGTGTATGTTTCCTCTTGGGGTGATGAAAATGTTTTGTAGTTGGACAGTGGTGATAGTTGCACAACATTGTGACAGTAGTAAATTCCACTGAATGGTACAGTGAATTGTAAAATGATCAAAATGGTGAATTTTGTGTTATGTTCATTTTACTACAATAAAAAGGAGAAAGAATTAGGGAAAGACTTAGAGTTTGGGAAACTAAGGTGAACTGGTCAAGAAAAAGACAGCTCTACTGTTCAGTGTTCTCTCAGCTCTCCCAGTGCATTAATCCTCAGCAAAAAGTAGCCTGAACTTGTCGATGATAGTCATTCAACACAGTCCAGGGAAAAGTAAATAAAATAAAACCCAACTCTTCTTCTTTAGCACATCTATGAAACGTTAACTTGCTGCTCAGCCACGTGGACATTCATGAAGACGTTTCACTTTAGGTGTCCTCTACTTCAGTACTTTACTCACAGCTCATTCACACATGTAGGCAACAGCATTCCTTAATTCGATGGAATCTGCAGTGCTGGTTGTGATCGGTCTCATGAAAAGAAAAGGGAAGGAGGAAAACGCCTCCACATTGACTTGGTGGTCTTGACGAAATGGATGCAGAAGACAGCTTGAGTGTCAAACTGGAAACTGTTATTTTCCTTTTCCTTTTCTTTTTATCTTTCCTATCAGGTCTTCTGCCCACTTCCCACCCCCTTCTTTCAAACAGGAAAGACACTAATTAGCTGCTTTTTTGTGTTTTTGGCAAAACACCTATTGTTTTGCGTTTCTTGTTGTTCGGTGAACATTATTGTTTTTACTGCCAAATGAGCTTCAGTGGTTGATGTAGGGGGTCTCTTGGGAACTTAACTTTTTCCAGTTTAAGTGGAAAAGCTTTTTTGTTTGAATTGGCTTTTACTGGGTGCTTCAAGGTTTGCTCTTGGCTCTTTGAAGGGGGACTGAATAGCACTGTGTTTCCTTTGAGGTTCCAATGAATAAAGGATCCTATGTCCTGGGCACTTTTTGTTGATTTTGCTGTGTGTCCTCTCTAGTAGCCAGATGCAGATTCCAGGAAAATGACATATAAATGAATATAAGTAATCTAATATTTTTACAATTTGCTTTGGCCATACTCCTGCTCTTATTCTACTTGTAGCAGATGGCTTTAAAGAGTATTAGCTGTGTATATATTAAAAATAATATAAATATACCAATATTAAATATTATATTGATGTATAAGTGTAATATACTAATATTTATATTAGTGTATAACAATTATGTATTATATTAATATATATTTTTGCCTGGCATATATTATATACAAAATATATGAGTAATGAAATGTATTTCTATGGTTAATATGTTCATAATATTAATATGATATATCCTGTAATATTGATTATAAAACAATTATATCATAATATATAAATATATAATTATTATTATCGGATATAATACACTATAGTTAATATATTCTATATAACAATATATAATGTATTAGTATAATTGTATTATATAATATAAATATAATACATATATAAAACTATATATCTTCTAGTTATACATTACACATACGAGTATGTATAGCTATTTATAATTTTATTGACATAGGAATCTGGTCATCATAACAATTGATGTAAAAATATGCAATATTTTCAATCAAATGGGCCTTAACCTCACTACCTACACATAAGTACTTTTAAAATCTTGAACCCTGTCTAACTCATGCTTCCATATCTCTCAACCCGCTTTTCTACACATGCACGTAGACACACATTTATACACGATATATATGTATACTACCAGTTTTCAGTTCAATGTATATAAATATATAATATCTAATTATATTCCTGTGTATGTATACAAATATAAATCAAAGGTATGTGTATAGGTATGTATTTCATATGTTTGTATAAATATACAAATAATGTATGTGTATATAAATACATGACTGTATACATACATACACAGAAATATACTTATTTAAACAAAAGGGACCTAAATATAGTTCTTTAAGAATAAAAAGTTATGTCTCACTGTTTCAATAACAGTTTATAGTTTTCTACTGTATGTGCTTCTATAATTGTTATGAACATTTCGCATTTTTGTTGAATGTTGTTTTAATTTTTTGCCTTTGTTTGTTTTTTGTTTGTTTTTTTTTTGGTACGTAAGCCTCTCGCTGTTGCGGCCTCTCCCGTTGCGGAGCACAGGCTCCGGACGCACAGGCTCAGCGGCCATGGCTCACAGGCCGAGCCGCTCTGCGGCATATGGGACCTTCCCGGACCGGGGCACGAACCCGTGTCCCCTGCATCGGCAGGCGGACTCTCAACCACCGTGCCACCAGGTAAGCCCAGTTTTTTGCCATTATTAATGAAGTTCTGAAGAATACGGCGGGCAAGATTACTTGAAAAACTCTCCTAAAAGAAATGGGTTAGGTATGCTAGGTTAAATGTACACAACTTATTTTTAAGTGCGTGGTTGATTTTGGAAGTGTGCAGTCGAAATTTCCAGGACCCATGAAGGAAGGGTGGTCCATGTGTGAGAGTGATAGCTCTATTAAGAGTGGATTGAAGATCTTGACAGCTTAGAACAGAAGCTGGAAATCCTGTTTTTATGGAGCCAAATGGCAAATATTTTAGGCTTTGTAGACCAAAGAGGCAAAATTGAGGATATTATTTAGGTACTTAGGTAACCATTTAAAATGCTACCAGTTAAAACGTGAAAATTATTCATAGCTCATAGGCCATAAAAAATAGGCAGCTGTCTGGATTTGGAATACAGGCCGTAGTTGAACGACACACCTGGTATAGAGACTTGTTTTTAAATGGCCATGACCACATGGGAGGCAGGAGGTAAGACTCCATCCCTACTAGATGGGAAGTTAGAACTAAACCTACCTATCCCTGGCTTCACCTTTAATGAAAGGGTGTGCCAGGAGAAAAAATATCTGCTGGCAAAGGGAGACTAAGAGCAAATTCTCTTGGCCTCTGCTCTGGGTAGGAAACAGGTAGGAAATCTTGAGAATTCTGAACCGCAGATCTGTGTTCACAGTGTTTGGGTTGCAAATTTATTTGCGGTCTTGCAAACAGAAGCTAAGAAATTAACTTAAAATGCTCCCAAATCGGTGGTATTCCAAACACAAAACTAAACCCTTTCTGGAGAGGTAGACCTTCAACACAGGCCTATAGCGTTCCCACAGATAAAGTTTAGCTAAATGTGAGCTCATGATCTAAATTTACACAATAATGAAGAAATCAGCTACAAGTGGAGAGAATCAGCAAAAACAATCAATACCAGAATTAAATTCCCAAGGCCATCCATCAGATGTTGGAATTATCAGGTGCCAGGCAGAAAATATACATAAAACTAGAACTGAAACAAGGAGCAAGGATGTTTTAAAAGACTGGGTAGGATCTTTCAAACATTTTTAAAGTACATGTCATTGATAAAGCTAAAAACTCGAAGGTCGTGTAATACAGCAGATTAATCGTGGAGAAGAGTGAAATTATGCTGTTTTTAAAAATATGGCAGATCAGATTTCCTGCCTAATTATATAAGTCGATTTATCTTAAAAAATACACAGTATTTTAAAGACTTATTGGCTGTAAAATAAGTTAAGGGTATTTCAAAGGGCTTCTCTGCAAAGAGAAGTGAGAAGTAGCAAAACACAGAAAGTCGAGGGGAAAAAATGTCAGTATATACATTGCTATAGGGTCAACTAAGCCTTAGGCCAGCAACTGTGAGGAGGAGCTGACCCTTAGATACGTACAACTAAGCTGGAACCTTCAAAAAGTTCAACTGTTTATAAGTAAAAAGATTTATTAAAATTAATAACCAAGTGTTTTAATTGACATCAGAAGAGTAAAACAATAAACCCTGAGAACATAGAAAAATAGACAATAAAGATATGAGCAGAACTTAATAAAACAGAAAGAAGTATAAAATTGAGGTGATTTAGTAAGTCAAAAGAATATTCTCTGAAAAGATTTAAAAAAACAAACTTTGATTAAGCAAAACAAAAATGTAAGTAAACAATATACAGAAAGAATCAGGACAGTGTTATAGCAGAGAGTACAAACAGAGAATATATGAAATGCCAGTAAATTTGAACATTTCTGTAAAGTGGACAATTTCCTAGCTCCTAAAGTTTACCAAAACTGACACAAGAGGAAATTTGTAGCTGGAGTTCTTGCACCAGTAAAGGAATTAAGTCAATAGTTTACAAGCTTTCACCAAGAAAATACCAGACCCGGCCAGATCATTTGGGAGGTGAATTCTATCCAACTTCTGTTAAACAGATAACATCAATATTAACAAAGAAAAACTTCTAGGGAGTAGCAAAGGAAGAATGCTCCTTTATTCATCTTACGAAGTCTATATAATCCTAATACTGAAAATAGATTAGGACTGTAAGGAAAAAGAAATTTACAGGTCAAATTTACTTGTAAATATAAAAGGAAAAATTTTAAACTATGATATTAGCTACCCAAGTTCACTAGAGTAAGAAAAAGCACGAGCAAGTTAGGT
Source organism: Orcinus orca (assembly GCF_937001465.1). NCBI lineage: Eukaryota > Metazoa > Chordata > Mammalia > Artiodactyla > Delphinidae > Orcinus > Orcinus orca. The sequence goes on along the minus strand of NC_064575.1, from coordinate 35,598,857 downwards.
CATCCAATGTAGTTTAATGTCAAGAATATATATCAATAGATTGAAATCACCACATTTTATTTCTTTCATGTGTCTCTTTAAAAAATTGCTATGTACTTATATTGATCTCTCTTGTACTAGGCACTGTGCTAAGTCACTTACATATTTACTCCTTTAAACCTTCTATCATCCCTGGGGGAAAGTTCTATTTTGCTTCCATTTCTTAGCTAAGACTCTAACCCCCAGGAAAGTAAAGCAGCATTTGTAAGTTTTTGTGGATGGTCAGTGACGGGACCAGTACAGGAACATCCAAAGTCTATGCTTGGAAACAGTGCCCCATGTTGACGCTCACATTACAGATGAAAGGAAAGGAACCATGCACTTACCATATAGATTAAATCTCACATTACAGGTTAAAGGAAAGGAACCATGCACTTACATTATAGATTAATACCCACATAACAGGTTAAAGGAAAAAGAAACATGTGCTTCTCTCAAAAGTTGTAAAGGAGGCATATCCATTTCTAAATATATTTCCCAATTTCTTTTGCTTGTTTTCTGACCTTTGTAGTGCATTTTGCCATGAGGAAAATTTTAATTCTTATATAATTAAGTGTATCCTTTTTTCTTTGTATCTTAGAAAGGTATTCCTCATGAATAATTTATTTCAAGTCTCCCAGGTTTCTGATACTTTTACACTTTCATTATTTTTTCACTTTTAACTAGTTGCTGTGTCTAGAATTTAGTAATTCTATGATAGCCATATTTTCCCACTTTTGTTGAATAATTTTTGCTGCTGATCCAAAACGTGAATTTTATTTTAATCTCAATTCCCTTATGCTCTTGCATCTAATTTTAAGATGCTTCCTATTCCACTGGTTGTTTTGTCTATCTAAAACAAAATGCTACCTTAAAAATAATGTAATTATAATATAATAAATGTCATTAGTAAACATAATACAATATATAATAAATAGCATAATATAAAATAACAAAATATAATTTACCATATAACAAGGTCAAAGGAGAGCAAAAGTATACAATCACTTGAAATATCCCCCAAAAGATATTTTATAAAATTCAATATTCATTTGTAATTTAAAAGAAAGAGTAAAATAGGGATTGATGAATGCTTCCAAAATAAGAAGAAATTATATGTCTAAAAGAGAAAGAGGTAAGTGATAGACTTTAGTAACACTGGCAATAAATGCAGGACAAGATGAGGATGCCTGATATAATGTTAAAGAAAAAGTATTATGTAACATTGTGTTTGCAGCACTGATGAGTTCAGTGAAAAGAGAATCTCATAGAAAAGAGTATCTCGTTCTTCTTAATGTATGTACACTTGTCCATTGCATGAACATAACAGCTTATTTAACCAATATGTTACTGATCTGCATCTGGATTTCTAGGTTTTCATGCAATTTTATTATGCACAGTTGTTTCAAACACTAGGACTTCCTCTTATGTTTATACCTTTTGAAAGAAACACTATCTCCACAGATGATTTATCTGTGCTGGCTGCTAGCTGACTTTGGGTACTTCTCAGTTCTTCCCTTTACCTTCCTAGTCAATATGAAAAGGGAAGGCAAGAAGGTCTCCTGTTTCGAGACTGTAAAGATAGGTCTTGGTGATAAAGTCTTGGTGGTAAAGGCTAAAAGTATTAACCCAGAACAAATGTTTTCCCAGCTGTAACTGTGTGTGATTCCCTTGGCTTGATTCCATAGAGGATATAAGACAAGACTGTAGAACCTGCCCTCAAAGTGCTTCCAGTAGGATGAGCTAAGTCAAGTATGGTGGCATATCTAATTCAAGACAAAATATCACGTCTCCTTTTCTCTCCTGGCAAAACTTGGTGGAGTGAATGTAGAAGTCACTGCATGCTTTAAATTAAAGCAACACAATAATTCTTGTATTGGAAGGTGATTATTCTGGTCTCTTTGTGGAGACGAATTGGAAATTGTCTAGAAGAAGGAAAATTAGGTTAACCAAAGTTAAACTCATAAATAATTGAGCATTAATTAAATATCTGTGGTCTATGTTTCTCTTTGATCATAATTTCTCCCAATTTATAGACCTCTCTGATACCTGATTAATCCTTGTCAAAGATGCAGTTAACAATGATTATTACTGTGTATTAGGTTTTGCCTGGGCCCTGAAGAAACTATCCTAAATCACCAGCTATGATTGTCACTTGATTTCCTCACAGAGAACAATCAGAACTCCTTGTCTTAAGTGGCTTGGGATGAGAAACTAGTTAGTCTCTTAGATACTGTTAGAGGACCCTACAGAGCCCATTGGTGAAAGTTTGGAAAACACTGGGCTTCTTAAAATTGATTCTTGTAGTGCTTCAGGAAAGATCACTGAACCAAAAGGGTAACGGTGTTTCTGGTTCTGTTGTTAGTGTTCTCCATGGAAACATTGCTGAAGCTTCTGGACTCAATTTCCTTCCCCATGTGTGAATGTCACTGAAAATATCCAACTCCATTCTATCCCCATATAACTTCAGAAACGAAGCAAAATGAAGACTCAAAATTCATTTCAAATAATGAAATGAATATATAACGTAGAATGGAACTGGGAAAATACCTGGTTTAAATTCTGGAAAGTACCAACTATACAATTCTGGATAAGTTGCTTCATCTTGCTTAGTCTAATTTAATGCCCATCTCACAGGATGTTATGATGATTAATTTAATATCTTTGTATAACATACAGTGTTATGTAATTTCTTGTTTTTCTTGAGTAAATTCATATCGTTAAGCAACTCACTGTAAACAATAGTTACTTACTTGCTCAAATTACTCTTATCTTCTATTATCAGCTGAATTGTGTCCTGCTCAAGTTAATATGTGGAAGTCTTAACCCCCAATACCTGGTAATATGACTGTATTTGGAGATAAGGCCCTTAAGTAGGTAATTGAGGTCAAATGAGGTCAAATGGGTGGGCTCTAATCCACTATGACTGGTGTCCTTATAAAAAGAAAATATTAGGACACAGACATGCACAGAGAGAAGACCATGTGAAGACAAAAGGAAAACATGGCATCTACAAACCAAGAAGAGATACTTGAGAAGAAATCAATCCTGCTGACACCTTATCTCAGATTTCTAGCCTCTAGACCTGTGAGTGAGTAAATTTCTGTTGTTTAACCTCCTCAGTCTCTGGTACTTTGTCATGGCAGCTCTAGGAAACTCATACAACTTTTTATGGCCTCCTTGTCTCAAGTTGAAAGTTCAATATTTGGCATCATAGCTAGGAAACAAAAATATCATCTACATTCCTTGTTGTAGTCTTTCTTCCCCATTCTTATTGCTAGTAATTTCCATATTTGGGTCTGTTTTCTGTGCCTTGTAAACAGAGCGTTACGCTCATTTCTGCTCTTACTGCTAATATACAGTAAATGTGCAGATACCGAATAGATTTTGGAGAAGTGCAGCATATGGTTGGCACATGTGTGTATGTGTGTGTATTCATATAATTTATACTTTTTCTCTATTTTCTTCCTTTGGTGTGAGCTAAGATTCTCTGCTTTTGTGACGAGTACTCCTGAATACTAATCCCTGAATTTAATTCACCAAAAATTGCCAAAAATAATAATAATATGGGGAAAGAGAGAGTGATAGAGGGAGAAGAACAAACAATCAGGCAAGGGCAGTACTGTGAATTATTAGGGTCTTATAATAAGATTATGTTAGTCTAGAGGAAATGACCGTAAATATCATCAGTGAGCCCAGTTGGTCTTTACTGACTGCTAGACACATCCCTGAGTTCTGTTCTTAGTCTCCAACTGTATGATTACTACTGTCTGGAAGTATTATTTGAACAACTAAAGTCACTTAATGGAAAAGGAATATGTCTTTAGAGAATCAACAGTAAGTTTTCTATCTGATTAAAAAGGACTGTTGACTGTCTGGAAACCTCAGTCATATTTGTAAGCAGGAAAGCATTGGCTATTAAAAGTGGATGATGTAAAGAGATGAGCAGAAACTTTGGCGATAGGTATACCTGGATTTAATTCTCACTTCTACCGCTTGGTAGCTGGATAGCCTTAGGCAAGTTTCATACCTCCCTGAAATTCACTTAATTCAGTCTGTAAAATGGCACAATAACTTATTATAGCATCCTTTTAGGAATTTTAAATCAGTTCTTGAAATAAAAGTACACAATATATAGACAAGTATGGATTCCTCAATAGGTGTTTGACCTTTCATTTCTCCAGTATCCCACCCGCATCAAATAAAGAAAAATACTTTTTAAAATTTACGAATATTTCATTGTTGTAAAGTTAAAGCCATAAAAATAAGCAAATGGCCTACTATCATACCGTTAGAAGAAAGAAAAAAAAGGTGTTCATGAGAGTTCCATATTAGAATACAAGTTTTCCTTAGGCACCTGTTTATGTATGCTATTCTGCTCTTTACAATAAATAATTAAATTTAAAAGACTTAATTCCTCACTTTTAAGACCTTATTAGTTTACAAATTACATATTGACCTATGCTAAATTTTATACCGACCCATGCTAATGAATTCAGTACAGAAAACAAAAAACACTGCACTAAAGCAAATTATATATATATATATATATAAAATATATATATATATATATATAATATATATATCTTAAATGCATTTATATCCTACTGTGTCTCATAAAGCATTGTGGTAACTCACCGGAATACAGACAATCAAATATAATGGCAAAAGCACTTAATATAAACAGGGCCAAGGAAACATAGAAGATGAAGAAAAGATGAGGGAAATGTGAACAGGAGGACGTGTAGTTAATCGAGTTGTATGTTTTGACCTTAAGCTTCTCTGTGTGGGGACTTCCCTGGTGGCACAGTGGTTGGGACTCCTCCTGCCAGTGCAGGGGACATGGGTTCGGGCCCTGGTCTGGGAAGATCCCACATGCCGCGGAGCAACTAAGCCCGTGCGCCACAATTATTGAGCCTGTGCTCTAGGGCCAATGAGCCACAACTACTGAAGCCCGCGTGCCACAACTACTGAAACCCCAGCTCCTAGAGCCCATGCTCTGCAACGAGAGAAGCCACAGCAATGAGGAGCCCGCACACCACAATATAGAGTAGCCCCCACTCGCCCCAACTAGAGAAAGCCCATGTGCAGCAACAAAGACCCAACACAGCCAAAAATAAATAAATTTATTTAAAAAAAAAAAGATTCTCTGTGGATAAAACAACATGTAAATAATTGGTTACAAAGCCACATTATTTGAAGGTGCCAGACTGCACATTAACAGTCTGACACAAAGGGACAGCACAGGAAAACTATTCAAAGACAAAGATTTTTAAATCTTTGCAGTTTGAAACCTTTTAGAGCAAGTATAATGAGCTCGACACACATTTCAACACTCAACATGTTAATCGCATGTTCAAAGCATGTCTCAAAGTCATTGGAAATAGTTGCTGTCTCTGTCTCTGATATGTAAAACAGATCTGTGATGTGTAAAACTCAGGAGGTATTGATATCCACTTTTTGGCATCTGAACAGGAAACAAAGTTGTTTCGCAGTGATAATAAAGAATGAAGTAAATGCAACAGTGAAATAAAAGACAAAGTACTGAGGGAATGTATTAAGAAAACGAATCCAACTAAATTCTGGTGACCTGGGGCCTACGGTTGTACACACTGCATGGAAATACCCCAGCCTAAATACTGGCATAGGAGGAAGGGTACTGCTAAGCCCATCACAGTATAATCCTTTTAAATGTCCCTTTCAAGGTTGTCTCCACTCAACACTGAGTATAGGAAATCTTCCCATCAGGCAGAAACACTGGCTGCGCAATGATTGACCAAGAAATTAACACACTAATGAATAAATGATGCTAATTTATTTCTGTCTCTGACAACGGGAAACAGCACACACTCTGTGTCAATGATATGTCCTCTTTCCCACTTTTCTAAATGGTCAATTATGTTTTTCCCTTCATTGCTTTATATCATGTGTGGCAGGCATGATGGGAAATGGCTACCAATGGTTCTGTTATTGATTTCTACCTTCCTTTCACTGTGGCTAAAGAAGATACTTTGTATGATTTCAGTTTCTTAAAAATGTATTGGTACTTGTATTGTGGCGTAACATATGGTCTTTCCTGGAGAATGTTCCATGTGTACTTGAGAAAAATGTGTATTCTGCTGTTGTTGAGTGGAGTGATCTATATATGGCTGTTAGGTTTAGTTGGTTAAATGTGTTATTCAGTCCCCCTGCCTCTCTACTGATCTTCTGTCTAGATGTGTTATCCATTATTGAAAGCAAGGTATTGATCTCCAACTATTATTTTAGAACTATCTATTTCTTCCTTCAATTCTGTCAATGTCTGCTTCACATATTTGGGGGATGTTTGGTACATATATGTTTATAGTTGTTATATCTTCTTGATAGATTGAACTTGTTATCAACATATAGTGGCCTCCTTTTCCTCTTGTGATAGTTTTTGATTTAAAGTTTATTTTGTGTGATATTAACGTAGCCATCCCAGATCTATCTTCCTTCCTTCCTTCCTTTCTTTTTCTCTCTCTCTCTTTCTTTCTTTTTGTTACTATTTGCATGGGATATTTTATTCTGTGCTTTAACTTTCAACTAACTTGTGTCTCTTGAAATCAAGTGAGTTTTTTGCGGGCAGCATATACTTGGATTATGGATGTTTTTAAAGTCCATTCTGCCAATATTTATCTTTTTTTTTTTTTTTTTTTTTTTTTTTTTTGTGGTACGCGGGCCTCTCACTGTTGTGGCCTCTCCCGTTGCGGAGCACAGGCTCCGGAATCGCAGGCTCAGCGGCCATGGCTCACGGGCCCAGCCGCTCCGCGGCATGTGGGATCCTCCACGAACCCGTGTCCCCTGCATCGGCAGGCGGACTCTCAACCACTGCGCCACCAGGGAAGCCCGCCAATTTTTATCTTTTTATTGGAGAGCTTAATCCACTTACTTTTTCAAAAATTACTGATGAGGAAGAACTTAATTCTGTCTGTTTCCTGGTTGTTTTCTGTATGTCTTATGCATTTTTTGCCCTTCATTTACTCCATTACTGACTTCTTCTGTGCTTAGCCGATTTTGTTGTAGTGAACTCTTGATTCCTTTTTCATTTCTTTTTGCATATAGTCTATTGATATTTTCTTTGTGGTTATCAAGAAGATTACATTTACCCTTCTAAAGTTCAACCAATATCATTTGAATTGAAACCAACTTCAATAGCACACAGAAACTCTGTTCCTCTACAGTTCCATTCCTCCTCCTTACATTATTGTTGTCACAAAATTACACCTTTATACTTTGTGAGCCCAATAACATGGATTTATGATTATTTTATGCATTTGTTTTTTCAATCATGTAAGAAATAAAAAGTAGAGTTACAAGCCAGTAGCACAATACTGGCTTTAGTATCTGCCCATGTATTTCTCTTTACTGGAGATTTCTATTTCTTTATACAGCTTCGAGTTGCTGTCTAGTGTCCTTTCATTTCAACCTGAAGGTTCAATTTAGCATTTGTCATAGGGCAGTGTTAGGAAGTTGTAAAACAAACGCCCTCAGCCTTTGTTCATCTGGGAATGTGTTAATTTCTCCCTAAGTTTTGAAACCAGTTTGGCCAAATATAGAATTCTTGGTGGACAGTTTTTTTCTTTCAGCACTTTAAATATGTCTGGCCTCTTGCCTCCATGGTTTCAGATAGGAAATTAGCTATGAATCTTTTTGAGGATCCCTGCTTTGTAACAAATTTGTTTTTTCTTTCTCCTTTGGGAGTAAAGATTCTTTCTCTGTCTTTTGGCATCTGAGAGTTTGATTATACTGTTTCTTGTTGTGGCGTTCCTTGAGTTTCTCTTAGTCCTGAAATCAGGCAAAGATTTACAGCAAGCAAACACATACTGAACCAGGGAAGAGGCAATTTGAAAATGGCAGGAAAGCTTTGTGGCATTTTTACTTGCCCTTGCCCCATCTACACTTAGTGTAGTGATGGTCTTAAAGTGGTGGGGTCTTAATGCAGTGATAGTCTTAAAGTAGCAGCAGACCATTCGTAGTATGGGGCCCTCAATCCTGCTTCAGGAGGGAGCAGAAGAGCCCATACTCTCGGATTATTATGTGTACCTGTTCTAACCTGTCTGGGAGCTACCTGAAGGACTGACACAAGATGCTTATCTCTGTCTTAGCTAACCTGGAACACAGTCTGGAAAAGCAGCGGTCATTGCTCAAAAAAAGTGCAAGGTGAACTGACAAAGCACAGATGGCTGGGGCAGAAGACTGTGCATTGAAATACAATAGACCACATAAGATGCAGGAGCAAAAGTTGGGGGAGATTCTTTGGGAACTTAGAACATACAAAAAGTACACATGTGTCCAGAGAAATTAAGAAAGCCACATGCATACTCAAGATAAGATGCATGCTCTGAAAACACCAGAGGAGTCTCTAAGCTTTTACCATGGGCTGAGCCCTGAACTCAGTGCAGGTCAGCTAAATGTTGAAGGAGTGATCCAGCAATCTGCACAATGGGGAGAGGTGTGTGGTTTTGAGTGTGCATGTGGATGTGCTTGTGTATATTTGTTTTTGTTTGTCTTAGGTGCAGGAATTCAAGGACATCTCTGTCAAAACATTAGCTAAACATGAACTAAAGGAACAGAGACTTCAGTGCCTACATACGATAAGGAGTACACTCATTGCAAAACTAGTTTGGAAAGGTCCCTAAACAAACAGACTACTACAGCCTTCAACAATCCAAAGCCCAGAAAACCCTGGGAAAGTGGGAGAATCTGATTTCCATAGACACCACATTACAATATTTGAAAGCTAAATGTTCAACCAAAAAAATCACAAGGTATACAAAGACATGGAAAAGTATGGTCCATTTAAGAAAACAAATTAATTGATGAAACCATCCCTAAGGAAGCCCAGACTTTTCTCCATTGCATATTCTTGCCTCTTTTGTCATAGATTCATTGACCATAAGTGCATGGGTTTCTTTCTGGGCTCTCTATTCTGTTCCAGTGATGGATGTTTTTGTGCCGGTACCATACTGTTTTGACTACTGTAGGTTTGTAGCACAGTCTAAAGCCAGGGAGCATGATTCCTCCAGTTGTGTTCTTCTTTCTCAAGACTGTTTTAGCTATTCAGGATCTTTTGTGTTTCCATACAAATTTTAAAATTATTTGTTCTAGGTCTGTGGAAAATGCCCTTGATATGTTGATACAGACTGCATTGAATGCGTAGATTTCCTTGGGTATGATGGTCATTTTAACAATATTAATTCTTCCAATCCGTGACCATGGTATATCTTTCCAGCTGTTTGTGTCATCTTTCATTTCTTTTATGAGAGTCATATAGTTTCCTGGGTACAGGTCTTTTACCTCCTTAGGCAGGTTTATTCTTATGTATTTTATTCTTTTTTATGCGATTGTAAATGGGATTGTTTCCTTAATTTCTCTTTCTGATAGTTCACTGTGAGTGTATAAAAATACAAAATTTATATATAGAAATCTATTGTATCCTGCAAATTTACCAAGTTCATGTTTGAGCTCGAATAGTTTTTTGATGGTGTCTTTCAGATTTTCTATGTATCATGCCATCTGCAAACAGTGACAGTTTTACTTTTTCCTTTCCATTTTGGAGTCCTTTTATTTATTTATTTTTTCTTGTCTGATTGCTGTGGCTAGGACTTCCAAAACTCTGTTCAATAAAAGTGGTGAGAGTGGGCATCCTTGTCTTGTTCCTGATCTTAGGGGAAATGCTTTCAGCTTTTCACCATTGAGTATGTTAGCTGTGGGCTTGTCATATATGGCCTTTATTATGTTGAGGTATGTTCCCTCTATGCCCACTTTCTGGAGAGTTTTTACCATGAATGGATATTGAATTTTTTCAAAAGCTTTTTCTGCATCTATTGAGATGATCGTATGGTTTTTAGTCTTCAGTTTGTTACTGTGATGATAAGAGACCTAAGACAGCTACAGAGGCTAAGTGACCTTTCCTTCCCTGAATGGGTAGGTATCCTTGTTCTGCCTTCTAATTGAGTTAGTATCTGAGTAAAGAACTGCCAGGTGTCATTTAGTTCACAATACACTGCTGTGGCAATATAGAAATGAATTTGCCTAAGTCATTTGGCTTTTCTCAATTATAGTAAATGAATATACTGAATGAATACTTCAACTTAAGGAAATGTTCTTAAAAATATATTAATGTAGGCAACTTCAGTGGAGAACTGAAATCAAAACAAAACATTCAGGTAAAGGGTTGAAATAAAAGTACACTCAGTTGTATCCAGTTTCCTCTTGTAAATCTCTCTTTTTAATTTGAATGGACAGTCACTTGAGAATATCTGACTTGGGGCTAAGGAAATCTAAGCCTTCTTGGCCACACTGTATTCTCTTATGTCATTTACTAAAGACACCAGTTGGGTTGCTGAAAAAAGCGTGGGAAAAATCAATCCCTCACATCCAAAGGGCGGCTCTTGAAAATATGTGTGGTGTTGTAGTTATTTTGCTCTTCTGGCCTCAGAAGTTCTAATCTTAACCTTAGCCCCTCATGGAGAGAGACTTTGTAAACCAATTCCCACATGACTCATTATGTGACTGTTGAAAAAGAGAAACCCAGCTCTTTTCCTGTGCTTTCAACCAGTCATCTTCTTCAAAAATCTGTTTGGATTGTTATACCTTAATCTTGCCTGGCAAGGGACTTATGGGAAGGTTCTTATTGTTTGAAAGTTTGGTGCCAGTATCTGCAAAGAAAGAAGAAAGATGTGTTTATGAAACATCCCAATAGTGAAGGTGTGTGAAAGCAACTTTTGAAAAAGTTAATCTGTCAGAGTTTAGCCGTATTATTACATTTTATTTTATTCATTGAAAATAAATAATTATCAATGAATCCTTTCTAGATTTTCTAGTTTCCCAAAGTTCCCTGTATTCACATTCTAAGAGGAAAAATGGTATTTTAAGTCACTGCTCTCCACCTTATATTATTTATAATCACTCCTCGTGACCTCTTCCTTCCAAGAAACTTGATCCTGAGAAGTGTCCTTTGTTTGTCTTTGTGGAATAAGTGATGAGGATGCATCCTGGAGACCTGTGAGATGTTTAACTTGTGGCATAATGAAACTAGGATGGAGAGTTCTGGAAAGATCTGGAAAGGTGGCTGGTAGAGTGTGGCCAGATGTGGTGGGAGAAGAGAGACGTACAGAGAGAGGGAGAGGAAATTTTCAGAGGGAGAAAATGAAACAAATAATTAAATAAGTTTTGTTGTGTGGTGTGGGACGCAAGCCTTTCTCTCCCCCTTTCCTTCACAATGTCTTTGTTAAAGACTGTGTTTTTCATTAGTTTTACTAAGATAGGATTTGCTGTTTTGTTTGGATACTGAGAATGGACCCATGGAAACAGTTACATTTGGGTTATCTCTGACTGTCTTTTAATGAAGAACATAAATGTTGGCCACACTATCTATGCACATGCTATCACCATGCCTTTTTTGTTCTCTGTTCATATATCTAAGTCCTCTTCTTTCTTTAAGGTCAATCTCAAATCTCATCTGAAATGTACATTTATTGATAGATTCAACCCATAATGAACTGTCCCTTCTTTGTCCTCCTTAGGCTCTGATTATTTATAAAAACTCATTTTTGAACTTAGAGACTGTCCAATATGATATATTAGTTATTTCACCAGCATATGTTATATCCTCAACACAGTTATACGCTTTTGTGGGGCTGGGATCATACATTCTGTAATTTTTCTCAGTACTTACACTTACTTTGATAAAAAGCGCATTCATTCATCTAAACATCATTTATTGGGTGTTAATTAAATATCTCAACTCAGTAAATATTGTTTGAATGAATGCATGCATGAATGAGGGAGTGTGCAATAGGTAGCCTAATGTACCGCCCAATGTGAGAAAACCAAAAACATAAACACAAAGGCAAGCCAAAAAGTGGACCAGGACTTTCTGTAAAATATCCTGCTTTTTGTTGGATGATGCCATGAAAATCAAGATGCTCCTGAAAGGTCTTAATAGCTGACCAAGAATAGTAAACAATTGAAATTCTCTCAGGCTTCTTCAACCCTATCACTGGACACATTTATACCTCTCAGGAGTGGTATTAAAAGAAGAGATTAATAAAGCTTTTATAGATGAGTTGATAAATCTCTAAATATTTAAGTCTTCATTGCCTGCTAGGTTTTCTCTATTTTGGGTTTCCAAAAGATTTCAATAAACCACAGGATAATTAAAAATTAGACATTATCTTTCTTACCTTGATGTTTTTTGATGGTAAACACCTTTTTATTGTCTCCATAGTGCTGCCTAGTTTCCACCAGTACAGTACTTAAGTGAATTTTGCTCTGGATGTTGAATATTACTTAAATAACTAAAGTAACTTCCTCAGAATTATTATTCTATTCTGGTTAGGATACTATCTGCTCTGGTTTGTTAAAATTTCCCTTTAGAGTGGTTTTAATTTTGTTTCTGATAGGGTCCTAGGATTTATTGCCACACCCATCCTGCATCTGTTTTTCTTTGAATTACTCTCCTTGCAGTTTCTGATTCATACAGGGCCTTACAGGTTAGTGACAACCTGGCCATCACAACGCTGGGAAGGAGAGGCCTACTTTTCAGAGGTGTTGATGTTTTCTGTACCTGAAGGTTTTCAAGAGATATCAATCTTCCTCACCACCGCCCTTGGCCCTCTTAATGGACTAAGCAGTTCCTCGTGAAATTTCTGTAGGATATCTGTACCAACTTCTCAATATTGTTCCATCCTGAGTCTATAGATTCCTGGCCTCAAGGTAATGTTAGATTTCTAGCTCCAGCCCCTATTTACATAAGGCCTATACTAAGGAACGGAACCCACAGACATCAGTCCGCTCTTCTTTCTCTGGATTTAATTTCTCTGTTACTTTCTGAAACATGCAGGTGTTCCTTTCTTTCTTTTAATCTCAGCTATGTCCTTTTAACTTTTTCAAAATTGACCCAGAATTTACGTGTGTCTCCAGTAAGAGTACATTAAATTGAGCTTAGTCTGCTATTCTACTGGCATATTTGAGATCCAGATAATTTGCTACTTAACTGGATTCAATGACCTGTATATTTCAGGCATCTAAAACTCACCATGTTCCAAATTTCCCTCCTTATAGTTAGTAATTTTCTTGGGAATCTGGATGACATAAAATGGAATAAAGTTAGTGAGTGGCCCAGGAATGCCTGAAAGTTTGTTTGTCAGAGTGGCCAGGGAAAGTTAAGCAAGGAAGAAAAGCAAATGAAAAACAGAATCCCATTATTATGGCTGAGTTTACTCCCAGGATTCCATGCAGAGCTCTCTGTAGAGCTGGGTTGGGTTATAACTTATGCCAGAGCTCTACGTGGGGCTGACACCATCTCATGCCAAGCTCTCAGTTCTGGGCTAACGTCATCTCTTGTCCACTCTGTGGAGTGGAAACTTTGGAGGAATGGCCAATGTGTTCCGCGGTGTAGGAAGAGGGAAATTGTGAATGTGACTTTCTAAATTGTGGAGGAACTAACCACTGTAAATGTGCCTTGAACTATGTTGTTTAATTTGACCAGTCAGATCAATGACTTTCCCCTTGAATGAAATGCTGCTACGTATATGAGCAGAAAAACAAAACTGGTATAAGGAATAGATAGCTAGTGGGAAGCTTCCGCATAGCACAGGGAGATGCGCTCGGTGCTTTGTGACCACCTAGAGGGGTGGGATAGGGAGGGTGGGAGGGAGGGAGATGCAAGAGGGAGGAGATATGGGGACATATGTATAACTGATTTACTTTGTTATAAAGCAGAAACTAACACACCATTGTAAAGCAATTATACTCCGATAAAGATGTTACCAAAAAAACTGGTATAAGGAGATGGAGAGACTGGGAGTCTTATTTTCCCACCAATTAACTTTGCCTCTGACCATGACCTTCCCTTTGAGTCTCCTAGACCTTGGGGATGATCGCAGCCCCTTGGGTTGGGTGACGGCAACCCCATCTTCACTAGAACCTCTATAGTTAACTTCGATTTTTCCCACTCCGTCTATCCATCCCATGTGTGCAGTCAGACATTTGATCATGGACTTTTCCTGACAAAATATGCTTGAATATAACCATTTCTTTTCACTCCCACTGCTACTGCTATTGTCACTGCCTTAACTAGGGCTTTATCTTTAAGTTCTTTATATAAATATGTAAATATCTCTATATAAATATAATATACAAATAAATAAAATATAATATTAATTCTGATGATTTTAAAGTCTTTTCTTGATAAAGACTTTTCCTGATAAAGACACACAATATCTTATATAAATATTTTTGTATTATCTGTTCTTTTCTTAGAATTTTAGCCATATGATTCTATCTCTTGGTTTGTCTAGAACTTTTTGATTGAATGCTGGCTATTTTATTTGGCTTTTTTTGTTTTTCTCAGTGCAAACGTTGTTTTGCTTCAAAATATTTTATTCTACCTGGAAGTAGCAAATCTTCAAAGTACAATTTTTTAAATGCTTTCAAATATCAATACTATAGGTGTCACAAAATCTAGAAAAATGACATTTAAAAATGAACTACTGCCAGATGTGTCTCTATAAAACTTTTCCCCCACTCTTTCAGCTATATATTCTTTAACTGCCTCCTCATACGACAGTTTATGTATTTTCGAAATAAAATTTTAAGAAATAAACTTTGTAGTTTTTAGACATAGATTTCTTGTAGCATGGTTGATTAGAATTTGCTTCTAGTTATTAATAGTTTAGAAAAGTTTATTTCAGCTTCACAATTTATTATTGATAATGTCACATTAATTTTCATTGTTAACTTTGAGAAAACCTCTATGGATTACTTCCTCATAAGTATTTACTATTATAAATGCATTACTGATTTCAGTACTGCTATAGGTTTGTGCATTACAGGGATTCTGATAAAATACTCATTCATACCATTCCATTACACACATTGTTGATGGAGTATATTCATTCATTCATTCATTCATTCATTTATTTATTTATTTATTTATTTTTGGCTGTGTTGGGTCTTTGTTGCTGTGCGCAGGCTTTCTCTACTTGCAGGGACTGGGGGCTACTCTTTGTTGCGGTGCACAGGCTTCTCATTGCGGTGGCTTCTCTTGTTGCAGAGCACGGGCGCTAGGCACGGAGGCTTCAGCAGTTGTGGCTCGCAGGCTCAATAGTCGTGGCTCACGGGCTCTAGAGCGCAGGTTCCGTAGTTGTGGCACACCGGCTTAGTTGCTCCGTGACATGTGGGATCTTCCCGGACCAGGACTCGAACCCTTGTCCCCTGCATTGGCAGGTGGCTTCTTAACCACTGTGCCATCAGGGAAGCCCCTGGAGTATATTCTTGACAGAAGAAAATTTCCGTTTTGACTAAGCATTGATGAGAACTGAATCTTTGACTTATCTTTCACATGCCTGATGATTGAAATAATTTTCCACAGATTAGCTTCTGGTTTTGTACTTTTCAGTTCTTTTTTTCTTCTTCAAACGCACATGCTTTGAGAGCTGTGAAGTGCAAGACATGGCTATATTGTAAGGTGGTTTTTGTCCTTATGCTTCTGTGTCTTGTGCTAGGTTAAGTCAGTAGAGTAGTCAGTATGAGTACTGGAAGTTATTCCTGTAATGGGATAGTATATAGTCAATTACATATGGCGGTGTCTGAAAATCACATAATAGCCTCCCTTAAAACATCTCCTTAGGGCTTCCCTGGTGGCGCAGTGGTTGAGAGTCCACCTGCCGACGCAGGGGACACAGGTTCGTGTCCCGGTCCGGGAAGATCCCACATGCCGCGGAGCGGCTAGGCCTGTGAGCCATGGCCGCTGAGCCTGTGCGTCCAGAGCCTGTGCTCCACAATGGGAGAGGCCACAACAGTGAGAGGCCCGCGTACCACAGAAAAAAGAAAATCTCCTTAGCCAGATTTCAAAAAAGCCTGTGGCCATTCCAATATGATCCAACATAGCGGAATATGATAGAAGGAAAATTGGCAAAGAAAGAGACGCTGGTCTTACCTGATGGAAGTTAAAATATCTCACTTTTGACAATTTTGCAAAAACTTATAATTCCATGAACTAATTTCTAGGGTTCTTCACAGGACCTAAAAAGGAACCCATAGAGTTGTGGAACAACAATAGAAGCTGCTGTGATGAGAAGCCCAGGCACTGCAACAAAGAGTAGCCCCCGCTTGCCACAACTAGAGAAAGTCTGCACGCAGCATTGAAGACCCAACGCAGCCAAAATAAAAATAAATAAATAAAGATAAATTTAATTTTAAAAAAGTAATACTCAGGTTTGAGGCATGAGAAGTATGATGAGAAATTAGCTAATCCTTTCAGAACTTTTAAAATATCAAACTCAGTCTCTAAGATTTTAGCATTATATACAACATTGGTTACTTATTAGTGGTTTGGGAAGGCCAATTTAAAATTTTCTGATCTTACTGTATTGAAATTCACGGCCCTAATGTTTTCCACATTGACTATATGAATGATGAAGTAAAGTCAATCATGTATTTCCTTTCCAACTGGACAGAAAACAAAATTTTAAAAAGTGTTTGGACTACTGACTTTTGATTTCTTCTAAGGCAAGTGTATAGGTAATTTTTATTCCCTGATTAGGAGAAAAATGGTGGAAGAGGGCAGGGTTAAGAATTAAGATTTCAAGAGCGTGAGAGGTAGATGGCCAACCAGAGTTCCTAAGTTTCAGTGCGTGTAACTGTTGCCGCCGCTTAAGCCTGCCAAAGCAGTGGTATGGCTGCTGCCCTCGTATTTGCTACCTCTAGAAACATTCTTGCCAGTAGTGGCAGCAGCGGGACTCAATTACCCCCTTTTCTCACTCTCTCCAGAAGCTCCAGATGGCGTCTTCTGTGGGCAACGTGGCCGACAGCACAGAACCAACGAAACGTATGCTTTCCTTCCAAGGGTTAGCTGAGTTGGTACATCGAGAGTATCAGGCAGGAGATTTTGAGGCAGCTGAGAGACACTGCATGCAGCTGTGGAGACAAGAGCCAGACAATACTGGAGTACTTTTATTACTTTCATCTCTACACTTCCAGTGTCGAAGGCTGGACAGATCTGCCCACTTTAGTACTCTGGCAATTAAACAGAACCCTCTTCTGGCAGAAGCCTATTCGAATTTGGGGAATGTGTACAAGGAAAGAGGGCAGTTGCAGGAGGCAATTGAGCATTACCGGCATGCATTGCATCTCAAACCAGATTTCATCGATGGTTATATTAACCTGGCAGCTGCTTTGGTAGCAGCAGGCGACATGGAAGGGGCAGTACAAGCTTACGTCTCTGCTCTTCAGTGCAATCCTGATTTGTACTGTGTTCGCAGTGACCTGGGGAACCTGCTCAAAGCCCTGGGTCGCTTGGAAGGAGCCAAGGCATGTTATTTGAAAGCAATGGAGACGCAACCGAACTTTGCAGTAGCTTGGAGTAATCTTGGCTGTGTTTTCAATGCACAAGGGGAGATTTGGCTTGCCATTCATCACTTTGAAAAGGCTGTCACGCTTGACCCCAATTTTCTGGATGCTTATATCAATTTAGGAAATGTCTTGAAAGAGGCACGGATTTTTGACAGAGCTGTGGCAGCTTACCTTTGTGCCCTAAGCTTGAGCCCAAATCATGCAGTGGTACATGCCAACCTGGCTTGTGTATACTATGAGCAAGGCCTGATGGATCTGGCAGTAGACACCTACAGGCGAGCTATTGAATTGCAACCACATTTCCCTGATGCTTACTGCAACCTAGCCAACGCTCTGGAAGAGAAGGGCAGTGTTGCCGAAGCAGAAGAGTGTTATAATACAGCTCTGCGGCTGTGTCCCACCCATGCAGACTCTCTGAATAACCTAGCCAATATCAAAGGAGACCAGGGAAACTTTGAAGAGGCAGTTCGCTTGTATTGTAAAGCATTAGAAGTCTTCCCAGAGTTTGCTGTTGCCCATTCAAATTTAGCAAGTGTATTGCAGCAGCAGGGAAAACTGCAGGAAGCTCTGATGCATTATAAGGAGGCTGTTCGAATCAGTCCTACCTTTGCTGATGCCTACTGTAACATGGGAGACACTCTAAAGGAGATGCAGGATGTTCAGGGAGCCTTGCAGTGTTATACTCGTGCCATTCAGATTAACCCTGCACTTGCGGATGCCCACAGCAATCTGGCTTCCATTCACAAGTATTCAGGGAATATTCCAGAAGCAATTGCTTCTTATCGCACTGCTCTGAAGCTTGAACCTGATTTTCCTGACGCTTATTGTGATTTGGCTCATTGCCTGCAGATTGTCTGTGATTGGACAGACTATGATGAGCGAATGAAGAAGTTGGTCAGCATTGTGGCTGACCAGCTGGAGAAGAATAGGTTGCCTTCTGTGCAGCCTCATCATAGTATGCTCTATCCTCTTTCTCATGGCTTCAGGAAGGCTATTGCTGAGAGCCATGGGAACCTCTGCTTGGATGAGATCAGTGTCCTTCATAAACCACCGTACGAACATCCAAAAGACTTGAAGCTCAGTGATGGTCGACTGCGTGTAGGATACGTGAGTTCTGACTTCGGGAATCATCCTACTTCTCATCTTATGCAGTCTATTCCAGGCATGCACAATCCTGATAAATTTGAGGTATTCTGTTATGCCCTGAGCCCAGATGATGGCACAAACTTCCGAGCGAAGGTGATGGCAGAAGCCCATCATTTCATTGATCTTTCTCAGATTCCATGCAATGGGAAAGCAGCTGATCGCATCCATCAAGATGGTATACACATCCTTGTAAATATGAATGGTTATACCAGGGGTGCTCGAAATGAACTCTTTGCTCTCAGGCCAGCTCCTATTCAGGCAATGTGGCTGGGCTACCCTGGGACCAGTGGCATGCTTTTCATGGATTATATCATCACTGATCAGGAAACTTCACCTGCTGAAGTTGCTGAGCAGTATTCTGAGAAACTGGCTTATATGCCCCATACTTTCTTTATTGGTGATCATGCTAATATGTTCCCTCACCTGAAGAAGAAGGCAGTCATCGATTTTAAGTCCAATGGGCACATTTATGACAATCGGATTGTGCTGAATGGCATCGACCTCAAAGCATTTCTTGATAGTCTCCCAGATGTGCAGATTGTCAAGATGAAATGTCCTGATGGAGGAGACAACGCAGACAGCAGTAATACGGCTCTTAATATGCCTGTCATTCCTATGAATACTATTGCAGAGGCAGTTATTGAAATGATTAACAGAGGACAAATTCAGATAACAATTAATGGATTCAGTCTTAGCAATGGACTGGCAACTACCCAGATCAACATTAAGGCTGCCACTGGAGAGGAGGTTCCCCGTACCATTATTGTAACCACACGTTCTCAGTACGGGTTACCGGAAGATGCCATTGTGTACTGTAACTTCAATCAGTTATATAAAATTGACCCATCTACTTTGCAGATGTGGGCAAATATTCTGAAGCGTGTTCCCAATAGTGTACTGTGGCTGTTGCGTTTTCCAGCAGTAGGAGAACCTAATATTCAACAGTATGCACAAAATATGGGCCTTCCCCAGAAGTGTATCATTTTTTCACCTGTTGCTCCTAAAGAGGAACATGTTCGGAGAGGCCAGCTGGCTGATGTCTGCTTGGACACTCCACTCTGTAATGGACACACCACAGGGATGGATGTCCTTTGGTCAGGGACACCCGTGGTGACTATGCCAGGAGAGACTCTTGCTTCCCGAGTTGCAGCTTCCCAGCTCACTTGTTTAGGCTGTCTTGAGCTTATTGCTCAAAATAGACAAGAATATGAAGACATAGCTGTGAAACTGGGAACTGATCTAGAATACCTGAAGAAAATTCGTGGCAAAGTCTGGAAGCAGAGAACATCTAGCCCTCTGTTCAACACCAAACAATACACAATGGACCTAGAGCGGCTCTATCTACAGATGTGGGAGCATTACGCAGCTGGCAACAAACCTGATCACATGATTAAGCCTGTTGAAGTCACTGAGTCGGCCTAAATAATGACTGTGTGCACAGGAGAATTACCCTGTACCTGAGCCTCAACCTTCTGGGGGAAAGGGAACTACTTTTTCCTTATCTGTACAATACCATGCTGCAGATGAGTGACAGACAATGATAAGAAATAGCACAGCCAGACTTGCTTCCTGCATGATCATGATCACGATAGGGAGAGACACAAGAGATGGGAAACTGCTGTTCCACAAGGAGTCTCCATAGAATTTTGCAGCAGCCAGGTGTCTGGAAGGTCTGGAAGGTAAGTCTGGAAGGTCTGATCTCCCTTGGTCTTCCATGGGATGGATGGTTAGTGTGGAAGGGAGATAGAGATTGCCCAGCCGTTTTGTGATTATCATGGATTGATTGAGTCTTCTGAATTAATATTTTTCTTTATATTTTGGGTATTGGAGCTTTTAAAAATGTTTGGTTTCAGGTATTTTTATTCATGTGAAGTGTGTATGATTCTCTTGAGATAAGCTTTTAAGCTAAAATATTCCTTGTTTTAGTTTCTGAACTCTACAGATAAATGGGGACTTTGCTGGTGTAGTCTTTTTATAGGTTTTGTAAACCACTTGAGCCTGTATCAGTCATTTTAGTGTCTGACATAATGTTTGGAACTATCAGTGCTTTGTTGGTTTATAGATGATGGCTTAAATTCTTTTCCTGGTCCGTTTCCTTCTTCCCTTCCCCCCACTTTAAAAATTCTCCTGTAACTTGGCTAACAAAAAACCAAGTCTGATTCAAAACCTCCCAGAGTGTTTCTCTTAACCGCATCATCTGGTGCCAAATGAAGATTCTTAGGAGTGATTATTAATTCTGAAGGGCACAGTTGTGGTACTGTCACTGATGATAATAATAATGGATTTTTGGCCTAGAGTTTTGACCTATTTCACCAGTGTTTTACTGTTGACTGCCCCTCTATGCTGCTTCCAAAAGTGATAGTGTGTGTTAAGATTTTTACTTTCATTTCTAATGTTTGTTTGTTTTTTTTAGTGAGTCCTGTTCTTCCTTTTTCTTTCAGCAGAAATGAAATCCCAGGTAAGTATAAGTATTCAAATATTTGATCAGTAAGTCACAGTTATCTCCAGTACATTAAATAACTTTCATCAAAAAACATGTTATAGGTAAAAAGCTCTGAAGGACCAGCTATGTATATGATAATTATGTTTCAGACCTTCTAGGGTATTATATATAATAACTTGTCTTCTGGACGTGGTCTTGAAGTCTTTATGGATTCAGTCTCAGTAGTAGCGAACTGCACTGCTACTTGGTTTGGAGTACAAATTAGACTTTAGCCCTCCTGGAGGTTGAGTTTTTGGTATTGAAAACCATAGGAATGAAATTATTGTATTTCAACAAAGGATCGAGGGCTTGAGGCTTAAACAAGGCAACATACGTGTGGGAAGCAGTCAGCCTTGAGGGCAGGTAAGGACATGCCAGGCATGCGGCCGCTGCTCGAAGGGACTGTCCCTACTTGTTCCCCTCCTTGTTCCATTCCATGGGAGATAAATCACCAGAGCCCAGAGATCAGAAAGAATGTAAAATGAGACAAGCAAAGCTGTCTCCCCCCTGCACATGCAGGTTATTTTTGATGCTTCTGGGTTTATGGGTTTCCTCCCAGGGAAGTTAACCTTGAGCCGAGACAGTCTGTAGATAATGTAAACCACCATCTGGCAACCTTCCGATTTCTAGTCTATATAATCTGCAACTGTAGCATAATAAAATTTGCCTTGCAACCATCAGTTGTCTTGGTCCTTCTGACCCCATCCGTCGGTGCTACTTCAGTTCCTTACCCCTTCCCTTCTGACCCTGGGCGGTGAGATCCTCTTTCTCCGGCTGGTCCGCGGCAAGTGGCACTCGAACAGGGACCTGAAGCGCGAAGGCAATTAAAAGAAAAAGAAAGTGCAGGTAAGAGAACCCTTATGCAAAATATGTGTGGCCACCAGTAAAAGTGAAACGAATAGAGGCATAAGGCAATAGTCAGAAGTAAAATAAGATGGGGCAAAAGGGCTCAAAGATGTATGAATTATTTGCTCAGGTTTTACTTTTGATGCTTAGAGCTCGGGGTAATAAAGTTTCTGAACTTTATTGTTGACTGAATTTTTACAGCATATCCATGGTGTATCTCCCTGGTTTCCTGATGGCGGCTCTGTTGACATAGAAATCTGGCAGAAAGTTGGAGAAGATTTAAAAAATTATTACGAGTCTCGAGGGCCTACTCATACTCCTGTTGTTACATATAGTTTGTGGACTCTGATAAAAATATGTTTAGATTCTTCTCATGATAGTGTTGATTTGAATGTAAAGTCAGAAAAACATAAGCCTCTGACAGAAGGAGAGACTGTATTATCAGCTACTGTGTCGCCACTTCCTAAACCGAAAGAGCTAATTAATTTAAATATTTTAGATGAAGAGGAACATTTTGACTTAACAGATGAGGCTTGTAAACATAAAAGAGAGAAATATCCTGAGGATGATTTTCTAATGGCTGTGATAGAGAAGTCAGTGAAAAAGCTGCAGGTTAATAAGGACTGTCTTCCTCAAAAATCCACATCTGTAAAAATGCTGAGTCCCTTGCAGCGCGCTGTACAAGGAGCAATAAAACGAGGAGAAGATCCTATTTTCTGTTGTCCCGTCATAGAAAGACCTGATCCTAATAATCCTCAACAAGCTACTAGGGAGCATCAGGCTCTCCCTTTGAAAGTTTTGAAAGACTGAAAATCTGCCTGTGCTCAATATGGGCCCACTGCTCCTTTTACTACTGCTATGGTTGACAGGAGAAGCTCTTCCCCCCGCTGATTGGAAGTCTATTGCACCAGCTTGTTTAAATGGTGGAGATTATTTAATATGGAAGTTTGATTTTTATGAACGGGCTGCTGAACAAGCAGAAAAGAATGCTGCCCATAATATTCCAGTTGATTATCATATGCTGATTGGGGAAGGACAATATCTTTCTTTACAAGATCAATTAACTTATCCCTTTGTTGCTTATCCTCAAATAAATCATTTGGCATTACAAGCCTGGAGGAAATGTCCTTCTACACACAAAACTGAAGATCTTTCAAAACTTAGACAGGGACCTGATGAACCATATGCTGATTTTGTAGATAGGTTGTCACAGGCGGTGGGGAGACTCATTGTGGACGGACTCACTGGTACAATTGTAGTTAAGCAACTTGCTTTTGAAAATGCTAATAATGAGTGTCAGGCTGCGATTCGACCTTGGAGAAAACGGGGAACATTGGAGGATTATATTCACCTTTGTGCAGACATTGGGCCTACTTATATACAGGGTGCTGCTGTGGCTGCAGCATTAACTAAAGTGGGGTTTAAAAACAATCAAAAGAAAACAAAGACTTGTTTTAAATGCGGAAAGGCAGGTCCTTTTGCTAGAGAATGTAGGTCTTTTAATTCTAACCCTAGTCCTTCCTTCCCTACTCAGAAACCTCCAGATGGTCAGAAAATCCCTGGTTTATGCCCTAAATGCAATAGGGGAAAACATTGGGCACAAGATTGTTGCTCAGTGGCCCACAAGGATGGGCCACCACTGTCGGGAAACTCTTCCCAGGGCCTTCCCCGGCCCCAACAAATAATAAGGGCAATGTCTGTGTATCCTCCTCAAATTATTAATCAGACATTAACCAAAAACAAAAACATACAATATCCTCGCTCTCCAGAGCAACACCAGGAAGCGCAGGACTGGAGCTCAGTACCTCCGCCCGATATGTATTAACTCCTGAAATGGGTCCTCAGGCCCTCTCTACGGGCATCTGTGGACCTTTACCCAAGGGTTTGATGGGACTATTATTGGGAAGAAGTAGTGTCACCATGAAAGGTTTAACTGTTATGCCAGGAGTCATAGATTCTGACTACGAAGGAGAAATAAAAGTCATGGCACAAACTATTAAAAATATAATAACTATTTCTCCTGGTGATAAAATTGTACAATTGCTACTTTTGCCCTTTGTACCTCATGGACAAATTTTACAACATCAAAAGAGAGAAACAAAGGCTTTTGGATCGTCTAATGCTGCCTACTGGATTCAGAAGATAGGGAAAGAACGTCCAGAAATGAAATGAACCATTAATGGAAAGGTTTTTTCAGGTTTGTTAGACACTGGAGCTGATGTCTCTGTTATGACGCAGATACACTGGCCTAAACGTTGGCCCATTAGTCCTACTATTACAGAACTTCATGGAATAGGACAAAGTTCTTCTCCTATGCAAAGTAGTCAGTTTTTTTTATGGCAAGATAGTGAGGGCCATTCAGGATATTTCCAGCCTTATGTTTTGCCTGGGCTGCCTTTAAACCTCTGGGGCCGAGATATATTAAAAGAAATGGGAGTATTACTTTATAGTCCAAACTCTCAAGTCTCTAATATGATGTTGGATCAAGGATTTCTTCCCACAAAAGGGCTGGGAACAAATCAACAAGGAACTGTCTATCCTATTGATGTGAAAATAAAAAATGATAGACAAGGTTTGGGTTTTTCTTAGGGGCCTTGGATTCTCCACTCACTGCTGATCCAATTACTTGGCTGACTGATGACCCTGTATGGGTGGACCGATGGCCCCTCACAAAGGAGAAATGAGAAGCTGCAGAACAATTAGTGCTGGAACAATTAGGGCATTTAGAAATTTCCAGTAGTCCTTGGAATACTCCTATTTTTATTATCAAGAAAAAATCTGGAAAATATAGGTTATTACAGGATCTAAGAGCTGTTAATAAAACTATGCTAATAATGGGAGCTCTTCAACCAGGCCTACCCTCTCCAACAGCCATACCACACAATTATCATCTTTTAGTTGTAGATTTAAAAGATTGTTTTTTCACTATTCCTTTGTTTCCTGAAGATAGAAAACATTTTGCTTTTAGCTTGCCTGCCTTAATTTTTAAGGAACCCATGAGGAGATTTCAATGGAAAGTATTGCCTCAGGGCATGGCAAATAGTCCTACATTATGCCAAAAATATGTGGCTCAGGCCTTGACTCCTGTGAGAAAAAGGTTTCCATCGTTATATCGCATACATTATATGGATGATATACTTTTAGCCACTGATAATATTTCTTTATTAGAGACTGCTTTTCAATTTTTACAACACTCCTTACAATCATTTGGCTTGGTCATTGCCTCAAAAAAAATTCAAAGACAATCTCCATTTTTATATTTGGGAAAATATATTGATAACACTACTATTAGGCCTCAAAAACTGCAAATTCGAGTTGATAATTTAAAAACATTAAATGCTTTTCAAAAATTACTTGGAGATATTAATTGGCTAAGGCCTTCCTTAAAACTTACTACTGCTCAATTACAGCCTTTGTTTGATATTCTTAAAGGTGACTCAGATCCTTCTTCTTCACGCTCTATGACTCCAGAAGGATTTCAAGCTTTACAAATAGTCAATAGATCTATCAGTTCTACACAATTAACTAGAATTCATACTCACCTTCCAATTTTCTTAATAATTTGTCCAACTCCTCATGTGCCTACTGCCGTCTTATGGCAAACTGTTGGAATTATTGAATAGATTCATATGAAATCTACACCCTCTAAAGTTATTAACCCTTATTATGAACTCATTAGTAATTTAATAATGCAAGGTAGAACTAGATGCTTACAACCTATAAGTATAGAACCTTCTCAAATTATTATCCCTTATTCAGTTAGTCAACAAAATTGGCTTTTTCAACATAGTAATGAATGGGGTCTTGCTCTTGCAGGATTTTCAGGTACCTTGGAATGCCATTACCCTGCTGATAAATTGATCCAATTCAGCAAACTTAACTCATATCTTTCCTTCTATAATTAGGCAACAGCCTGTTCCTCATGTACCTTTGGTTTTTACGGACGGTTCTTCTTCAGGAGTGGCTACTGTAATCATTGACGACGGAACAAACCTCGTTAAAGAAACTTCCTTGACTTCAGCTCAACGTGTTGAACTGTATGCTGTCATTATGTCTTTTAAACATTTGCCTTCTATATCTTTTAATTTGTTTTCTGATAGTAAATATCTTATTAGCTTGTGATTTCTTCTGGAGACTGCGAGCATAGGACATACTAATGACCCTGAATTATCATCCTCTTTTCGTTTGCTCCAACAGCTTATTCGTTCCCATGATGGTCCTGTTGCAGGTCTGTATATCCGTGCTCATTCTAACTTGCCTGGTCCATTGACTAAACTTAATGCGACTGCAGATGTTTTAACTCGATCTAAACGTGATCTTTATCCTGTACATTTTCCTCCCAAGAATAGAGTTGAAGTTACTCCTCCTCCTCAATCTCTTTTCCCTAAAGCAGGACATGTCCCAATTTACCGTACTCCTCCTTTCCGTTCGTCATGCTGTCAAGAATGGCTAATATACTGCATTCATTATCTCCATACTCTTGATACTCATGGTCCATGTCCTAGGCACCCTCATATTATGGTAAGTTATGATCAAACTGCTTCACAAGCAGCACAGCAGTTGCACGCTTTACACCGTCAGTCAGCGGCTACATTACACACACAATTTTCCCTTACTGGTGAAGCCGCCCCACAAATTGTTAAGCAGTGCCCACAATGCTTACCTCACCTTCCTGTTCCACATTATGTTGTTAATCCTCGTGGATTATTACCTAGACATTTATGGCAAATGGATGTTACTCATATCCCGTCTTTTGGGAAATTACAGTTTGTTCATGTCACTATCGATACTTATTCTGGTTTCCTCTGTGCTACAGCACAGACCGGAGAAGCTACTAAACATGTTATCACTCATTTATTACACTGTTTTGCTTTCATGAACCTTCCCAAAATTATTAAAACAGATAATGGGCCCACTGCTTTTGCAACATTTTGTAATTCATTACAAAATTACCCATATTACAGGCATTCCATATAACCCTCAAGGACAAGGTATTATAGAACGTGCAAATAGATCTTTAAAGCTAACTATTGAAAAAATAAAAAGGGGGGAATTGTATAGAACAACGCCACATAACCTTATAAATGATGCTCTGTTTATTTTAAATGTTCTCACTGTTGACAAATTTGGCTGCTCTGCAGGGGGAAGGTTGGTGGCTGAGCCAAGACTGGCCTCTCAATCTCCGGAGGTCCTCTGGAAAGATCCGTTAACCAGCACTTGGCGTGGTCCTGATCCTGTGTTGATTTGGGGACGTGGTCACGTGTGTATCTTTCCCAGATCAGCGCTTGGACCTTGCTGGCTTCCTGAGCGCTTAGTCAAGCAAATAGATGGCTCGCCACAGCTCACCTAGTTCAGAAGATGAAGAAGCTCTGCACCTCTCTGGAAAATTTGACAGTGTTGATTCAGAAAAAGAAGAAGAAGAGGAGACCACTTGCCAGGATGACTCAAAGGAGTGATGTTCCAACTTGGGGACAAATTAAACAACTGGTTTCATGAGCTCAAGAGTCAGTGAAACAACAGAATAATCCTGTTACACCTGTAACTTTATTTTTGGCTATGTTGGCAACCATTTCATGTGTTCCCTCTGTTAATGCAGCAACTTACTGGGCCTATGTACCTGATCCTCCACTATTACAACCCATATCTTGGTCTGAAGCAGAGTTTCCTGTATTTTACAATGATAAGTGTTTATGGGCCTCTTATTGGGAATATAAAACAAATCAATATGTCTGTAAATTATACTAACTGGTTTAGTACCCATCCTGTCTGTCTTAGCCCACTGAATCTGGAAACTGGATGTGTAAAGGCTATTAGTTATGAGCATACAGATGTTTATGAGGGAACGGATCAATCAGTTTGTCAGGCTCTCCAGGCATCCTTCGTTTTACAGGAACCAACATTACTCTTACATGCCCGGCTACCAGCCGACGAGAGGATCTTAAGGATACCATCATTTGGTATAAAATGGGCAAGCTATTAATATTAGAGGTCAAATCTCATACGCCTCACCACTTAGGGATTCCGCTATTACTATAGCCAAGGTTACAGGTGAAGATTCAGGAAATTATTTCTGTATGAAGCGTTTACTTGGAGGACAAGGGATACTTATAGCTGGACATAAGGTTACTATGCTTAACAGAAAATCAAAAAATCAATTGCCTCTCCTTATGACCGTTAACTTTCCTGCATCCACTTTTGAACGTTGCAATGCATCTTGGAATAATAACCAAATATGGTGTACTATAGATTATACCAAGGTGTCAATTCTTATCTCTTCTTTTCCCATCATAGATAGGTTTATCACATTTCAAAAGAACTGGGATATATGGAAACTAGCTCTAACTTATTCCAATACACCTGTTATAACTTGTGTTGCTCCTCCATATACACGTTTGTGTGGCTCTATTAACATTGGTAATTCTTCCAAAGGAGGATATAATATTAGCTGTGTTAATTGTATTTTTAGCAGTTGTATGTTCCCTTCTGCAGGAACACAATCTGTGCTTATACTAAAGCAACCCATGTATGTTATGGTGCCTGTACATCTGAGAGAACCTTGGTATGAAGATACTGGAGTACAGGCATGGGTGGAACTCTCTAAAGCCTTGCAGAGAAGGAGACAATTTCTTGGGTGGCTAATAGTAAGTTTACTTGCGTCGGCTGCTCTGTCTGCTACCGTGGCTACTGCCGGTCTTGCTCTTTCACAGAGTATTCATCATGCTCACTTTGCTAATCAGTTATCTCAACATACCAGTCTTGCTTTATCTTTACAAAGTCACATATATTTACAGATTAGTAACAAGTTAGATGAATTTAAAAACGCAATTTTGGGGATTGGAGATCAGATGGCAGCATTAAAATTGAGGATGTGTTTAGCTTGTCATGCAACGTATACATGGATGTGTGTTACTCCTTAAAAGTACAGTGACTGTATTTGGGAATGGGAAAAAGTAAAAATGCATCTGCTGAGTGTTTGGTCAGATAATAATATTAGTCTTGATCTTAAGAAATTAAATGCTGAAATTCAGGATATACAAAATACACATCTTGATGATGTTTCGCCAGAAGATGTAATTCAAACTTTACTGGATCATTTAAAGTGGTTAAACCCTCAGTCTTGGATTACTGGAAGGTTGTCAGGATTTATTACCCTGGCCATAATTTGCCTATTATTGATAATAATCTTCTCATGTCTGTTTCGTATCCTCATGCAACAGTACACTACTCTCGGCACTAAACTTCATGGAATTATTTTGCAGCAAAAGTTAAAAAATAAAAATGGGGGACCTGTGGGAAGCAGTCAGCCTTGAGAGCAGGTAAGGACATGCTAGGCATGCCGCCGCTGCTCGAAGGGACTGTCCCTACTTGTTCCCTTCCTTGTTCCATTCCATGGGAGATAAATCACCAGGGCCCAGAGATCAGAAAGAATGTAAAATGAGACAAGCAAAGCTGTCTCCCCCCTGCACATGCAGGTTATTTTTTTTATTTTTTGCGGTACGCGGGCCTCTCACTGTTGTGGCCTCTCCCGTTGCGGAGCACAGGCTCCGGACACGCAGGCTCAGCGGCCATGGCTCACGGGCCCAGCCGCTCTGCCGCATGTGGGATCTTCCCGGACCGGGGCACGAACCCGTGTCCCCTGCATCGGCAGGCGGACTCTCAACCACTGCACCACCAGGGAAGCCCAGCAGGTTATTTTTGATGCTTATGGGTTTATGGGTTTCCTCCCAGGGAAGTTAACCTTGAGCCGAGACAGTCTGTAGATAATGTAAACCACCATCTGGCAACCTTCCTTTTTCTAGTCTAGATAATCTGCAACTGTAGCGCAATAAAATTTGCCTTGCAACCATCAGTTGTCTTGGTCCTTCTGACCCCATTCGTCGGTGCCACTTCAGTTCCTTACCCCTTCCCTTCTGACCCTGGGCGGTGAGATCCTCTTTCTCCGGCTGGTCCGCGGCACACATGAATATATGTTTTTGTCTTGCTGTACTGCACCTGTGCTGTCTAGTAACAGATATTTTGTCTGCTAGTAGTGTTCTAGATTATGTCTTTCCAAAGCGCTGAGGCAGTGCACCTATTCTGTAGTTGCAGCTGATGCCTGAATGTAGCCTAGCTGACAAATTATTGATTAATAAGAACTTGAATTTCTCAAAGATTTGTACTGTTAACCAAAATCTGAGCAAGGAGTCTCAAAAGTAATTCTTAGCCAGAATTACATGTTAATGAACCATTTAACAGTGTGAATCAAGAAACATCAGTGTAAGGATTTCTTTTAATTTATTTTTTACCTGCTTGAAATATCAGTTAAAGTTTGCCAGCTTGGTTGCAGATGAACGGACGTTTGAAGTTCACCAAACTACTTAATGTGGGATAGGATAATAGACTTCCAGCGCCCTCAAGACTGCGACCTTGCAGCCATTTTACATAGCACATCCTCCTCCTATAGGGATGAACCTTTCCCTGGCCCGAAAAGTAGCAGCTCTGTTGAAGCTTTGCTTATTGTAACAGGCTTTTGTTTCCAGGTTACATGTCTGTGGAAGACTTAATTCTGAATAGAGATATAGATATTACTGGAAACTAATTGTTTTTTCTATTATACTCTGATTTATCAAAAAAGTAAAACATTTAAATTGTGCTACAGAAATTCAGAAGTTGTCTTGCAATCTTTAAACAATAAATGAATGAGTTGCCCTTAAAAAAAAAAAAAGGATTAAGCAGTTAAGCTGTTGGTCCCACATCAGACAAATTTTCCTATACCTTCTGTCAATATTGTTAACAGAGACTGTTATTTTATTAATCCTTATGATCCCATGATTCTTTCTTTCATGTTTCAGGGCACAGCAGGTGAGAGAGTGGATTTGTTAAGCTGGGTGGGTTTATCCTTCTTTTATGCGTTCATTCAATTTTGTGTTCATTTGCTTATTGTACACACATGGCAATAGAAGCTGCTAAAGCAATCATTGCTATTCTGCAAAACAACAAGGCACAGAAGCAGATGTCTTATTTCTGAGATTTCTCCCCCCAGGATTATTATGATTAAAGATCCTTTCCCCCACTCCCTGGAGAGGACAAGGGGCTGGCTGCTCACTGGAGGTTTTTTAATGACTTGGGGAAAGGCTCAAATATCCCCCCATTATGGTAATCCACCCCAGGGGCAAACCACACAAGAATATTATGAATTTATTGTATTTTTCTATCCTTGCAAAGGTAATACTCAGCTCATTAGAATATGAAAACTATACTGTCAAATTTCAGAATTACATGGATGAAGAAAATCACCAAAGTGGCATCATATCACGTGTGTTATAGTTGTATTTACTATATTGACTATATTAACTATGCTGTGTTAAGAATATATTGTATAACTATATATTGAAAAGGCAAAATGCTGTAACTTATTTCAGAGAAAATAATTATGTTGGCAAACCCCAAATTGTACATTGTAGACAGGTCCTAGGAAAAGAAGATTTAATTCATAGTGGACAAGAGGTTAGCTTCTGTTTTCAGCCATGTGCTATTTCAAGAATTAAACGTCATGAATAATACAGGATATAAGAGGAATAGTCTAAAGACGGAAAAGCACATTTTGATTAGGAAAGAGAATTTATGGCTTAAGTCCTTTTTTTTTTTAAGGAAAACTGCCTTATTACTATGAGATAAGAAAATTGTTTCCTTCTTTTCTTCCTTGCTTTCTTCTTTTTCTTTTTTTTAACCTTTTTAATTTTGGATATTTGACCTCTAAGCTGAGATGACTGAAAATGCCTCCTCTGGGCATCAACCTTTTTGAAAGACTTTTTCCCCCTCCCTAAGGGCTATTTGTCTCTTGGAGGCATTGCCTACATTACTCACCAAGAGGCAAGCACTTGTCCTTGCACTAAATGCTGACATCTCCTGATAAGAGGGAAGCTGCAAAGTAGAAGAATTGAAGGTCAATATGTTGATATTGGTCTCAAGAGCATTGATGTACATTTGTGTATTGGGGAAGGGGAGAGAAGCTTGAGAGTGGGCCAGTGGGGAGGGGTAAATATTTTGTGATGCTGTCTACCTATGGGCTTATAAAGTTTACAGCTGCATTAGGAGGACAAGCATTACCATTAGCATGAAAAGCAGGGCAGACCTCAGTTGCAAAAGCTTCTAGCCATACACATAGGGCAATACGTAAATGATACACCTTATTGCATTCACCCATTCACCCTCCCCTGTTCATGCTAATTGGAAATTTCAATCCATTTCAGAGAAGTAACACAACTATCGATCATTTTCCCTGGCACGAATCTTCCTAGAGCTCACGCACTAGCCCATGTGTCTTAGATTTAATATCTGCTCACTAGCTGGATTGAAGCCAAGAGGTGGTTCCCAAAGTTGCTGCACATTAGAATCACCTGGGGAACTCTGAGCCCTCCCTGTGCCCAGGCTCCTCCCTAGACCTACTGAATCAAAATCTCTGGGGCTGGGACCCAGACACCAATGTTTTTCTTAAAAGCTCTTTAGGTCATTCAAATGAGCAGCAAAGCTTGAGAAGCAGCCCAATAACGGGAACAACTTATTTCACACAGATAAAGTGGGGCAATTCATATGTTAAAAGAACATGAATATATGTCCATGCCTCTCTCACGCTTTGTCACAGTTTACCCTTCCCCCTCCCCATATCCTCAAGTCCGTTCTCTAGTAAGTCTGTGTCTTTATTCCTGTTTTACCCCTAGGTTCTTCATGACATTTTTTTTCTCAAATTCTATATATATGTGTTAGCATACGGTATTTGTCTCTCTCTTTCTGACTTACTTCTACACTGTTGGTGGGGATGTAAATTGGTGCAACCACTATGGAAAACACTATGGCAGTTCCTCAAAAAGCTAAAAATAGAGCTACCATGTGATCCAGCAATCTTACTCCTGGGCATATATCTGGACAAAACTATAATTCGAAAACATACATGCACCCCTATGTTCACAGCAGCACTATTTATAATAGCCAAGACATGAAAACAACCTAAATGTCCACTCACAGATGAATGGATAAAGAAGATGTGATATATATAAAATGGAATACTACTCAGCTATAAAAAAGAATGAAATAATGCCATTTGCAGCAACATGGCTGGACCTAGAGACTATTATACTAAATGAAGTAAGTGAGAAGGAGAAAGACAAATACCATATGATATCACTTATATGTGGAATCTAGAATATGATACAAATGAACTTATCCATGAAACAAACAGACTCACAGACATAGCACACAAACTTGTGGTTCCCGAGGGGAAGGGGGAGGTGGGGGAGTGATGGATTAGGAGTTTGGGATTAGCAGAGGTAACCTATTATATATATGATGGATAAACAACAAGGTCCTACTGCATAGTACAGGGAACTATATTCAATGTCCTGTAATTAACCATAATGGAAAAGAATATGAAAAATTATATATACGTATAACTGAATCACTTTGTTGTACAGCATAAACACAACATTGTATATCAACTATACTTCAGTAAAATAAATTTTTAAAAAAAGGAAAAAAAAGAACATGAATATATATATATACATATATTTCTTTTTTTCCTCTTTATTCTGTTTGTGTTTCAAATAGGCTTTTTTTTTTTTTCCTTCTGCAAAAAGCGTTATTGTTTCCATTTGGTCCAAGGCTTGGGAGAGGGCTCCAGGGCGGTTAAAAAGCTGCCTAGTAGCTGCAGAGCAGGGCTTCAGGCAGAAGCTCTGATGCCAGAGGGCCTCCTCGGAGGCCGCTGGACTTCAGAGACTCCTGTTTGTGCTCGAGGGTGAGCCTTTCAAAGAGATACTCGCCCAGCACAGCCTGCGGACCAGCCAGCCTGCGGAGGTTGGTCAGGTGGTCGCCCATCTTCTTGATGAGTTTCACCTGCTCCTCCCGGAAGCGGCTCTCCAGGAAGTCACAGAGGTGGGAGTCTGCGCGGGCGGAACCCAGGGTGCGCAGATCTGATAGTGCCTGGTGCAGGCTCTTCTCCCTAAGAATGGCGGCTTCCACCACGTCCTGGGTTTTACCCCACTCATCTTGAGAAGGCTTCCGCACATCCTGGAAGAGGGCGCGGCCACAGCACTGGTTTTGCATTTTCAAGAGATGCTGGGCGCCCTCACACTTCTCCTCAGCCAGTTGGCGAAAAATGTGGCCCACACTGTCCAGAGTCCCATTGTTGCTGTCGAAATAGAAGCTCAGAGAGAGGTAAGTGTCCCCAGATGCATGTTGAACAGGCGGTGGACGGCGGCCTCCACCTCGATGGAATAATTCTGACGAACCTGGGAACTCGTGGTTGATCAGTGATAAGGAGCTAAGCTCAAAAAACGGTGTTGGCCTGTCCTGGAGGCTGAGGATAGCTGAGTGGCTGATTCCAAAGGCTGCGACAGGAAGAAAGGTTGGAGGGTGGTCGGGGGCTGGAGCAAGGAGCGTCCCTGGGTCTGTTCATTCCAAACACTGTTGAAGCAAAAGACAGAACTGCAGGACTGCCGAGCGCACTGCCTCAAATAGGCTTTGATATAAATGAACAAGAAGTCCAAGCAAGGACAAAACTTACCCTTCCCCCCACCAAAATAGCTGGCGATACTAGAATCTAGACCTGGGAAGGGATTCTTCCATTACTTTCTGAACATTCCAGGCCACTAGAGCAGTGGTTCTCAAAGTATGGTCACCTTGTAACCAAGCAGTACCCTATGGGGCCTTCCTAGGACAGACCCATCCCCCATAACCTCTGCTGTAGTTCCTCTCTGAAGTACTCAGATAATAGTATCTCAGGCATATTTCTTGAGTTTTCAGATGCTCAAAACCACCACCCAGTGGAAGAAATTAACTCCTTGATGATCATGAGCACGTAGCCCCCAGACCTTCTGGCACCTAAGGATGGATAATGTTACCTGCCCTGTGGCCTCAACATAACCAATCAGAGGATTGTGCACGAGCTGATCACATTCCCTGGGACGTCCCTCCCTCACCTGGCCTTTAAAAATGCTTTGCTGAAATCCTTTGGAGATTTCAGGGTGTTTTGGAACTCGGGCCACCCCTCTCCTTGCTCGATCCTGCAATAAACCTTTCTCTGCTCCAGACTCCAACCTTTAGGTTTGTTTGGCCTCACTGTGCTTCAGACACACGAACCTGCATTCGGTAACAACCTGACCAGTTTTACCAGCGTCCCCTGATAATGTGTCAGATATTCAAGTTTTAGGGCCCTGTCCCAGCCCTATGGAATCAGCAGCTCTGGTGGGGCTCAGTGATCTCTGTTATAACAGGCCCTCCAGATGATTTTTATTCACCTTAAAGTTTGAAAATATCTGCATTGTCAGCTGGCCAAAGCGTCCACCAGCAGGTGAAGGGGAGTGGTGCCTGGAAAAGATAGGGACCAGCCAAGGCAAGTACAGCAGCATTTGCCGTGGTAGTAATGGAGAATGCCTTTTCTCCACTGGTTGGCACAGACTAGGATCTGGGAGCAGTGGCAGGGTTATTTAGGATGCTTTACATTTCAATGTAGAGGGACCGCTGTCCTGGTTTGCCAGGGACTTCCCCTGTGTGAGCACTTAAAATCTCATCCTGGCAAACCCCTTAGCCCTGGGTTTGAAAAACATAGGGAATAACATGAAATTTAGGGGAAACATGATCTAGGTTTTGGGCGAGTCACAAGTGCTAATTAAAGCTAAGCAAGTATGGACAACACTAGCGTTCTTTAGCCCTTTGCGGGGAGGTAAATCTGATTGGGTGAAAGGACTTACTGTTAAGAGATCTTTGTAGAAACATCCCCTTCTGCTTAGTCCGCTGGTTCTCAGTTCTGGCTAGACATTGGCATCGTCTGAGGAGATTTAAAATGATTTTATTGGTCTACGATGACCAACCGTCAGTGTGAGGGTTTTTAAAAAGTGCTTCAGATGATTCTAATGCACAACCAAATTTAGGTGCCACTGCTTAAGCTTTTGAACCGCTGCTGCATATTTTCACCTCATCTTCCTATGAGAATATCCAACTGTAGTTGAGGTTTGTTTTTTTTTTTCTTTTTCTTTTTTTAACTGTCTTATTATAAGATTTACTGTCTTAAATAAGGTTGAATGTACAGAAAATCTTGCTAGTCCATCTGGTATAGCTGGATACTTAGAATAATATCGTTAAGATATATACCATTTAAGTATTGTGACTGGCCTTTTTGAAATTAACATATGCATTGAATTAGTATGTTCTCTTTTGAAGTTGTTATGTTGGGGAGCTATACCTCTAATCTGCCATTGCTAAATATCTGGACACCTCTTATTAGGAATTGCTTTTAGAAATCTTTAGGAATTAAAACCAAGATTGCTGTATTATTTGTACTGGAACCACAAAAACCTCACAGAGTTCCCCCGCTGTACCTTCTACCCCCATCTCTAACCCTTGGCAACTTCTAATCTGTTCTCCATCTCCACGGTTTTGTTATTTTAAGAATAATATGTAAACATAATCATGAATTACTTAATCTTCGGAGATCGGCTTTTCAAAATTTTTCCCTCGGCATCATTCCCCTGAAGTTCATTTCAATTTTTGCGTATATTAATAATTTGTTCCTTTTTGTTGCTCGGTAGTATTCTATCATAAGATTTTATCACAATTTGTTTCAACATTCATCCACTGAAAGATATTTGGGTAGTTGCCAGTTTTTGGCTATTATAAATAAAACTGCTATGAACATTTATGTGTAAGTTTCTGTGGGAACTTAATTAAGTTTTTGTTTCTTTTGGATAAATGCTCAAGAGTACAATTACTGCGTTGTAAATCATTTACAAACTAATATTATTTCTCAAGCTTTTTGTGGATTCCTTGGTATTTTCTCCATTTAGATTATCATCTCATCTTCAGATACAGACAGTTTTACTTTTCCTTATTCAGTATAATAGGATATATTACTATTCAACATTCAGTAGGATATGTTCCTTCCTATGCAACGTAGTAGGAATAGTCCTTTTATCTTTTAAATAAACTTTTTAAAAATTTAACTTTTAAATTTATGTATTTATTTATTTTTGCTTTATTTTCTTACTAGAACCTCCAGTGATATATTTAATAAAAGTGGTGAGAGCAGATATCAGTGCCTTTTTTCTGATCTTACAGAGAAAGCATCCAGTCTTTCACAGTTAAATATAATGTCGGTATAGGTTGTTTGTAGATCATCTTTATGAGTTTCAGTATGCTCCTTTTCTATTCCTAGTTTGCTTGGAGTTTTTTTTCTTCTTTTTTTAAAATCATGAATGGGATTGGATTTTGTCAAATGCTTTCTCTGCATTAATGGATAGGATCACATGACTTTTCCCCCTTAATCTATTGGATATGGTGGATTACACTGTTTAATTTTCAAATATTTAACCAACTTTGCATAACTGGAATAAATCCCACTTGGTCATGGTATATTATTCTTTTCGTATATTTCTGGATTTAATTTGCTAATATTTGGCTGAGGGTTTTTCAGCCAATTTCATAAAAAATATTGGTCTGTAGGTTTCTTTCTATACTATCCCCGTCTGGTTTTGATATCAAGGTAATACTGGCTTCATAAAATTAATTAGAAACTGTTCCCTCTACTTGTATTTCTTATCAAATCATGTAAAATTGGTGTTAATTCTTTGTCTTGGGTAAAAGTGAAACATCTAAGCCTGAACATTTCTTTTGGGAGTTTTTAAATGAAAAACCAGTGTTTCTAATGGTTACAGGAAAATTGAGATTATCTATTTCATCTTGGCTGAGTTTTGGTAGTTTTGGGTGTAGAAACATTGGCCCATTTCATCTACATTTTTGAATTTATAGTGTAGACTTGTTCATAGTAACTTGTCCCTCATTAACCTGCAGGATATGTCATGGTATCCCTGGTTGCATTTCTGATATCTGTGATTTGTGCCATCTCTCTGTTTATCTTTATCAGTATTGCTAGATCTTTATTGGTTAGATTGTTTATTTCAAAGAACCAGCCTTTTGTTTCATTGATTTCCCCCCCTATTTTCCTGTTTTCAGTTTCATGGATTTATGTTTCATCTTTATTATTTCCTTCTTTCTGCTTGTTTAGTGTTTTTTCCTCTTCCTTTTTTTACTATTTTAATATAGAAAATTAGATTATTGCTTTGAAATATTTTCTTTCCCAATTTAGTGCTATAAACTTCCCTTTCAGCATTGCTTTCACTTCATTCCACAAACTTTGATCTGTTGTATCTCCATTTTCTTTTATTCTATGCATTTAAAATTTTTTCCTTGATGCTGTCTTTTTTACCCATGAGTTATTTGGAAGTGTGATGTTTAGTTTTCATGTGATTGAAGATTTTCCTGTTGTCTTTCTCTCATTGATTTCTAGTCTGATTCCATTATGGCTAGAGAACATACTCTCTATGATTTTAATTCTTTTAAATCTCCTAATGTTTTTTTATCGCCCAGTATATGGTATATGAGTGAATGTTCCATGGACACTTGAATATGTATTCTGCTCTTACTGAGTGTGTTCTTTAAATGTCAGTTATATCCTGTTGATTGATGATGTTTTCAGTTCTTCCATATCCTTGCTGATTTTTCTCTCTGGTAGTTGTATAAATTGCTGTGTTGAAGTCTCAAATAATAATTGTGGATTTAAAACTTTCTCCTTTTACCTTTTTCAGTGTTTGCTTCATGTATTTTGAAGTTCTGTTGTTTGGTGCACACACATTTAGTATCACTAGGTCATCTAGGTGGATTATTCCTATTATCTTTATGTAATGACCCTCTTTGCCCCTAATAATTTCCTTTGCTCTGAAGTGTACTTTATCTGATATTAATATAGCCATTCCTGCTTTTTCTGATTAATGTTCACATGATATATCATTTTCATCCTTTTACTTTGAACTACCTATATCATGATGTTTAAAGTAAGCTTCTTATAGACAGTATATAGTTGGATCATGCTTGCGATTTTTTAATCTACTCTTCCAATCTCTGTCTTTGACTTGGTTATTTAGACCATTTACTGTTAATGTAATTATTACCATGTCAAAGATTTCATCTACCATGTTATTTTTTGTTTTGTCTTTTACCTTAGTTTCTCAATCCTGTGTTTCCCTTATTTTTCCTTCTTGTGGGTTACTTAAACATTTTTTAATAAGTCCATTTTAATTTAATTCATTTATAATCATTTGTGTATACTGTTTGTATAGTTTTCTTACTGGTTGCTTTTGGCATTACAGTATACATATGTAATTTATCATAGCCTACTGGAATCAGTGTTCCATTACTTCAAGTGAAGTTTCAAAATTTTACTTCCATTTAGGTCTCTTAATATTCCCCAGTTTTAAAGTATGATTTTCTGTAGTATTTCCTTTCTCTACATTGAGAACCCCATCAGATGGTGTCATCATTTTTGCTTTGACCATCATATAGAATTTAAGAAACTCATGAGGCTCATGATAGTCTCTTATATTTACCCCATTTGTTTTCACCCATTCCATTGTTCCCCTTTTCTTTCTGAAGTTCCCAGTCTTCTGTTATTGTTTATGTTTTCATAACAGTAGGTGATATCTTGGATTTCCAGTGCAACTGGATATGAGTTTCAGGAAACACTGAGCCTGGCTCACTTAATGCTACTGAGTTGGGGGGTTTGTATATGTTGGGCCTGTTGGCACAGCAGATGCTAGCAGATTAGACTAATGTTGATGGGACTAGTGCCACAGGAGGATGGGTTCCCATTCAGGCTATGCTGCTGCTACAGTAGATCAAGTCCCCCTCTACCCCAAGTGTGGGGCAGTGACCTGCTGCTGTCACTGCTTTGTATTAGGCTCCTTTTGCCTCAGGTGTGTGGTGGGATCCCTTGGAAGCTGCTGCTGCTGCTGCTGTCAATCACAAGGTTAAATTCATTTCAGAAATACTTAAGTATAAATATATAGCCTGGCTCTTGTAGGACCTCTGTATTTTTTTTATTGCTTTCATACAAATTATCCCAAATTTAGTGACTCAAAGCAACATAAATTTATGACCTTACAAGTCTGACATTGGTCTCAATTGAGTAAAGTAAAAGTGTTGGCAGGATCGACAGATGAATGGATAAAGATGTGGCACATATATACAATGGAATATTACTCAGCCATAAAAAGAAATGAAATTGAGTTATTTGTAGTGAGGTGGATTGATCTAGAGACTGTCATACAGAGTGAAGTAAATCAGAAAGAGAAAAACAAATACCATATACTAACACATATATATGGAATCTAAAAAAAAAAGAAAAAATGGTTATGAAGAACCTAGGGGCAGGGCAGGAATAAAGACGCAGCCATAGAGAGTGGACTTGAGGACACAGGGACGGGGAAGTGTAATCTGGGATGAAGTGAGAGAGTGGCATGGACATATATACACTACCAAATGTAAAATAGCTAGCTAGTGGGAAGCAGCCACAAAGCACAGGGAGATCAGCTCTGTGCTTTGTGTCCAC
Source organism: Orcinus orca (assembly GCF_937001465.1). NCBI lineage: Eukaryota > Metazoa > Chordata > Mammalia > Artiodactyla > Delphinidae > Orcinus > Orcinus orca. Next base: position 35,558,571 of record NC_064575.1, on the reverse strand, counting down.
CTAGATGTGTGGGATAGGGAAGGGAGGGTGGGAGGGAGATGCAAGAGGGAGGAGATATGGGGATATATGTATATGTATAGCTGATTCACTTTGTTATGAAGCAGAAACTAACACACCATTGTAAAGCAATTATACTCCAATAAAGATGGTTAAAAAAGAAAAAAAAGTGTTGGCAGAGCTACATTCTTTTCTGGAGGCTCTTAGGGGTGTTTCTGTTCCCTGAACTTTATCCGCTTCCAGCGGTCACTTGTAGTCCTTGATTCAGAGTCCCCTTTCTCCACCTACAAACCCCAAAATGTTGCATCTCTCTGATTCTGCTTCTATTAGGACATCTCTCTCTTTCTCTTTCTACAGTTGGGAATGGTTTTCTGCTTTTAAGGACTCATGCAATTAGATTTGTTCCATGAGGTAATCCAGGATAATCTTTCTATCTCAAGGCCTATAACTTCAGTCATATCTGCAAAGTCCTCTTTACCGTGTAAGGTAACATATTATTGGGTTCTAGGGATTAGGGTGAGGGCATTTTTAGGAGCCATTATGCTGCCTACCACACCCTTAACAAGTGACCTTGAGAAAATTACTGAGACTTTAAAGCCTTACTTTCCTCAAACATAAAATGGAAAGAAAGATAACTAATTAATATCATGAAAGTGAAACAGTATATATGAAATCAACTAATTCAAAAAATAAGAGTTCTTCTTTTTATGATTGGCATGATTCTCAGAGTTCAGTTACTTGAAGAGTTACTTTTTTTTAAACAGAACTAAGGAATTTCAGGGTTCAGGTGCTGTAAGATTGTCTGAATTATCTGAGTAACAATTAGCTAAGCACAGGTGTAAAGCATTTGATTTACTCCCTGGTGTCCTTTATCTTCTCATCCCACTAAATCCATATCCCTTGTCTAGCTCCAGCCAGTAGAGTCAGAGCTTGTTTTACTGTTTAACTAAAGTTCAATTTAAATTTGCTCTACATCTCCAGATTCTCAGCCCTGGTTGCATATTATAATCACCTGGGGAGATTTCAAGACCTACTTGATGCCAGAGTTTTACCTATCATGGATATTTGAGGAGGGACCTGGAATGAAATGCTCTAGCTTATGGTTTGGGGAGCCAAATCATAGTCTACACTGAGCCAAACCATTTGCGAGATCACCTCTGAAAAGGAATTTATCTGTGGTGACTAATGCTCTTCCTTTGTCAGTATGCTTGTCCCTCTTTGGGGGAAAAGAAGAAGGGGGAAAAAAAACCCAGCGGTTGGGCTCCCTGAATTGTAACCTGATGCTGTTGAATTAGTGTTGGCTCAGAGCGCACATCTTCGGATACCCATTCTCTCGCCTGCTTCCTTGCATGAGCTTATATCCTTGGACAGTTTTTTATCCACCACCCTCTTTTGCTTCTAATCTTAGCAAGTAAAGTCTCTCCTTAATGAAACAGCATTTCATGAGACTTACTGGGAGCATAGGTCTGTTCCAGACCTATCCTATGTTAGCTAAAGCAGATATAAGTGATGTATTTTTGGCATTCATCCTTGTGGGTTGGAGAGTGAAGACAGAATTTTATCCTTCAGGTGTCATATGACTCAGCAAATGGGCTCATTCCCTCTACTGCCTACCATGTAAAATACTGAGGGTGTTACCTCTAGAAGGTATCTTCTAGGTATCAAAATAGTTCAGATAAGTCATATTTCTCAGTAAAAGGTGACACAACTATGGCTTAGGTGGTGAATTTTCCATGTCAATTTGTCTGGGCCACCATGCCCAGTTATTTGGTCAAATATTATTCTGGATATTTCTGTGATTGTGTTTTTGTGTTTTTTAAAATTTTTATGTTTTATTTATTTATAATTTTTGGCTGCATTGGGTCTTCGTTGCTGCACGTGGGCTTTCTCTATTTGCAGCAAGCGAGGGCTACTCTTTGTTGTGGTGTGCGGGCTTCTCATTGCGGTGGCTTCTCTTGTTGCAGAGCATGGGCGCTAGGTGCACGGGCTCAGTAGCTGTGGTGCATGTGCTTAGTTGCTCCACGGCATGTGAGATCTTCCCAGACCAGGGCTCAAACCCGTGTCCCCTGCATTGGCAGGCGGATTCTTAACCACTGTGCCACCAGGGTAGTCCCTGTGATGGTGTTTTTGGATGAAATTCATAATTAAATTTGAGGTGGACTTTGAGTAAAGCAGATTATCCTCCATAATATGCATGGGCCTCATCCAATCAGGTGAAGCTCTTAATAAAGACTGACCTCCCTGTCGCAAAAAGGAATTCTGCCAGAAGACTTACAGAAATTGAACTGCGACTCTTCCGAGAGTCTCTAGACAGCCTAACCTGCAGATTTTGAATTTACCAAGCCTCTATTATTGTGTGAACCAGTTGTTTAAAATCTCTCTCTCTTTCTCTATCTTTATATAGATATGGATATAGATCTAGGTATCAATATCGATATCTAGATCTATATCTCTCAGTATATATGGGCACATTGTATACACATGCTGTTGGTTCTGTTTTTCTGGAGAACCTTGACTAATACAGTGGCCCATATAAATAAAAGGACGAACCCAAGTTCACCCAGGTAGAAAGTAGTACAATGAGAACTGGAACTTAAGGCCTCATGACTCATTCAGCTGTGAACACTGACCCAGAACTGGCGTCCGCACACTCTGGCCCACTGATCAGATCTCGCTTGACTCCTGGTTTTGTACATAACGTTTGGCTTGAACACAGCCGCATCCATTCATTAACGTATTGTGCATGGCTGTTTCTGTGCTACAGCAGCAGATGGGCAGTTGCAATGGAGACGTATGGTACAGAAAATCCAAAATATTTACTATCTGACCCTTTACAAAAAAGATCTGCTGACCCCTGCTCTAGGATGCCATCTGATTTCTGATAGCACCGAGGAGAATAATTCATGCACATTGGGATAGATTGTTAATCTCATGTCCTCCTTAGGTCAAAGATCTCTTAAATGCTTACCCTTGCAATAGCCAGCTTGGGGAGCACTGTCTGAGGATGCAGAAATATTTCTTGCCAGGTCTTTCCAATCCACACTGCTCCCTGACTATGGTTCTTAAAACCCGTTTTTTTAAAAATTTTTTATTAGAGTATAGTTGATTTACAGTGTTGTGTTAGTTTCAGGTGTACAGCAAAGTGAATCAGTTATACATGTACATATATCCACTTTTTTTTTTTTTTTTTTTCAGTACGCGGGCCTCTCACTGTTGTGGCCTTTCCCGTTGTGGAGCACAGGCTCCAGACGCGCAGGCTCAGCAGCCATGGCTCACGGGCCCAGCCGCTCCGCGGCATGTGGGATCTTCGCGGACCGGGGCACGAACCCGTGTCCCCTGCATCAGCAGGCAGACTCTCAACCACTGTGCCACCAGGGAAGCCCCACTTTTATTTTTTTTTTTGGAGTCTTTTCCAAATAGCCCATTACAGAGTACTGAATGGAGTTCCCTGGGCTAATAAGAAGAGCAGGTTCTTATTAGTTATCTATTTTATGTATAGTAGTGTGTATATTTCAGTCCCAATCTCCCAATTTAGCCTCCCTGCCACAATCCCCTGGTAACCCTAAGTTTGTTTTCTACATCCGTGCCTCTACTTTTAAAACCTGTCTATTTTAACCAACTACCACTCATTGCTTACTGTCTCTGGCTTCATGTACTTGATAATAAATCTACTTCTTGTTCTATCCTGGATGACATGTTCCAAGGACTGAGATAATATCTTATTCTACATAATTTGTCCTTGATATTGTCTATCTTGGGGTCTTCATCTATGTCCCAAAGAAGACAGTCACTCTGTCTTCTAGTACTACTACTAATACCACATTTTATGGCATGAATTTGACCCAATGCACTGAACTATCCCTTTAGAAGCTGTACACAACCTGTCACTGGGTTTTAGCACAGGGGTAGAACTCAGATTAGTGATCATATTTAAACAAATCTACTTGACCAGAAACTTTTTGTCTCACCATTTATTACACAAGTAACTTCTGTCTTTGCATCTATGATGTAAATATTTTTAATTTCCTAAATTATCTGAAAAATTATTTAGAGCTTCCATTTCAGTAGGCATTGGAATTGCTGTGTTATGACTATTTCATTATTTTATTTCCAAGTGTTAAATTAGGCTTCAAGCTTTGGCCAAGAGTAGACAGGAAAGGGTTTCAAAGAAATGAAGAGTGGGAAAAACTTCTGATGCAAGGGAGACTTAATAAAGATTTGATTTTGAATCAATAATTTATAATAAAGGTTTGAGTTTGAATCAATAATTTATGTCATTGCAAAATAGCTCCCTGGTAAAATTCCATTCTTTGGTAATCATTAAGTACAGAAATTAACAATCAAAATATGCAGTGATCTTCTTCATTTTCTAAAAACAAACCTATATCTAGATGAGAGGAGAATTCATCTCATAACTCAGGCTCTGGACTTACGACTCCAAGTCCTGTCTTCTTTCAACCGTACCTGCTAAGTTTCTGTCTAACTTCTTGAGCATGAGGTAATGCCGTCAGCTTTCATCCCCTTCCTCAGTATATAGCTTGGTGAGTATGAGTAAGGGATCTAAAACTTGAGAACCTGGGTTCAAATCTTGACTCTAAAATTTACTTGTTGAGTACTCTTGAGCATGTTATCTGTTTTTGCCTCAGTTTTCTCATCTATAAAATAGAGATACCATTATTTCTCTCAGGGAGTTGCTATGAGGGTGAAAGAAAATTCATACAATGCAAGAATTTATCAGTTCTTGGAACACAATAAATACCGAAAAATAATGTTAGCCATTATCAAGGCCCCCTCATTTTATGGATAATACAGATTAGTTTATATAGGTCTAATATTTACATATACATAAACATTTTGTACCTATGTGTGTGTATACGTTCTTCTTAGAAATTGAGCAGTCAACATTCACATCTAAAAATCTGTGCTCTGTGAAATGTAGAAATCCTGTGTACAGACACAGTGCTATAGTTATCTATTGCTACATAATAAAGAAGTCCAAACTTAGTGGTGAAATAAACAAAAATTTTAATATGTGCCCAGATTTTGTGGGTCAGCAATTCAAACAGTACACAGAGGAGATGGCTCGTCTCTACTCCATGACTGATATCTGAAACCTCAGCTCATGAGGATTCAGATGGCTGGGGCTGGAATCATCTAGATAATTTTAATTCACATGTCTGGCCCTTGAAGACTGGGCCCAACAAGGACTGTTGACTGGAGTGCCTATAGATGGCTGCCCAGGTGGCTTGGACTTCTCATAACGTGGTAGTTAGGATTCAAGATAGAGTATTCCAAGAGAATGAGTGTCCAGGGTTGAAGCATTCCACGAGAATCATGCAAAAGCTGCATGACCTTTTATGACCTAGTCTTAGATGTTACATAGCATCACTTTCATTATATACTATTGCAGGCGTTGGAGACCTTTTTCCATAAAGTGTCAGACAGTCAATATTTTAGGCTTTACAAGCCATACAGTCTCTTTTGCAACTACTTAGCTCTGCTGCTGTGATGTGAAAACAGACACAAACAATACATATACTAAGGAACATGGCTGTGTAATAAAGCTTCATTTATAAAAGCTGGTAGAGGCCTAGACTTGGCCCACCAGCCATAATTTACTGACCCCTGCTGTATTGTTTGAAGCCATGGAAAGCCTGCCCACATTCAAGGGAAAATGCCCACATCTGGATGCGAAGAATGGCAATGAATCTGAGACCGTGTATTAAAACCACGACATATGGGATATTTATAAGAGGATCTGTCTGCATACCTAGTTTCTCCCATGTATGCTGGATATGAGGTATTGGGACATCTTACATCTCTGTAAGCCTGGGTCAGGGTCAACGTTGGAATCTGAACTCAATGACCTTGATTTCTGGAATAATCGGTAACTCTGATTATGATTTGCTTACACTCCTTACCCCAATAAATATACCACAAAAGATAGATTTCAAGTAAACAATTGCTTTATGGCAGAGTTTTATTAAGTCTCCATTGACTGAATTATTCCATTTTGGTTGGAAAGCATGAGCTTTTTTCTTTCCTAAAGAGATCTGCAACTTTTCAGATGTGGCATTTCATTCTACTGAGAGGATGATGTAGGTTTTTATAAACGGAAAAAGCAGGGCAGGCTGAGTTCACTCAGATCGTACTAGTGCTTACAGGAATAACCGAAACTGGAACACAGGCTTCCAGGTTTTCCTGTCCTGTGCTCTTTCCGGTAGGTGCCATTGTCTGCTGGGTCTGGCAGTAATAATTTCTGACCTTTACCTCTCTATGCTCTTGTGAAGTGGTTTGGGGCTTTGTTAGCTTTCTTATGAGTTTGTACTAAATTGTGTCCATAAAGTAGGCTGAATTCCTCAGGGAAGGATGATAGCTGTTACTGTGTTATTACTGCAAATGTTGTGTTGGTTACCTTTTTTCTTTTCTTTTGTCCAGTTGTATCCTGAACTTAAAAGTTATATTATCCGAAATGAAAGATGTGCATCTGGTAGAAGAGACTAATTTAAGGGATGAAAATTCCTGATGATTGCTTCAGTCAACCCTTAATACACACTGAGCTTCATTAGTAAATAGACAACTCTCAGACCATTCCCTTGGAAGAGGTCGCATAATCAGCCTTTGTGTTGATTTCGCATTCTGTTCGGTAGAGACAGAACAAATTAGAATAATTAGCTGGTACAGGAAAGCACAAAGAACTTTCTTCTGTTTTTGTGATGCATCCCGTAATAAGGGTTGAAAATGAGACTGGAGGTAAGAACGTGAAACTCAGAAGGGCAAAGGAGAGAGGATATTGTTTCTTTGAAAATATTCTTTCAGTGTTGGCCCAGAAGAAATATGAAGCTGAGGAAATTTTTTTTTTAATGATGATTTTTGTGTTGATGATGTGAGTGTGGAAATAGTAAGAATCAGGAAGCAAGCATCCTTTTCCACCAAGGACTTGGGAGCAAATGAAACCATAAATACTCCCCGCTCTTGGAAACCGTTTTGGAGCAGTAATCAGAGAAGGGTAAAGGCAAAGCCTCAGGGCAGACGTGTTCAGAGCAAAGGGATAGGAGAACAAAAGGAGAGTGGATATGTTTAGAGCTGTCATTTTGAAATTTACCTGCTTCTGATTCAGTGCTGCTTTGCTGCTCTGTTGGTCCAGTGGAAATCCTCAAAGCAGGAGCAGCCGTATTTTAAAATAATAAGGGTAGAGCAAGTGACTTTAATCCAGGTCTCTTTAGCTCAGAAGCACAGAGGAGAGTGCGAGGAAAGAGTGAGGCCACAAGGAATTGTTCACTGGGTACATTTTCCCCAAACCTCACTAACTGGGAGAAACTGACCACTGGATTATGTGCCTTGAAGGAAAGCAAATATGTTGAAAGCAAAGAGTGTGGAGCTTGTTTAGAAAGCAAGCTCTATCCTTTGGTCACCTGCTGATGATAATAGCATTGGCTGAGACCTGACCATTTACAACGAAGGCACTTCTGTAGGTAATAAGTTCCAGGAGGGCCCGAACTGAGTATGTCTGTTTCAGCATTTAGCATGGTTTAGCATCTGAGAGGCCGGTACATTATTGGCATATAGTAGACTTAAAAATGGATATTTGTGATTGTCTGAATGAGTGGATGTGTGTGATTCACATCCTATTTGCAGGTCCTATGCCCTGCAATGGATTTTCAGTGTCAGGTTGTGAAAGTATTTATGACGGGGATTGGCATTGTTCCCTATCTAATGGATAAAGATTACACATCAAAGGACTTTACATTGACATCCCAAAAGCCTCATAGGAATTACTTAAGAAAAAAATAAAATTGGATTCTGTATAATTTCTAATTTGTAAGCTGGCCAGAACACTGGTATTTCAGCCAGTCCTCTGGTAGTTCCAATGACGTCCCCATGATCACCCAGGCATAATCAGAATGGCTTTAGGATCTGGGAGCCAAAGTGTTCCTCAGTATTTACGGCATTGCTAGTCCATTTAAGAAAACGGACTATTGAAAAAATAGCTTCAGACACAATATGGCATTATATGATTTAGCATGAAATCTGAGAAATATAGAGGTTATCTGAAGCCTGCAATGGTAACGTTCCCTCTGCTATTGAAATTATTGTCTTTAAACAAAGATTCTACATCAGTAATGCTATGTATATATTTTTTTTTATGATATTCAGGTTAATTTCCTATTCTCTCTAAGGAAGTAATTGGTTGGTTGGTATGAGAGATGGTATGGTTTCCAAAGGTGAAAAGTATTATTTTGTTGTAATTTCCAGCTACCTAAGGATGGGAGAGGCCCAGGACACTGCAGTCAGTATATTATGTGGAGCAGGTTATATTGTGGTTTCTTTATGAACTTTTACATGTTTATTTTCTATGCAAGTTTGTGTGCTCCTTTTTGAGTTTTGGTAGATAAGTGTTTTGTCACTTTGGAATACTTGGAGTTTATATATATATATAACATATATATATATATATATTTTTTAATGTAGTAGTTAAAGCCGTGGAGAGTGTACTAGTCTACCTAGGTTCAAATTCTGGCTTTACCCTATGACTTCCCTGTGGCTTCCTCTGCTCATCTATTAAAAAGGAGGATAATAAGACTGCTGTGGTGAGTTACATACTAAGTGCTATTTAAGCATTTGCTATAATGATCATGTATACTCGAAGGCAAGGAACTTGCCCCTTGATCGTCTCTGTATTCCTAGTGCTTAAGAATTCCTAGTGCTTTCCTAGTGCATTGTCTTAGGATAGAGATAGCTCAGTATAGTTCTTCTCACTATAAAGTACTGTTACATTGAAAGTCTTTGCTTGTGTACTAATAATCTATGACATATCTGCTGAGGACAAGGAAAGGATAAAACTGCAATGGATAACAAAAAACTGCAATGGATAACAAAAGATTGTATGATGTAATGCCTTTATTATGTAATTATAAAACTAACAAATGATCATGGTAGAAAATTTGAAAAAGTCCTAGACAAAAGAGACATCAACAAAATTTGGAGTAACTTTCAGAGTGTAGAGCTGTCCATGAATATTAGTGCTTTCATATTTTCCAGGACTTTCAGTAGACTCTGCTTCTTAAGAGTCTATTCATGATATTTTACTTTAATGATGTTTTCATCATGGGGACACACACACACACAGAAATCTGTTAAAAAAAAAAGACAGACATGTAAATCACTGATGTTTCAGATAGCCACATGAGATAAAGTGAGAAAGGTCAACAAGCTGAAAGGATGTGGAGTAGCATCTCCTTAATTGCTTACATAATTCTGATAATAACCTTTGTGGATAAAGTAATTAATGGGGAATCTAATTCAAGAAAAATGTATGAACTGCAAGCCTTCTCGAAGCCAAGTATTTCTTTCCAGAAAAGGTTACTTTCCTCGGCCGTGCTTCCTTATTACCTGACAGGGAAAGAGTATTGTATGGCAAAGGATCTTCCTGAAGGAGGGTGCTTCCCACACTGATTGTCATAAATGACTTTGGGATTACTGTTGCTGTATTACCAAAATCTTAAACTAGGATATTTTTGACAAATTTGGTCCTTAGTTAATTTTTAGAGCTACAAACTATCAGATGGCTCTGAAATAACAACTGTCTGGCTATTCTTCAGGGTGATCACAATATGGAAATGACCTTCAGGTATCACTAAAAAGCAGGAAGGTGTGAGTCTTCCTTTGGTTCCAGAGTGAAATGCGAGTTGGAGTTGGAGTTGGAAAAGAGGCCCACAACCAAGTGATAGAGAAGGAAATGTGAGGTCATCAGTGAAAAACCAGGTTGAAGTTAAGGTGAAGAGGCATGAGGAAATGGGCAACTGTTCCAGTATTACAAAGATCATCAAGAAGCATATCCATGAATGTGGTTTGTATTGCAATCTGCTGAAAAAGGGACAAATATCCTGCCCTGGCCTTCATGGAGATTATATTTTATTGATTCTGATAATAGATTATTGTTGAAAAGGGCCTCCTATAAATTATAACCATGCAAAGGCAGCAAGATAATTTTTTCTTTATGTATGTGTTTCTCATTCCTACTCACTTCTATCTTAGGGGAAGAGAAAATCACAAAAAGCAAAAATGTCAATTCTCAGCTATTCATTTTCAAAATAATTTTTTTTCCAAATTCCAATGGAGGCAATAGGTTAACTGTTAAGATTTGTAAGGCTCAAAAACCTACATTTTTACAAAGTGTCACCACATTTTATTCTATAAATAATAGCTTTGCAAAGAATATATGGTGATGCAAAGTTGGAAAAAGCTGGTTTTTCTTCCGTGAATGGCTTCACTGTGTTGGGAGAAGAGCACAGAAGAAATCCAAGTAATTAAACATGGGGTGAGTTTTCCTGATAGGGGACTCTAGTGCTTTAAAATAGACTAGATAATCCTAGGGATAATCTGAGGGTAGAACAGACCAATGCCTCATTTCCAGTCTGGTACCCTGGAAGAAAACAGTGTATTTTCTTTAAGGTCTTGAGAGGTTTTTCTTCTGCTTTGTTTTGGTTTTGGTTCATTTTGTAATCAACCTTATTAAGGTATCATTTACATGCAATAAAATGCAGACATTTTTAGTCAACGGTTCAGTGACTTTTAATTAATGTATACATTTGTATAACTACCACCCCCATAAAGATAGATAACAATTCTAAAACCCTAGAAAGTTTCCTCCCAGGCTTTTGCAAAATTATCCCCATCTCCCACCCAAAGGCAACCACGGATCTGTTTTTTATCTTTAGAGATGACTTTTGCCGAGTTTACAATTTCATGTAAGTTGAATAATACAGTAGGTGCCCTTCTGATCTGGCTTCACTTGCTCAGCATATGGTTTTTGAGATTCATTCATGTTGGGATGTTTTAAATCAGGACTTTAGCCTGGGTGGCTGATGTTGTCTGAAGGCACCTATAGGTACATCTGAGTCTCTGGCATTGTCACTGTCTGTTCTTGGCTCAGTATTTTCAACTTTATAAGAAGCACAAGGTTGAAGTAATGAAGATCACTGTCAGTATAATGGATGTGAAGTGGGTTCTGTTATATAATATTCTCAGCATAAACTGATCTGCTTGGAATCATTGTGTTGATAATGGACAAGGATACTCCTCCTCCAAAAACCTTGATACTATAAAACTTCTAAAGGACGCTGTCCTAGGACTCTTTTAATTTTCATGTTTTGGGAAACATTTCTGGAGAATTCAAATGCTCGCAACCTGAAAGAAGCAATTATTCACCTGAAAGCTGAGTCTGCTAAAGTTGAGTTGTCCGACCTTTACATGCTGATAGAACCCAAATAGCCTTGCAAAACAATGCTCTCTTGTTGGATATAAGCATATAGATTGCTTAAGATGGACGTGTATATGCAGTAAAGTGAAAAAACAGAGAATCTTTGAGTTTCCCTTGCTGGGTTTTGTTATTTTTTCATTTAAGTTTCTATAGCATATGCTAATAATTCAGGGAAACCTCAGGTTAGTTTTAGGTCCACTCTACATAAATGTTGAAGTACTCCATATCCACCTTTCTTCTTCCTTCCTTCTTTTCTTCCATCTTTCCTTTCTAACTTCTTATAATCCATTATACTTAATCCTGCATTTGCTGAGGTGGCAATTAGTGTAGGAAAATACTGTGAAATTTTGCTGTTCAGAATGCATGTTGACCAAATTCTATATTGAGAAAAGGTCTGAATTTACCCAGAGTAACCCTTTCTCAGCGTCTTTGAATAAAGGGCATAGAAACTGGGCTATATATAATATCCTGACAGGTATGTAGAATTCATAGCAATTGTCCTCAAAGAGCTTACCTAGCGTAGATGCATATGAATGCATTTAATAATTGCTTTATTGGCAGCAGTGCCAACCTACACAGTCTGTTCGGTTTTATATCATTCTCATTACCTGCTGTTTACCACTGTATACATTGCTAATGGTGTGGTTTCTATGCCTTGTGAATTTCTCGGCCAAATAATATGTAATGTATTGCACAATTCAGTGTAGAAGATGGAGACTCCATAACTTTTCGTGTGCTCTTTGCCCCTTTAGAATGTATTACACTGAGATCAGGCAAAGTAATAAATTTATTTCAAATGTGCGGGATAGCTAAACATCAATTAGGACTGATGGGCAATATTTCTGCTTCCAGCAACATAACAGTTTTTAATGACTAAGCCATTGAACGTGGAGTTACTGAACGTGGGACTTAGTTCACTGGGATCCTTCTTAGAAAACTGAAGGAAAACTTGGATTGGATTTGTGTGGCTTATTCAAGTAGTAACTAATTACCTACATCTTGGTGAACTTAATTTGTCACAATTGTTTGGTATTTTATTAACTCTCTTCCCCTTCTTCCCCGACTCTCACGAGAACGGATCATGAGTATCTTAAAACATACTAAGTCGTCTTCCATCCCTGTTAATCTAACTACAAAAGCACACTTTCCTTATCCAATGTAACTTACTGTCTTTTAGAGTGGCTGGGGTTTTAATTCTCTACAAAATTAAAACCAGCAAAGAGAAACATTTTCAAGGAGTCACCATATTGTAGCACTTTAGAAAGAAGACTTTAGAATTAAGGGCAACTATATCATTTTATAGATAAAGCACCTGAGGCCTAAAGTAGGCAGGTAACCATCGAGGTCAGGGAAAGGGGTTGAAGATCAGGTTTCCAGAAGGAGTCTAGAGGGACTCAATCTGAGCAGGTCAAAAACTGAAAGGAGGCCACGAATGTTCTGGGAAGGCTGCCATCTGGCCTCAAGTGTGGGATTCAGACAGGGAGTGGACCCCGGGGGAACTGAGCTTCTGCAGTAGGCAGAGAAGTCCACTTCCTCTCCGGAAAGTGCCACTGACATCAGGGAGTTGAGGGGAAAGAGCAATGAGTTCCAGTCCACCTGAGAAAGCAGGCCAGTCTGATTAACTCTGAATTTAGGCTTATTTCAGATACTTCTTGAGAAAGAACTTGGACAAGAGCAAGTCCCACGCAGCCTCTTTTAAAGCCATGCCCAGTATTTTCTGGTGGAGCTGCTTAAACCCTCCAAGTGACTCCAGCATTTTAATTTCACTCTATATTTAATTCCGACAGTTCTATGATTGATTATTTAATGGGCAAATAAGTAGGGTCACAAAAGAGTGTGAATGTATTTTACAGGATGAGGATGGGCGGAGTGGAGCAGTCTGGAATAGGACACCAATAAAAAGGGATCTTGGTAAAGAAGAACGTCTATTAGAAATGGAGAGGAATTCGCAAGAAAATTAGTGCCTGACACCACGCCCTTCTCTCTGCATGTTTAGAAGCTAGTTTCTAATTTTATTTTCGTAGGAGCTGTCCCTGTGATGAATTGTCTTTTACCTCCACACCATTTATCACATGGACATATTGTGAAGTTTGTGTGAGAGAAAGCAAGTATTAGAATGTGTCTTGCAAGGAGCTATAAACACTTCCTGGAACAATCTAGGGTAGAAGGAAAAGGAGAGGAAGGTGGAAACAAAGGAGGAAGACAGCTAATGATGCTGGAGTCTCTCGCTGGGATTTGTGGTATCTCTTTTTTAAACTAAGTACAGAAAGTCAGAACTTGACTGATTGTTTCCTGATCACAGTTTGTTTTCAGTTTTGCTTTTTTCTTGCTCTCTCATCAGTTATTCCAGCCATTGCTATGTCATTTTCAGTTTCAGTAAGCATGCCTGTCTTGTTTCCATTTGCATTATTCATGCAAACGTTGATTGAACTGATGACCCCGAGTTATCAAGGAAACATTAGATACACCAGTAGATACATTTCTTAATTTTAGAAAAAAATTACCGAGTGAAGGTTAAAATAACTCCTCTTCAATTTGTCATTTTAAAAAAACTTCTCCTAACATACCTCATTGCCTAACAATGCCAGATAAATGAAGAATTCCTATGTATTCATGAATGCAGGCTAGTCTGTATATTTTTTGGCAGGTATGACCGTTACCGAGGGTAACGGCCTGGTTTGCCGGCCATGTCCTGTCTCCTAGATAGTTGTAGTTTCTGTTGTCTTTCAGTTGGTCCATTGGATATCAGAGGTGAATTTATAAAACTATACTTCCCTTTACACTTAGTTTTTTGTTTTGTTTTACTTGAAGTATAGTTGATTGACAATGTTGTGTTTCAGGTGTACAGCCAAGTGATTCCGATATATGTATTTCTTCTTCAGATCCTTTTCCATTATAGGTTATTACAAGGTATTGAATATAGTTGCCTGTGCTATACAGTAGGACCTCGTAGTCTATCTACTTTATATATAGTATACACTTACTTTGTATGATCCACGCTGGTCAGACCACATGATTATTTTCACTTCTGATATAATTTTTTCAGGTCCAACCTCAAATCTTTGATAAGAAGATATTTTTTAGCATGTGTGTGCTCTAAATCCAACAGTAGTTAGCAGAGATATGGTTTTGCACTAGGTATTCTTCGCTTTTTTGTTCTCGGCCAACCAACTGAAAATTAGCATTTATTTTCTGGTTGGTTTGCTAGATGTTTATGACTATAATAAAAGTCTTACATTTTGTCTCATATCTTAAAACACAATCTGGATTAGCAATGGGTATTGTGCTATACATAGGGGCTGTGATATAAATATTGTATCTAATTTCAAAAACATACAGCCTAGAAGGGAACACAGACACATAAGCAACAATTATGGCAACTGCATTTGTTTACTAAGTGAAATAGTACTGAGATGGATAAAGTGCTAGCAAGCCTTGAACAGCCAAATCAGCTTCAAAAATAGATGCGCAGTTCTTTAAAAATCTTTTTAACATTTTTCCATCTACATGTAGAATATAACTTAGCATAAAAACGGTACGGGTTTTATTTTAAGTAATGTAGCATTTTGACATCCTCATAATGAAATTAAATCCAGAAGGAGGTTTCTCTCCATGATCTCTTGAAATGGTCCTTGATCATCCACAATATTTCCCATCAACACAAAGGTGGTACCAAGGGCAGGAAACTCCAGCATTATTAAAGTTTCATAAAGCAAAGTCAATTTTAAGAATATAATGTCCCCAAACTGATAAAGGTCTTGACAGATAATTTCAAGGGAAGCATAAATTATTTTCTGTTTGTCAGAGGGCAAAAATATTTAGGTTGAGTTAATGAATGGTAGAGTTTTTGAGTGGAGAGTGTCCTTAAAATATTATGTAGATCTGTACAGTCAACAGATGCTAGCCACATGGCATTATTTATATTTAAACAAATTTAAAAATAAGATTAAAAAATCAGTTCCTCAGTTGCATTTGCCATATTTCAAAGATGTTTATTAGCTCCATGTAGCTATTGAATACTGCATTGCATGGTACAGATATAGAATATTTTCATTATCACCAAAAATTCTACTGAGCAATACTAAAATTATACCCAGATATTCACAGAGAAGGCAACCAAGTCTCAAAGAAATAATATAACTTCCCCAAGATCACACAGCTGTGTTTTTAAAGAAAAAGAAAACGACACAAAGGAAATAGTAACAGAGGCATTAACGAAACCCAGTAAGTTTCTGGAGCAGTCAAAGTAAGGTTTAAAAGTGCATACTTAGCTGTTAGCAGGGTTGAAGCTCTTGATGGTTGGTAAGATCTACCTGCCTGAATTTGGACATTAGCATTTTCTGCAATGAATTAAAAGCAAAAGATCCTTTCAGCGAATGGCTGCCAGCTCCATAGTTTTAGCCACTGCCGTGCTTCCAGGTTATGTTTATCACTTTCATGTACAGGGCACCACTGTGAAATGTGACGGTTTATCTGACCCCAGAGAAATCAAGAAATCTTGTGGGGGTTATGGCTATATTTGAAAAGGTTGATTTTTAAATGCATCATGCAGACTGGCCCTGTTTTAAAAGGGATTCCTGCCATCAAATAATCAAAATGTAAACTCTCTTCTTACCTTGCAAAAGTCAAAGATAGCCCCTGCATCTTTATTATTTCGTTGAAATCCAAATATTATTTTTCCATTCTCTAACTTGTTTTCCTCACAGTGTGATCAACTATTGCCAAGGACGGAAAGGTTAGATTTATCAGTCAAAGTTTGCTAAAGGCCCCCTAGGTAACTGAACCCTCAGGAGAAACAATCGTCATGTATTCTTTTTCTGTTGTTTCAGTATCTTCGTAAAGAGTCATTTCAATATGTTTGGTTCTGTAGCAGAGGTTCTGTGAAGTGCTTATCTTCCTCAGAGGTCCAGAAAGCCTGCGAGTCTGTGGGTAAAGATGGGTAAGGAGAGAGAGGGAAGGAGGCTAGATAGAGGCTCAGTGCTGAGACAAGGACAGTGTTCTAAAGCCTCCTGGGGGTGAGGCTGGGGTGCACAAACACCCACAACTAATCTAGACAGAAACTGAATCATCAAGGGGACGACCACTGTGAAGTCATGTGGTCACCTCTCCCTCTAGAAATAAATATTGCCCTCAGTAAGTCTCCCCCCTGCCCCAGAAGAGCATTAGGAAGGTCTGGAGAGGGGGATTATTGGCAGAAATGGAAAAAGCAGGTTGAAGGGATTAGCCTGGAGCAGAGAGCCCAAGAAACCCAAGCCAGTAGATGGAAGGCAGACTTTTCATGGAAGTCTCCAAGCCCACGTCAAGTTCTGGGACCACCAAGTACAAGTCAAAGAGTGCTCATTTAACCCCTTTGGGCCCCCACGGGAGTGGAGGAAGGCTGGACAGAGAGGGAGAAGGGGCCATTGAAGGTACAGTATTTACTATGGGATTTAACTCCTCAAAGGCCTCCCAGTAGCTTCAGATCTGCTCAAGAATCCTTCATGTCCTGCTGGTTTGCAGTGAGTGGCTCACAGCTTCAAGGCCTCCTCTGCCAGATGGAGAACTATTTCAAACATCCTGCCTCTATTTTGTATTGTAGCAATGCAGACCGGAAACATGACCCCATTTTCAGGTTCTAAAGAGAAATTCTAAGTACTTGAAAGACTGAAGAACATGGTGGCTTTTATTTAAGATGTGGAGATAGAGAGCACATACCTGGACTTGGCCCTGCAGCAGCACCGAATTGCACCAAGAGTTCCCTTTATTTTCTCTCGCATCTCTGTTCCTCCTTTTCTGTCTGCTGGATTAGCCACGGGGGACTCCAAGTTCTTCATTGTGTGGTCCTGGTACCAAGATTCTCCTGGGAATTATAAAGCTATTCACCTTGTACATCGAGCACTTCTTATTTTTTCCCCAGCAACGTAAGTCATCCTTAAGAAGGCTCAGGGTGCTAGCTCTTAAATATATATTAGTCATCCCTTTGTACATTAAATTCTCTTTCTTGGAGACTGCTCCTGAGATGGTGTTCACCGTGCTCCCAGCTGGCCGCCTGAAGTTCTGCCCTGCCTTCCCCAACAGGTACAGTTCAGGAGCTGCCTACCTCAGGGTGATAAGTTCTCTTCTAGTTGCTTTATTCCTTTCCCTTTTACATTTAGAGAGTATAATTGGAATACATAAACTTCTCTGTGACCACAGCTTTATTTGCAACCCACAGGTTTTGTTATGGCATGTTTTCATTATCATTCAATTAATAAAATTCTAATTCCCATTGCGACTTTATCTTTGACCTACATAATGATCAGAAGTATGTCTTTAATATCCAACTATTTGGTAAAATATTGGTTATATAGTTTTAAATTTCTTGCTTATTCGGAGTCTTGTTTTATAACCAGAATATAGTCAATTTTATAAATGTGCCACGTGCACCTAAAAATTTCTGCGTGATATATATATTCCATCATTGTTGGTACAGTGTTTTATATAAATTTAGGCCAAAGTTTTTAATGATGGTACTCAGATCTTCTATAATCTGCTGATTTATTGTTGTGGTTCTATGTTACTGATCTAGGTAATTCAGATTTTTCTATTTCTACTTAGATTTTTGGAATTTCCCTTCATATATTGCATTGAAGTTTAGATTTATAATATATTCCTTGTAAAGTAACAGTGGGTTTTATTATCCTGCATTATCGCCAGTGATACTTTTTGCTTTCAAATTTATGTTAACATTAAAAAATCTTCAATTTTGCTTATTGTTGTTATGACATAATTGTTGAATCCTTTCATTTTCAATCTGACTCTTGTCTCTTGTAGGTGGCATAGAATTAGGTTTTTTGTTTCAATAATACTTGTTCTTTGAGTATTTACTGTTAATGTATTTTCTTACAGATCGTTTACTCCTTGTTTACTATTTGTCCCACCTTGTTATGTTCCTTTTGCTCTTCTTTCTTCCTTTGAGATTTCTTCAAATTCCATTTTCCCTTGTATTAGCTTGTTATTTTTACATAAGTAGCAGTTACACATGTACCATGACTTATTAGCTCTTTTACTGCTTCTCAGGCAATGCTGAGATCTTAAATTTCTTTTACTATATTTTCCTCTTCCATTTGTTTTAATGCATTCTAATTTTTGATATATTTTATTATTACCCTTTTGTGTTGTTAGATTTTATTTAGGTTTATCCACTTATTTACCCTTTCTGTTATACATAATTCTTTATAAAGTCCTTATTTTCATCTGTGATAATCTTCCTTCTGCCTGCAGGTCTCCCTTTATAATTTAATTCAGTCAGTTCTGATGAGAAAATATTTTCTAAATTTTGTTTGTCTGCAAATTTCCTTATTGCATCTTTCCTTCCAAACAACAATTTCTCTGCCTCTAGAATTCCTAATGGGCAGCTCTTTTCTTTAGCACTTAAAAATGTTATTCCATTATTTTCTAGTATCCATTCAGTTTCGCTGAGAAGTAAACTGTAATCTTAATCCTATTGTTCCTTTGAAAGTAATCTCTCTCGTTTTCGTTGGGCTGCTTTTAAGATGTCATGCTTTTCTTTGCTATTCATGAATTGTACTGTGGTGATCTTAGGTGTGGTTTTCTTTGTATTTGTTCTTGTTGCATTTTTTTAGTGCTTATTGATTTATGGCTCCATATATTCCTTTTAGTTTTAGAGAACTCTCAGCTGTTAATATTTCTGAAATATTGTTTTCATCCCAATCTCTCTCTCCTTTTTTCTTTGGACTCCAGTTTACACATATGATAAAAATGTTTACTGTGGCCCATATGTCTCAAATGCGCTTATGTGTACTTTTTATTCTTTTCGTTTCCCGTGCTTTAGTCTTAACATTGTTACTACTCTATCTTCCAGTTCACTTACCTCTCTTTACCTGTGTCCAATCCACTACCGAGTTTTAAATTTCGTATAATTTTTAATTCTATCAGTTCAACTTCAATCAGTTTCTAGTTTCTAGTTGTCGTTAAATTCTTCACCTTGTCATCTATTTTCTTGAACTTCATAATATTTACCGAAATATGTATGAACTTTAATGTTTAGGTCATCTATGATTCTGATTCTGTTTTGTTTTTTATTCTAATTCTCCTTTTCTTGGTAGTCTTGGTGGTTCTTCAGTGAATACCAGACTTGGGATATGACAAGTTGTAGAGAATCTGAATGACATTACAGTTGCCCTTTGGACAACCTGGGTTTGAACTGCACAGATCCACTTATACATGGATTTTTTTTCAATAAGTAATACAGTACTACATGAGCTGTGGTTGGTTGAATCCTCAGATTCAGAAGCACAGATAAGGGCCGACCATAAAGTTGTATGTGGATTTTTGACTGCACAGGGAGTCAGCGGCTCTAAATCCTACATTGTTCCAGGGTCAACTGTATTTTCTTGAGGATAGAATTTCCTATTCTTAGGTAGGGGAAGATCACCTCAGTCACCTGGACCAACTTCATACTCATTTTCCTTCTTTATAAGGTTCAATGTAGATGTTGCATCAACCTTCCTAACACACAGACACACAGACACACACAGACATATGTAGAGACTTCCAGTGTCCTAATTCGTATCATTAGTTTTCCATTGGGCCACAAATCTTTCATAGGTTCTGAACCCCAATTTTGTCTCTTCAGCATTATGAGCCAACTAAGTCTTTGCTTTGACTTCAGTTAGCTTTTGTTTGACTTCTTAGCATCTTGTCTTGTCTACCTATTATACATGGAAAATACTGCAAGGGAACACTGTTGCTGAATCCAGCTCTGTTCTCTGAATCTTTACTCTCTCTGTGATTTTGGTCCTTAAAATTCTAGCTGCCTTGTTATTTCTCAATTCCAACTCTGGTTTCCTTAGTCCTATGACATTGTCCTAAGATCTACTGGCTTTTCTACCTCTTAGGAGCCACATTTGGTTTCTCAGACTTTTGCTCTTCATCAGTAGTTCCTAAATGACTGGGCTAGAATCCCATGTGCAGAATATTGTTCTCACTTCAGTGAGTTTCTTCCTCTATTTTACTTTTCTAGGTCATGGCTACCTCAGTAGCTTTCTAACGCTCACAGTCAAATGTTGCTTATGATTTATCTGGCCTTTCTAGTATGTTTTCCTAAGGTAAACTGATATAGTTGGAAACAGAAGTTTGTACCCACCATTTAAAAAATTCTGTTTTGTCTTTCTATGAATTCTTTTTGTCCCATCTTCTGTCACTTTTTCCTACCCAAAATTCCCATTCTCACAGATAGATTATTTTAAGATTAAAAATTATTATTAAGCTAATACGTTAATTTTGAAAGGAATTAATTTTGCTTTGAACAAGAACACAGATTGGTGAATGGAATATGGAAGACTCCTTAAGACCTTTTTCATCTCTAAGAGTAGTATCCAACCATCGGTACCATCATAAGTTTGTCAACTATGGAAGAAAGCAGTCTTTATAAAATCAGCATTTTTTTTCTTATTTTTTTGGGTGTCACCAGGACTTGCCTTAGACCACAACTCCTGGCAACACCAAATATAAATGAACCCTGTTACCCATGGGCGTTTACTTGGCTCTGCCACCCTAAGATTGGCCTCCTGGCTCCTTAACCCCAGGGGACTCTAAGCCCTGGGCCACATTCTTGAACCCAAGCCCTGCTCCTCTGTCAGTGGGCAGAATAGTCCTGATACCCCCTGGACCAGGGACTGGGCACATGGGCCACATCTGCCACCACACGGGTCAGGGCGAGAGGGAAGAGGGACTTTGACATTCTCTTCTGGTTTCCCTCTGGGGCTTGGAGTCAGATCCAGGCAAAGACCCCTCCCTTCCGTGTGGAGCTCCTGGCCCCTCATTTGCAGCGCCCAAAACCTGCCTCTGGGGAACTCCTCATTTTGCTCCTTTCTTTGGCTGAGGGTGCTCAGGAAGGAAGCACTGCTGAGACCCAGAATCCCAGGCCAGAAGATGCCCAACAAAGTGGGCTAGGCCAGCCCCAGGACATGATACCGGAACTCCCTCCTAAACAAGACTGAACTCATCACACAGATGGGGAAACTGAGGTCGAAGAGGGCAACAGCTTACTGGCAGAGCCTGGAGCAGTCTCTAATGGACACATTCCATGTTACCACCAAAACATGGGAATTCTAGAGTGCAGCTCAGCCCGTGCTGACCCCCCCTCTTAGCCTGGCCACCAAGGTCTCACCTCCATAATCCCATCCCACGACACCCCCTTCCTGTGTCCCACACAACAGCCAGATTAGACCCCTTGCCCTCAGGCTGTCGTTCACAGGGCTCCTTCTCCCACCTCTGCCTGCCCAAGTTCAACCAGCCTCTTTAGAGTCCGGCTCAATGCCAGCTCCTTCGTGAGCCACCCAGAGCCCTCATGCTCCTCTAACCTTCCGAGGTGCTTTGCCTCCATCCTCACACCCGGCGCTCTGTTGTCCACGTGAGCTGTGGTTACGGTGTGTGAGCTTCCTGAAGCCGCAGACCACCTCCCCTCTGGGCCCCAGCACCTGGCGCAGTACCCAGCACTCAGTAGGTGCTCAGTAAAATCTCCTCCTCATCTGATGCCCTGCCATGTCCTACCGATAACTGACAATAATGCCTATTGTTTACCGAGCATATACCATAAGCCCGGCTCTGGTACTGTCTCCCATCCTCATGTGATGGACCCAGGTCACAGAGGTTGTGTGACTTTCCTGAGGTCACAGCTCTGGAACTGGAACCCCACTGGTTCTTGTGCCTAAATGAGTCTCCTTTCCTTGCCACTCACCTCTTCTAGGTCAGACCACCATCATTTCCTCACCCTGTCCTGTCACTAAAGACTTCCCATGACTCCTTGTGGCCCACTAGACAAAATCTAAACCCCTGAACATGGCATCTAAACTCTGTGACATCTGGCTTCTTCCCTCTTTGCAGCTTCTCCTCTAGTCTCTGAGCATCACCTCAGTTTCCAGCCTACTGTACCTTGATTTACTTATAGGCTCTGCACATGCTTTGCCCTCTGCCTAGAACACCCTTCCCCTACTTTTCCTCCTGTGAACTCCTACACATCTCTCAACATCCAAGATCAAGGGTTACCTTCCATTCTAGTCAGATGAGACAAGCAGCAAACGAACTGGACACAAAATTGAGAGTTCTACGAGGGAAGGACCTGTGTCATCATAGAATCCCCAATGCTTAACCCATAATCCGTGCTCAGTCAACATTTGTTGAATGAATAAATGAATACTCTATATATTCTTGTTGACTAAACAGAGAAATGGCAAAAGAATACAAGGCCACAGTATGCAGGGCTGGAGGTGGAAGGGAAGACACTGAGGCCAGGAAGGCCAAGGACGTGGTGGAGTACAGTGACAAGTACTTCAGGGGCTGCTCTGCAGCAGAGCCACGCTCTTGGCAGAGGGAGTGTTTGTGAGAGACAGAGGAAGGAAAGTGATCGTGTGAGGGAGGCTCTGAAAGTGTGTGTGTGCACGCACACGCGCATGTGAGAAGGCGGTGGGGATGTATGCGGGGGAGTGTGCGTGTGTGAGTGTGCTGCATTTGTGAATCAGTCTGTGAGAGCGGTGCTGAGGAAGTATGTGAAGGAGCACGTGTACGTGGCTTGTGGGTCTGTGGCGGAGAGCCCGTGCGTTCTATTTGTGCATGGGGGTCTGCGTGAGAAGGCGAGGGTGTGGGCCACGAAGGCTGTGCCGGAGGTTGTGCATGTCTGCGGGGCGAGGGGGTGGGGACAGTGATTGAGAAAGACAACAAGAAGGGGACACCTGAGGGGGGTGTGAGGGAGAAACCGTAAGTGTGCGGGCGTGGAGGGTGTCGTGAGCACGTGCAGGAGGAGACGGTGTGACCGTGAGTGTGCACGACGCGGAGGGTAAGGTAGGATGTCAGGGCGCTGCTGAGGGTGTGGCTGCATGGCCTCGGTCACGGGCCGGGAGCCAGAGGTGGGGACTGGCCCTGGGCCCAGGGTGGGGGGCTCTGACTGAGCAGAAGGTTCCTCAGAGTTCTCCCTGGAGCCACGGGTGCCAGATCACCACGTCCCCAGGTAGAGAGGTCGAGCAGGAGGCCCAGATGTGTGTGTGCGCCTCACATTTTGTCCACAGCAAAACCTCTGGGCATTTATTTGTCTTTGTCTGTGTCCGGGTGTGCACGCCTGTGCTTGTGTGCATGCTGCCGGCTGTGTGTCTGTGCCTGTCTTTGTCTCTGTATGTATCTGGGCCTTTGTCTCAGTGTGTATGGCGGTTGGTCTAGGCTTGCCCACAAGACTGTGTCTGGGGTTGTGTGTGTCTACGTGTATCTGTGCATGTCTGAGTAGGGCTGCGAGCATCCCCCTGGACCGCCTGTTTGTATCTCTGTCTGTGTGGCCTTAGTGTGAGTGGGAGAACGTTGTGCTTTGGAGACTGTGGATCTAGGTCTCGGTGTATCTTTAAGTGTGAGTGTGTGCTTGTGTATCTGCATGTGAGAGTCTGCCATGCGTTGTAGCATGGAAATGCTTATGTGTGTCTGTGGAAGGTGCGTTTGTGAGACCAAGGATCTCCGTGTGTCTCTGTGCCTGTGTGTATGTGTGTGTTGGGTGTGAGGCGTTTGTCACAGACTGGTGAGCAAGTTAATCTCAGACTCCGTGACACGTGGAATAAAATCACGCTCCCATAATGGAAGAGAACCAACTCTTCACCCTCTGCCCTGGGGGAGCCAGTGGGGGCCAGGGCCAGGCTTAGGCCCCTATGCAGGGCCCCCTGTGGCCTCAGCACCCTACCCCCACCTCTCCTCTGCCACACCAGGCTCATTCTGCCTCCAGAGTGCCCCGGTGCCCACTGCTGGCTGGGCTAGGCTCCAGGACAAGTGACGGAGTCTTAGAGGCCTGTCCTGGGCCCCCCAGCCCCACCCACTGCTGAGGAGGGCCCTGCCCCAGATGGGAGGGCGGGTGCAGGAAGGAATCTTTGGGCCCCTCCTCCTCGCGGAGGGGAGGGATGAGCTGCAGGCCCGACCTGGATCTTCCATCTCTCAGCAACAAGATTCCTGGTGAGCAGGCTGCGAGGCTTGGCAGGGCGCCTGCCGGAGAACCGCCCTCACCCGCCAGGACGCCTGGGTCCCCAGGGCCAGGCAGCAGCGGGTTCTCTGGGGAGCTAGGAGGGCCCCAGAACTTCAGGCTACAGCTGCCCGGGACTATGGGAAAGCCAGACCCTTCCAGGCTCCCACCCCCAACCACAGACGGCTCCTCAGCCCCCCAGGCAAACCGCCACCCTTCTTCTGGCCTCTCCCCAGCCTCGGCCTTTGCTTCACAAAGCAGACCAGCCACCCAGCACCACCCACTCCCTACCTGAGCCTCAGCGCACACCCAGCCTGAGTTCAAGACCTCACCTCTGGGTTTGAGGGCTCTCAAGGCCAGGACTGTGCTGCTTATCTCAGAATGGGGCTTCTGAGGACAGGGCCATGTGTCCCGCAGCTGTGAAATCCCTCTTGGTCTTAGCACTCCTTCCTGACTGAGCAGTCAGGCACCAGGAGAGGATTTCAAACCCAAGGCTGGGGAAACTGAGGCAGTGAAGCTCTCTGCCCTGCCTACCGTTATGAATCAGAGGCCAAATCCAGTAGTCTAGACACACAAGTTCTTAATTCTGTCCAGCGGCAGTGGCTGCAACTTGTTCTTCCCCATAGGGGGTGCAATTTCGGGGGCGGGAGGCATCAGTTGGAGGGAGAGGGGAATGGGCAGGTGGACCCCCCTCAACCCTCAGACTTGGATGAGCAGCCGGAGAGCAGGTTTGGTAAGAGATTAAGGTCGAGGAGAAGAGAACCCAGACGCTCCAAGATTTATGACCCTAATTCTTCTCCCTTAAATTCCCCTCCAAGCCCCCCAGCCCTAGCCTGGTCCCTCCAGGGTCATGCTGTGACCCCAGGCCAATGTCAAGGCCTTAACGCATCCATCAGTTGTTGCCAGGGAGTTTCCACCCCAATGGGTCCCAAAGGGAGGAGATCAACTGACACTACGGGCCCAGACTGACGGGGAAGGGGCATGGCCCTAAAGAGGTGGCCAACAGCCCCCTGCACCCTCCCAGGATGTAGGGGCTCACAACCTCCAGGAAAGAAGCTAGGCTGGTGGGTGGGTCCAGGAGGAGGTGACCTCCCAGCTCTGGCACCACTCCCAGCCCCGCCCTTCCAACAGGCCAGGAGACCTGGGATCCCACGGGGCCCTACAGCTTACAGGGTGTGTGGCCTTGGGCCCTTGCTGCTCCTCTCCAGGCCTCAGCCTCCCCACCACACAATGCAGGAAGTGGTCTGGATACCCCAGGCAACCCCCTTCAGCTCTGCTCCCTCAGTGCTAAGCCCTGCCCTCTCTCCAGTCCAGGGGTGTCACCTAGAATCTGGGCCAGATGGGGTGAGGCTTTGGCAGTTAACTGGAGGAGCCCCTGAAGCCACCCAAGTCAGAGCTGAAGAACGTATGGTGCTCACTCCTCCACCGCACATCCATTTTCCAGAAGAGTGAAACTGAGGCCCTGAGAGAAGGTCGGGGTCTGCGCCAAGACCTGAGTGTTACTGGTGGGATGGTTAAGACCACGGGCTCTGGGGACAGAAAGACTTAAGATTAAAATGTCAGCTGCAACAGAAACTTGTTATGTGAAGTCCCTTGCCTTCTCAGCCTCAGATTCCTCATCCATAAAATGGGCAATAGTGCCTCCCTCCTACGACTGCTGAGTTGAAATAAGAAAACGCATGTAAAGGGCTCGGCCAGTGTAGCAAACGCTTGGACAGTGGTAACTATCATGACTGTGGGTAATATTAACACAAAGCCAAGTGGCCGGGGGGAAGGGTAGGTGGGGTCCCGACCTGGCCAAATTCCTCAAAGCCCCCCAGCTGTCTCCCCTCTTCGTTAAAGGCCTCTAATTAGTGAGCCTGGGCACCTGCCCCCACACACACGTAATAAGCCTCATTAGTATCTTAGCCCCAAGCTCTGAGCCCAGAGTCTGTGCATGTGCACACGCGTGAGGGTGGGGGGCTGCGACAGGCCACCAGCCAGGAGACAGCATCCCCGCCAACCACACCCCCTGCCTGTCATCAGCAGGGCCCATCACCACCCAGCTTGTCACCTGCCTGCCTCACACCCGCACCACCTGTCACCCACCCAGCCCATCACCTGCACCACCTGTCAGTCACCCACCCAGCTCGTCACCCACCCAGCCCATCACCTGCACCACCTGTCACCCACCCAGCTCGTCACCCACCCAGCCCATCACCTGCACCACCTGTCACCCACCCAGCCTGTCACCGGAGCTGCCTGACAGGCCTCTGGGTGGGGGACAGGAGATGGGGAGGAGAAGACCACAGGGGTGTGGAGCTGGGGGCCCCAGAAACCCTGTTAGACCCGCACTTCAGCTCGGCATCCTGCAGCATCGCCATGGCAACGTCTCAGCCGCAACCACTTTCCCAAACATCCCCCCCGCCCCCCAGGCCATGCTCTTAGCTGAGCTGAGGCTGAGAAGAGCCTTGACTGACAGCAGAATGGGACAGGAAGGAGCTGCTCATCAGTTGGCTGGCCTTGGCCATCCCTGCCCTCTCTGGACTTGGTTACTCCATCTACAAAATGGAGGGGCTGGACCTAGGGAGGCCCCTGTACAGCGGGTCATCCCTTCCCAGCCTGGATTTGCTGAGCCAGTGGCCAGTTAACCTGTGAAGGCTGGTGGGGGCGGGGTACAAAAGGACAGGGGGTTCTGGGTTCTTCCACACTCCTTTGCCCTGGCCCAGCTCACACAGGCTGGGCCTCTGGCCCAAACTCACATAGCAAAAGAGGAGGAGCAGGCTGGAAGGCAGAGGGGCTCTGCCACAGGACTGCCAGCTGGAGATGATACCACAGTGGGTGACCCAAGGCTGAGTTGGCCCCCACCTCCAAGCTGCATTATTTATAAAACCCAGAGCTCCTAGCCGAGCAACAGCTGCGGTGCCGCCCCTCCAGGGGGCACAGGCAGCGGTGGAAGGGTGGTGCCTCCCCGGGGGAGCCCCCTGGGGTCCCGGGTTCCCTCCACAGCTGGCTGGGGCAGGGGCTGAGGTGGGAAAGGGGCGGCTGCGCCATCCTTCCCCTCCCAGCCCCCTCTCCTCTCCTCTCCTCCAGGCAGGCAGCGATAGGATTACTTCTGCATGACTGCTTGCTCCACAGGGTTCCAGAGACCCTCCTGCCTGCAGCAATCTTTAAAATTCCTGTAGCCCGGCCTCTCTCCCTTTCTCCCCACAGTGAATGCTCCAGCTTCTACCACAGTGTGCCCGCGGCCGCCACCACCACCAGCGAGCTGGCCGGGGCCCCAGGTCCCTGGAGCCACGGGCAAAGGTAGACCCATCCTCGGGGTGTCCCTCGGAACCCTCTGAGGCCCAGGCCCTGGCCCATCCCCTCCGGCCCCTGGTGCCCGTCCAGCCCCACAGGGCAAGGCTCAAGCTGGGGTCGGGCCTGCCAGCTGCGCCAAGGAGGACCGGCACATACGTGCAAACACACCTGGTCGGTCCTGGCGTGCCTGGCCACATCCTCTGCTGCCAAAACCTGGATGTCCCCACCTCTGCTCTAACCTCCCCCTCCCTAACCTCACTAATCCTTGCTACCCCTGGGGTGGGCAGACAGCTGGGCCAGGCCAGCGCCTGTGGCTCCGCAGGGCACAAGAAGCAGGCAAGAGATCGATCCACTGAATTTTTTAAGGCTCTAATGAGCCTGCCTCCCCAGACTTGGGGCCTGGGACACAGGCGATCTCTCAGGGACCCCTCCCTCAGCATTGCAGTTGCTTCCTCTTTCAGGTCTAGGGGGTCGGGGCACCTTTCTAGGAGCCTTTCCCCCAACAAGAGAAGAGGCACGAGGGGCCCCTGGGAAAGAGATGGGATGGGGGGCTGTGAGCAATACCCAGAGGCCCCCCCAGTCTCCCCAGCCCTAATGCAGGCAGAGCTCAGCCTCTAAATCACTCCCCTCATGCTGCCCTGTGAGGCGGATTCTGTGCATCTGTAATTAGGGGGTGGAACAGATGATGGAGATTCCGTTTAAAATCATGCATCTAGTAAAGTAACCTTCACTGTTGGAACTGACTCCCAGGGAGACCAAGCCCCAAGCCCGGATCTGGGGGTGGGGTGGGAGGGGAAGCATGTCAAGCCAGCACCTTCTCCATCTTTTTTCCTGAAGCTCCAGGCCCAATGTCCCCCTCAGGTGAGCCCAAGAAGAGGGAGATTTGGCAAGCACCTGAGAATGTGCAGGCTGGGGGTAAATCCCCCTGCCCAGACCCCCCCACCCCAACCCATACACGACAGAGTCAGGGCATGGCTGGGTACTCAGAGTTCTTGGCTGACACACCAGGATGACCAGGTGCCAAGAGCCCCCAAAGAGGCCCCAAACCCCCAAAGCCCAGGCCAGGGTGCCCAGAGCACAGGGTCTTGGGTGGGGCAGCTTTGAACCAGATGTACAGCCTCACTGTCCAGGAATGAAAGGCCTGGGGCAATGAGGGCATTGGAGATGCCTCCCCAGGCAGAGGAGGCTCTGGGAAGTGGGGGAGGACCAGGCAGCCGAGAATGAGAGAGAGCACGGAAGAGTGGGCCAGTGTGTCTGCAAGGCTGAGGCTATCTGGGGGGAGTTTGGGGGAGGGAGGCTGGGAAGGACAAGGTGGGGTGGGGGAGCGGTGATGGAGAGCGCTGAGGAGGGAGGCTCTGCTGGAACGTGTGATGGTGGGAGTGCGGCTGCAGGGTGAGGTGTGGGCGCAGGGCGGAGCTGCTCTGAGGGGTGACTGGGCTGGGGCCCTGTGTGTTTGTGTATGAGTGCGGGACTGGTGTTTGGAGAGGGGTGGGGGCTGTCCCTGGGCCCTTGGATGGCTGAGGAAAGTACTGGAGCTGGAGCTTGCTGGGGAACACACAGAGGACTGCTTGTTTGCGGAGATGCTGGGATCTGGGGGGGGTGTGTGTGTGCGTGTGCGGGCTGCTGAGGTACGAGAAGCTGAGGGGACATTACTGTTCAAAGATGCACCGTGTCTGTGTGTTTGAGGTAAATGGTGTGGCTACAGGGGTGTGCTCTGCGTGGGTGTTGAGGCGGTGTGTGTACGTGTATGTCGCGGGGAGAGTTTGGAAAGGTGTAGGGGGCTGTATTGGTGTGTCTGGGGACGTGATGAGCTGCAGCGGAGGGAAACGCTGGGGCCGTCGGGAGAGTCTGTGGGTGTCTGGTTAGGTGCTGGGACTCTGAGAACCTGAGTGTGTGGAAGGTATTAGGGCTACAGTAGGGTCCTGGGTGTATCTGGGGAGGTGCTGGGATTGGAGGAAGAGTTGATCTGTTTCAGGATGTGGTAGAAGCCTTGTGTGTGTGTTGGGGTGTCTGGGGGTATATTGGGGGTCATAAACATTTGGGTTTTGGTTAAGTACTAGGGCTGTAATATGTGTTTGGGTGGGTAGGCATGTGGTGGTTGTGTGTTTGGGGGCGTGCTGGGGCTGTGTGTTTAGGGGTGCTGGAGCTGTGAGTGGGGAAGTGGTTGTGTATTTAGGAGGTACAAGGGGCTGCAGTTGGGCCCCTGTGCCCAGACAGGTGATGGGGCTGTGGGGTGAGGGCGGGTGCCCCTCTGAGAAGGTGAAGGGCAGAGTCCTGGCCTTTGCTCAGGGGCCCACCTGAGGGCTGCCCGCTAGAGCCCCTCTGCCGGTGGTGCCCGCCCACCCCCAGACCCCACGTCCGGGTGTCGAGACAGGCAGTCCATCTGTCTCTTCCTGTGCCCAGGCCGAAGGAGCAGTGCCGCCTCCTCGCTCCCTGGGGGGGCAGCAGCAGATCCCAGCCCACCCATCTGCCTTCAGATGGTCGAGGCAGGAGCCTCCACAAAGCTGCCTGGAGGGCATCCCTGTGTTTGAAGAGGCACGGGCTGGGGGGTGGGGGGAACTGCACAGCAAACAGTCCTCGTGGAGGCTCCTTTGAAAACCACTGACGCCAGGAGAGACCAAGAGGGAGGACAGGGGCGGGTATGTCTGTCCTTGTACGTCGTGCGGGTCAGCGCCCAACTGTGTGCCTTGGAGCCCCTTCGCATGTGTTCATGCCGGTGGCCTCTGTTCAAGCAGCATCCTTGCCTTGGAAAACAGCCCTCCAACCCAGGCTACGAGCTCACAGCCTCACACAGGCAGCTACCCCCTCATCCATGCACCCCTGCCTACACTACACTCACACGCAAACATCCCCCACACCTTCACATCTGCAGAACACTGCACCCTGGTACACATGCCCTCAGCCCCAGAGTCCCAGTCCTTCACATGTGTACGCCCATGACACACACCCGCACACTGCAAAGCCAGGTACAGCCACATGCACCTGTCACATATACATGCCTCCACACAGACATACCCGACAAGTAGCTGTCACACCCACACCCACACACTCCACACACCTTGGGGAGTGGATCTCCCTGTCACCCATATCCCACCTCATATGCACTCAGTCTCTCTCATACACATTGTAACAGACACTCACCATCCCTTATACTGTACATACGTGCACATGTTTGTACACGTGCATACCCACTCTCACCAGCCCTCAGCTCTTTCACACCAGCCAGTTTCTCTGTGTCCAGGCCAGGCCCTGCAGGAAGGCTGCCACCGGCTGAAAGTGTCTCCTGCCTCCCTGCCCTGCCAGCTAGGTCAGAGTGGGGGGCATACCCCCCCACCATGGCTCCCTGGGAACCCTGATCTTCCCCTCCAGAGAGAAAGAGTCCTCTCTCTGCTCTGGGGTGTCTGCCACTGTTGTGTGAGAGTGTGACTGTGTATGTGTGTGTATCAACATGTTTTGAGAAGCCACGATGAGGCCTGTGTGTCACTGCCTGGATGGGTAAGAAAGCATAGGGACAGGTTCACCGGTTATGTTTGTGAGATTCAAGATGAGTGTGAGAGCAGAGACATGTATGCCACAAAATGTGTATTTGTGAGTGTGTGTGAGGCCAGGCCCCTGTGGACAGGCGTGAGTATGGGGGGGTGCACTTACACAAGGAGACACACGGTGAGTGTCAGTAGGGAGTGAGTGGGAAGTATTCTGGGATATTTTCTGAGACAAGGGGTATGTACATTTGTGAGTAGGGGTCAGGGCTAGGAGAGGCACCCTCTGCAACTCCCTCCCCCTACAAAGAGATCAGGGGAAAGGGGTCTCTAGGATCTGGGGGGGGGGAGAGAGAGAGAGAGAGAGAGAGAGAGAGGGGGGGGGGGGAGAGAGAGAGAGAGAGAGAGAGAGAGAGAGAGAGAGAGAGGGAGGGAGAGAGAGAGAGAGAGAGAGTGTGTGTGTGTGTGTGTGTGTGTGTGTGTGTGTGTGTGTGTGTGTGTGTGTGTGTGTGTGTGTGTGTGTGTGTCTTCCTCTCTCTCTTTCTCGCTGACCTCTTTAGCACCTAGAAACTGAGACGGGGGTGGAAGGAATGGAGACTTGGCTGGCCTGGGGGTTTGGGGAGGGAAGCAGGAGAAAACACCTTCCAGATTCTCTTCAAATCCTTGTTTATGGTTTGTAGCCTTCAGTCTCTCCTCTCTCTTTCTCTCGGTCTGGGTTTCCCCCTTTCTTTATCTCTTCCTGCCCCTCCCTCTCTCCCCCGTATCTCTCCTTCTCCCATCTCAGTTACCTTGTCTCCCCCCTTGGATCTCCCTGTCTCCAAGTCTCTGTCTCTGCCTGTTACTCTCTCCCCAGGCCCTTCCATTTTTCTGACTCCTGTCTCTGCCAGCACCTCTGTATGTCCGTCTCTCCCAGCCCTGGTCCATCTGTCTGTCTCTCTCCGTCTGCCTGTGCGTGGGTGTCTCTGTCCATCTGCTCTGCCACCCATCTGTCTGGTTGTCTGTGCTAGTCCTTCTAAGGGTGCCCACTCGCTCACCAAGACACCCTCCCCCAGGTCAGCAAAGGCCTCTCCTGGCTCAGGGGGTGGGGAGGGGGTGCAGAGCTGCAGCTTCTGGAAGCTTCAGTAGCAGCTGGCTGAGCTGGGAGTTCGGGGCCAGCCAGCTGCAGAAGTGGCCCCTCCCCTGGGCTCCCAAGCCAAGGACCCCAGAGCAGAGAGAGGAGAAAGCAGGGCCTCACTGCAGCTGAGTCTGTGTGTGCGCGCGTAGGGGGAGGCAGGGGGCCTCACTTTGCCTTCACTTCACCGTTCCCCCCAAAGCCAGGCCCTGTAGGAGAGGAAGCTTCAGTGCCCACCTCCCTCATCCCCTCACCAATGGAAGAGATGCTGGGGATCCAGGAGGGAAGGGCTGGGGGATGCCAGGCCTTGGACGAAGCCATAGCTTCCTGTCAGATGGGTGGGAGGGGGGCTCCTTCCCTCCTCCCTCCCAGGCAGTCCCTGGGGATCCCTCCAGTGCTGGTCCCAGCTCCGGACACGAGGGGCCCCATAGGCAGTTCTCACCAGCTCCCACAGGGACCATTCCTACCTCCCAGCTGCCCCAGAGCCTCTGAGCCACAGGGATAAGGCGGAGGGGGGTGGATCACAAGGGTGTCTCCTCCCTCCCCAAATGGAGGTTGGCTCTGGACATCTGGAGTTCGTGGCCCTGTCTACGCCCTGGCCATCCCGAGAGGCCCCAGGCAGTCCACCTACCATTGCCAGCCCGGCACCACACACACACACACACACACTGCACCCCAGCACTCGTGGCCCACCACCGCCACTCCCTGGCCCAGCAACTCTGAGGGCTCAAGAGGAGCCCTACCGCGGAGACCTGCACCCTACACTGACTGGTGGCAGCCTCCAGCAGGGCCCCCGGCACAAAGCCAGCAGCTGGAGGAAGTACCCCCCAACACTTCCCAGGAGGCTCTGTTCCTCCCTCTCTAAGAAGAGCTCACAGTCCAAATCCCACAATAGATGGGGAAACTGAGGAAGGGATGGGATGACACAGTCAGTCATTCTTCCTGAGACCCTGGGGTGGGATCATAAATGAGGAATAGGGAATGAAAAGGACGCCGCACGGGCAGAATCTGGCTCCTTCCTGACCTGCCACGGGCAAAGTCCATGTTGGCTGCACAGCCCTGCACAGCCCTACCACTGGGCCAGGGCCAGGGGCTGGCTCCCTCCCTCTAGAGCTCTCCTTGCCCCTGGCTGGGACCCCTCCCTCTCCTCACTTCTGAGCAGCCCTCCCTGCCCTCTCCCTCCCAGCTCTGGCTCTCTCATCCTCAGCTCTTGGAAGCCTGACTCACTGTTTCCCCTCCTCTCTCCCCTCCCTCCCTCTCTCCAGGCAGCGGCGCCTCCCCCTCCCCTGGGGGGGCTCTGGCCACAAGGGTGCCCGCCTGCTCCTCTCCCCAGGCTCTGGCCCCCTCCGCACCCAGGAGTCCCCCTGCAGCTGTTCCAGCTCTCTAACTACAGAGAGGTGGATGGAAAGAGCCTAGGTCCCAGGCAAGCAAAGGGAGGGGGCCCCTCTAGACTGGATTTCCTCCTGTCAAACAAGGTGGGGGGGATCCAACCGGATGACACCCCTGGTGTCTCTAACAGTCCTAATGTTCCCCGCTTTTAAAAGTCCGGTGCCTCCTGACAGAGCGCCCACAATCTGTGGGGTGCTGTACCTGCCTCAGGCTCCGCCCCCAGGTCCAAAGAAGAGGTCGGCTCTGTTCCCAGACATTTGGGGAGTGGGGAGACACCGCCCTGGGGCAGGAGCATTAGTCAAGTGACCCCTGGAATCCCCCTGTCTCCCCGTTCTCCCTCCTCCTGTGGGAGAGCTTCCTTCTCTCTCTCTCCCACCTGTCCTCCTCCCTTTTCCCAGAGACCTTTGCTTGTCTCTCCTTCAGATACTATCCTAGCAGCAATTGATCTTGGGTGAGAGGCTCAGTGCCCGCTCATTTTGGGCTGTGGGGTGGGGAGTGGCACATGCCTAGGCCTTCTTGGTCCCCTGGATGCCATCTCCAGGGGCTGTGATCCTGGCTCTTCTCCTTGACCGTTTTCTCTCTCACCCCCTCATCACTGGCTTCTGTCACCATCTTTTCCTCTTTCCACCTCATGTCGGGCTCTCTGGGTCTCTTTCCTCCCCACCTCCCCCAGCTCTCTCCCTGGGGGGCCCATCTGCTGACATTAGCAACAATGTTACCGTTGCTCCCCCCCTTCAGTTCCCAGCTCCACCCCATCCTGGCTTCCCCCTCCCCAGCTCTGTCCCAAGAGACCCAGGGGACCCAGAGGCAGAGCTGGACTCCATCCCATAATGGTGAGTCTGCTTGACCTCACTAATCACACCAGAAGTGCCTGGGCATCTGGTATGAAGGCATGGCACCCTGTGGTCTTGGGTGGCTGGCCTGAGGCACAGAGCTCTGTATTCCACAAACCAAAAAAAAAGAAGTTGACTTGGGGTGGGGCAGAGCAGAGAAGAGGGGAAGTGAGGGGGATCAGGTTTGCCTGGAGGAAGCCCCTGTCCAATGGGGAACAGAGGCGAGGAGGTAGTGGCTCGAGCCAGCACTCCAGGCTGATAGAGAACAAGCAATGTCCCTCTGGGGCTCTGCCGGTCCAGATCAGCCCCCCCTAAAAAAAAAGGTCTTCTGCCAGGGACAGTTTGCCCCGCAAGCCTCCAGCACAGCCACACCAAGCAGGTAAAGATCCCGTGTCTCTGTCTCTTAATCTCCTTTAGAATCCAAATCCATCCTCCCTACAGTACACCTCCACTTAGCTCAGCAGGGGGTTCCATAAGCCTCCCTGCCCCAATCTAACCAGGTGGAATGGGAGGGGACAAAGCCCCCCAGCTCCCAAGCCCCCTCACCAAAGGCCCCATCAAGGGCTGGGGAGCAATGCAAAACAATCCTGGAACCCACGCACCTTCAAACTGAGAAGCAACCCTGTCCATCCACAGCACCTGGGGGTGCTGGGGCTCCCTGCCCCCACGACCCTGTTCCAGACCCCCCAGCCCAGCAACCATAATAAACAGCAAGCTCTTTTCTTTATGACACCAAATTCCTCCAAGCCGAACAGCTCCTTCCATCACTACCTCAGCCATAGATCACATTAAAAACTCACGGAGGGCAACTTAAACACATCACATTTGTTTCTCTCTATATTATTTCAAAAGTAACGGCATTAAAAATGGATTTTACTACAGAAAATAAATATCAACACGTGGGCCGGGAGCCCAGGCAGGGGGAGAGAGCCCACCAGGAGAAGGTCCCTGAGGGCTTGGGCACAGCTTAGGCACTGACCAAGGAGGTGGCTGAGAGGACAGACTACACCTGGGGTGGGGTGGGGTTTGGGGGGAATGCCTGGGGAGGGGGCAATGCCCGCCCACCTGGGCACCTGCCCCAATGCCAGACCAAGAGGGACAAGAGTCACTGGTTTGAACTGGTCCCCCAAAGCTCATGCCCTCACTGATCTTTGCAACCTCTGGAGGGTAGGAGCTCTGGGGCAAGAAGTTCACTAGTCTCTAGGGGTTATTCCAACTATTGACACAGCAGAAGAAAAAAATGAATTCAACTTACTATCCAGTTTGATTTTCCATTACTATAAAAATATACATCTGCTCAAAGGAGGGAGATGGCAAGCTGCAGGCACATGCCACCTGGGGGGTCCCCCTGCAGCTCACCACCACAACCCAGCCTGCCCCTCCAGGCGGCAGGGGTGGGGGCTGTGTGTGGGTGGGGGACGGACCAACTGGTAATCTGTCACCTACAGCCCCAGCTCACACAGCTACACACACCGGGCCACACGGAACAGGAACAAGCCAACAATAGAAACACCCCAAATGCTCCTGGCAGGACTCTGCCCAGGCCCGGGCGCATGCCCCCGCCCCGCCGGCGGCAGCAGCAGCAGCAGCGGACGAAATGTGGCCACCCTGACCCGGAGGCAAGCTTGTCCTCACACCCTGAGCTCTGCACAGGGAACTGGGGCCAAGTCCCGCCTGACACCAACTGGTCCAGCGGGAAACGCCTGCCCAGCCAGACAGCCACAGGCCCCCCAAGGGTCCCTCCTTGTGCTCAGGGGCCAGGCTGGTGCAGCCTGGCCCTACCTCCCAGGGTGACGCCTGGGCCCAAATTCAGCTGGCCCTGCCAGTCAGGCACTGGTGCAGAACGGAGGGCACCAGGCTCAGCCCCACCCAGCCCCAGGGCCCCCAAGCTAGGAGGGAGGGGGGACTCCCCACCCCTCCACATCTGGCCCTGGCCCCCAGGGTCTTCGGTAGAGAATTCCCACCCCCGCTTCTCTCTCTCTCCCTCCTCCCTCTCAGTGCCCGCTGCCCGTCTCAGGGACGGCCCCAGCTCCCGCCTCCGGCCAGCAAGGCCCACATCCTTCCTCCCTCAGCTGGCCCCTTCGCCTGGCAGGAGGCTGGAGGGTCAGGCTGCTGGGGAACCCCTCCAGCTCCCATCAGTCTTCATCCCCAGCCCCCAAACTCTGGGTTGCTGTCCCTTTTCCTGTAGAACAGGAAACAAGGTTATTTCCTAGACTCAGAGCCAGCCCTCTGCCCCTCTGGCTCTGCCTGGGGACCAGGACCCAGCAGGGGAATGTGCCCTTAGCCAGAAAGCAGAGGGATTCTGCAATTCACCCCCAGCTACCGGCCCAGGGGGCTGACAGCTGTCACTCAGCACCCCACCCCCTGGGGAAGAGGGGGCCGATTCCATCAGAGCCTCAGAGGAAACGCATTGATAGGCGATTATTTAT
Source organism: Orcinus orca (assembly GCF_937001465.1). Lineage (NCBI taxonomy): Eukaryota > Metazoa > Chordata > Mammalia > Artiodactyla > Delphinidae > Orcinus > Orcinus orca. The sequence continues at coordinate 35,521,818 of NC_064575.1, read as the reverse complement.
TTATGCAAAAGTGAGCCGACTTTGTTCACCAGGTAACCGGGCACGCGGCCCAACCCCTACGGCCCTGGCCGCCCCCAAATCCCTCCTCCGCCCCACACCCGCTCCGGGTCATTAGGTCCCCGCCTCTCAACTCCCAGAGCACCAGCAGAACCTTGGGATTTGGGGGTTGAAGGGGAGGGGCTCCTCCCTCTGCAGTCTCCCCCTTTCCCAGGGCCGTTCCTAAAATCCAGCCTTGTTCTCCGGTCCCACGGTCCCCCCCCCCCACCCACCCCCGCCACACACTCAGCAAGCTGGAGAGCAAATTGCAGTTTTAAATCCAAAGACGGAGGGAGGGGGAAGGAGGAGGGGGCGCGCGGCAGCGCTGGGCGCGCACCTCGCCCCCGAGCCGGGGGAGCCGCGGGGCGGCCAGGAAACCCGGGCACCCCCCCCCTCCCCGCGCCCCCTTCTCGTCCACCTCCCCTCCCCCTTCCCGGCGCTGCCTGCCAGGCTTCGAGCCTAGCCCAGCCGAGCCGCGGGCCCCGGTGGAAACAAAGACCGATCGCACCGCGGGCACCGCAGCCACGGGGTCCGGCGGACTGAACCCGGGCGCGCGGAGGGGGCGCAGAGCTCCCCCGGTGCGCTGCACAAAAGAGCCCGGCCGGCCCGTCCCCAGCGGGGGTCTAGGGCTGGGGAGGAGGCGCCACTCACCGGAGTGCTGGGCTGCCGGCCCCGTTGGTCCGAGCCAGGCGAGGGGCTTTGGGGGGCGTCTGTCTTGCGGCCGCGGCAGCGATGCGGGCGCTCGGCAGCTTCGCCGCTCACCCTAAAATCGAGATCATATTTCCCTTTAAGTCCTAACACTATGATAATATAATCTCAGTTATGGTATAAAGCAGGTAACTGATTTGAGAAGGGTACTGAGTTTGAGGACATATTGACTGATTCATTCCACAAATACTTTACTAAGCGACTATGCTAAGGGCCTGGGATCCCATGAAACAAAATGCCAGCAGAAGTGAATCTCTTTAATGAAACAAAGTATGTGGAAGACAAATCATTAAATGCTTACTTACAGTAAAGCATGCAATGTATCCTGAAATAGGATATATAAATGACTATATGTCCAGGGCTTGCCCCAAGAGCAAGTCTTCTCTAAATGGATTATTTTCTTTTCTCTTTCTTTACCTTGTTTTCCCCACTTATACCTCTACTCTCTGCTTCAGTGAAAGATATTTCTCCTTTCCACTTCTAGCTGAAAAGAAAACAAGTCTCAGGTGTCAATTTACTATGTAACTGTGGGTCCCTCTCTGTATTACAAAACAAGACTCAGGAGACAGTGAGTCCTGATATGACCTCCAAAAGGGTCACAAGGGATCTCTGAAAATTTCAATAGTTTTAGTGTCTTTTCTACATCTTTTCCAATGATTCAGGTATGGAGGTTTCTATATCTTGGGCCTAGAATTCCTTCTACTGAGTGGCGAGTCGATGTGGTTTTAGTGCTTATATCCTATAAGTTCTTTTAATTAGTGTCTTATAGCCTCCCAAAGTGTTTATATATATATATATGACTGGCCACCATTTAAAATGAAAAAAATAATTTACATTGCTACTTATCCTCATTGAGTTGCCCATTTAAGAAGCAGAACTACACTGTCAGAGCATCCACTTTTGTAATACCTTAGCCATAGTATTTTAACATATATAGTAGTTCTCAATATTTACAGTGTATTGGAAGCACCATATTAGTCAGGGTACTCCAGAGAAACAGAACCAATAGGAGATATATAATAAATATAATGTAATATATGTAATTGCTTTAACATATGTAATTGATATTAAACATATTAAATATTAAATATATTGTATATTAAATATAAGCTGGAAACTAGGAAATCCAGGGGTGTAGTTTTCAGAACTGATGTAAGCCACAGTCAGAGGGCAGGGGATCAGATCAAACACTCAGGCAGAGAGAGCAAATTCTCCTTTCCTCTGACTTTTAATTCTTTTGGGGCCCTCAAGAGATTGGATGAGGCCCACCTACACTGGGGAGGGAAATCTGCTTTACTCCATCTACCAATTCAAATGCTAATCTCGTCTGGGAACAGACCCACCCAGAAATAATGTTTAGCAAAATATCTGTGTATCTCAGGATATAGTTGAGTTGACACTTAAAAATTAACCATTACATTCTGCAAACCTTAAAATATACCAATGCCTCAGTCCAACCCCCAGAAATTCATATTTAATTGGTATAAATTACAGGCTGGGCTTTAAGATTATCAAAAGCTCCCCAGGAGATTTTAATGAATCACCAAAAGTTAAGAACCATTAACATCATAGAACATTTCTTTCTTGATGAGAAATCAAAATGCTTCTCACTTTTAGCGTTGATGCCCTGGGAGAGATATTATCTACCTCTGTAAGGTGCCTTCAGAGTATCCCACTGTACCCCATGTAGTCAGTACTTTCAAACAGGCCACTGCAAACATGTGCCTCCAAGTCTGGTAAAAGTCAATCCAAATATTTTTCCCCAATATGGTAGTAGATGGGTGGAATTTCTTTTATGATCACCACGTTGTATGGTAGGCATAATTATTCCCATGTAGACGGTGAACTGAGATTCAGAGAAAAATAGGGGTGCATATTGCCACAAAGCTAGCAAATGTAAAAAATTAGGAAAAGGTCAAGTTTTCTGATCCGAGTTAAATAAGTAGTAGGTATCATTATTTTATTTATTCCACAGATACTACTGTCAGGGGTGAGTAGAATAAAAGCAAATGAATAAAAATGTAGTCAGCCTATGAACGGGAAGATTAGCTAGCATCCTTCACACAAAAGACCTGATACGTATTCGGCCACTAGAGAGGTTTAGTCAGCTGTATTTACAGTCCCATAAATGGAAAGAAGCATCATGACAAAAGGAAATTCTATGAATCCAGGAAAAAGCACATCAAATTAAATAAATAATTCACAGGCAGAGCAAAGATTACAGAGTTGGCTCTGATAACAAAGTATCTAAAATAAGTGGTGATGTGTTTCTCCAACCACACAGGCTGCCAGTCCAGGTGCAAAGGAAAATAAATAAAACTATTATAGATCTAGTAAGAGTTAAACAGACAATAAAAACCAACAATGGAGATGAATTTTAAGTTGGTGATTCTTTGAACAATCTTCAAAAGATTTCATTTGCTCTGTTGACGCAATGTCAAGTCCATTTTAGAAATAAAAGAACATTTTTTTGCTTGCTAGAGTTTAGACATAAATCCTCAAACTGTATTAAATCAAGGTGCTCTAGAATCAGAGCTAAAGATCACCAAGGATTATTAAAGAACTATAGTCACTCCCTCATTTTACAGGTGAGAAAACCAAGGTGGTAAATGACTGTGTGATGGCCTTAAAGTCCACATGATTCCCATCAGTGGCCAAAACAAGATTAGAATGCAGGTCGCCCATTTCCTCTTAATTATTCATCATTCTTTAGTCATTTTGAGCACAACTAGTACACTGCTGTTTGAAACCTGACCTTTCCAATGGCAGTCAAAATGCCATACTTTAATAGTGCTTCCATTGTCTTTGACTAGAATATTAAATAACTGGCAATCATGTTCTGAGCTTCTTTCCAGATGAATTATATGTTAAGCTCTATTTCAATATTGATTTGTAATATACTTTAAAGCATGTTGATCTTCCTCTCTTCTTACAGTTCTGAGCTACATGAATGCTAGAGTTCCTAAAATTTGTGATTTTCTGAATGGCCATCTCTACTATGTCCACCAACCCAACAACAGTCACTGCTTGTTGCTAGACAGAAAAAAAAAGTTAATAAATTTACAAGTGAAATCCTGTGTTCATTTTTTTTTAATGAAAAACAGAAACCTATTTCATTTAGAATCTAAACCCTAGAAGCATACACAGGGCTTAAAGAAATGTATGATTCTTCTATGGAATATTGGAGAATTCTTGTTTAATCAATGGAAGCACATCGTTAGTTTACTCAGGTCCCTAAAAAGGCGGAGGACCTCACTTAAAAGAAACAAGTGACTATCTTAGTTAATGTAAATAGAAATGCATTTCCAGCTTATTTATGGTTGTTCATTTCTATACCATACAGTGGTCTGTTTCTCAGGATATCAGTATAAAAGGCAAACTGATAGGTGAGAAGGGTAAGTGGTATAATAAAAAAGTTAAAAGCATGGGCTACATGACATGGACAAGTTACCGAGCCTTTCTAATCTTCCATATGCACATCTATAAAACAGGGAATAAAACATATTACAAAGAGATATGCTTCTCCTCCCACCATGCTTTGGCCTTCACATGTTTGGGAGGCATAGGAGATCCAGTGCCTTTCCCCTCCATCCTATTCTGGGAAGAGGAATTGTTAATGTTATTGGTCAGTAACCAGAACATCTATGGAGCAATGGGTAGAATTATTACATTTGAAAGGGACAAACGTGTCACATGGTTCTGTCCCAGTAGCTCAGCTTATGATTCACAGAATAAGGCATGTTAGCTTAAGCTTGTCCCATGACCTAGTCATCTGTGATTTGGGGGCAAGGGAGAGAGAGAAGGAAAGCCTCAATCAGAATTCCAAAATGAAGTAACAGCGGCTAGCTCACTAGTAATAAATAATACTTTGGTCTTTTCTGATTATCGTTTCTTGTGTATGGATCCCTTGGCAGGAAACTTAACCACCCACTTCAGAGGTCTGTTATGAAGTCTGATATGGTATAAAAAGTGCACAGTGCAGTGCCTCATATGCAATAAGCTGTCAAAGAATATTATCTAGATGACCTTGGATTTGCACTTAAATGTCTGTTATTAAATCAGTTTGCATGGGACTAGTATCCAGAGCCTCAGGATAAAGTAGATTCATGTGAGTTAATAAATGAAAAGCTCTCTGAAATTCTAGATGGCAGGTCATGCTAACTCAGGTAAGTGGAAGCTGGTGGCTGGGCGTTCCCTCAGGACACGTGTTTTGATGGAATGAGGACTCAGGGTGTAGAAACCAGCTTGGCAGTGGATGGTAAACCATTGCCCAGCACATGCTGCCTCCTGTTAAGCAGAAGGCTCTCATGCAAATTGCTTTCTGAATCGTTAGCTGTCGGCAAACCTCATCTCTCCTCCTGCAGCTGTTCTTTCTGATTTTGCCTGCAAACTTTTCATATTGGGCAGGCTCCCAAGCCAAACAAGTTGCCCCTCTGCAGGCTTTGTTCCTGGGGGCGAGAAGTGAACCTCACAGATAAGTCAAAGTAAGGATGCACCATGGACTAATACACACTGAAGGAACAGACTCCTGCAAGCTAAGGTGATGAATGCCTTTGAAAGTAATTTTCATGCGGCTTCCTATGAGAATGTCAGCCAGGCTCCAGAAGTTATATCCTGTAATTTTAAAATTATCTGCCTCTGTAGACTTCTAAAGCTTCTATCAGCTAAGAAGTATCTTTTTTAAAAAAGAAAATATTTTTATACAATTTTAAAGACTACTTTCCATTTATTACAAAATATTGGCTATATTCCCCCTGTTGTATAATACATCCTGGAGCCTACTTTACACCAAATAGTTTGTACTTCCCACTTCCCAATTCCAACTCTTAAATTGCCTTTCCCCCTCCCCCACTGGCAATTACTAGTTTGTTCTCTATATCTGTGAGTCTGCTTCTTTTATGTTATATTCACCAGTTTGTTTTATTTCTTAGATTCCACATATAAGCGCTATCATACAGTATTTATCTTTCTCTGTCTGACTTGTTTCTCTTAGAATAATGCCCTCCAAGTCCATCCATGTTGCTGCAAATGGCAAAATTAATTTCATTCTTTTTTATGGCTGAGTAGTATTTATATATATATATGTATGCAAATATATAAATTTAAGTTATATATTATATATATATATAAAATCTTCTTTATCCATTGATCTGTTGATGGACACTCAGGTTGTTTCCACGTCTTGGCAATCGTAAATAACGCCGCTATGATGCTACGAACATTGGGGTGCATGTATCTTTTTGAATTATAGTTTTGTCTGGATATATGCCCAGGAGTGGGATTGCTGGATCATATGGTAATTCTATTTTTAGCTTTTGAGGGACCTCCGTACTGTTTGCCACAGTGGCTGTACCAATTTATTACATTCCCACCAGAGGAATGTGTGGGAAATCTCTGTACCTTGTGCTCAATTTTACTGTGAACCTAAAACTTAATTAATTCCCAGCAGCATTAGCAAATAAGACCATGCATTTTTTTAAAAATCTTTTTTTAAGGCATCGTAAATATTTGCTGAATAAAATGAGAAACTCTATCTCAATTGGGTGGATTAAATCAGCAGAAACTAAGCTTCACCTGTGATTTTAGCAGCTGAACTGATTGAGAAATTCAAAGCAGAACAGGCACAAGTCCTCTCTGAACAAGGTAAGGTACAAGAAAAGGAAGGATGGATGTTGTAGGCAAATCATAACACTCTATCATGGCTAAATATAATATCAGGAATTAAATAACTTGAAATCATATAAAAATTTCCTTTACTCGTATGCCCCCTCCCGCATAAAGTGGAAGGTGAGCACAAATGTAAATCAAGCAGGCAGAGGCTCCCACTATCTTATATATGAAATCAAAATTTTAAAGTGTTTTCTTCAGAATCCCTTTTGCCTGGGTGCAGAAGAAAAAGTAGCTGATCAGTGCACCCAAAGGTAAAATGAAAAATAGTAAAAGGAAGTTCTACATTTTTGAATTTAAAATCTGAAATACATTTCTTTAACACTCTTCTTATTTATACCCATGTACCTTAAAAACCAAAATTAAAATTAAATTGTATTAGAGCAGAGGAGCAAAAATTTCCAGCCAATCCAAAGGTTAAGTGGTGCCTGATACACTGTTTGAATAAAGTTACGAATCCATATCCAGACTCAGCTAGAAAATTAAAGCGTGCTGTGATCACTCGGTACGAAGAGGGGTCATGGCAATTGATTTTATTTATACACACTTTCATACATAATAATTTATCAAATTTGTCCTATGCCACTTTCCATGCTTATTTAATCCTCATTTAATCTCTACCAAATGAATACTGTGAAACATGTTTAATCATTATTCCCATTTCCAAGATGTGGGAACTGAGGCAGGAAGTATGGTACATCAAAATTCAGAAAGTTTGTCACTCCAGATATATCCAGGTCTAGCTCTTTAACCTGTATAATAGTCTTTTTCTCTTTTCCTTGCCGTGTGAACCTTTCATCTTCTCCCACTGTCAAATTCAAGTGTTAACTCTAACCTCTCTTGACCTCCGCTATCCACTGAAGGATGTCTTCTGGCTTCCTAGAATAGCTTCACCATTCTTAGCAGAGTACTTGAGATCTAGCAGGTGCTTTGTTAAGTGAATACGTTAATAAACATAAAAGAGAACATTAAAATTGCCATTGAAGGGATGGAGAAACAGGCTCTGAAAGATTAAGTAACTTCCTTCATGTAAGGGGTCAAGCTGGAATTCAGATTCTGAAGCCCAAGTGATCATCCTCAGAATAATCTAAGTTATCTTCATTGGGATAGAATATGCTCAGTCTATATCCCTCACTAGACTCTAAGGAACAAGAAGGCAGTACTAGGTACCTAATGCACTTCATTTTGGGTAAATTTTTCATTTATGCAAAAATACTTGTGTAAAGATAGACTAAAGCCTTAAGCTCTCCCTGCTGGATTCCCTGCTCAACTGTGAGTACTCCTGTGATGAAAACTCGCCTAACGCACTGAATGACCTTGACCAAGCAGCTTTCCTTTACAGCCTCCATTTTCTTTTCTGTAAAATACTATTGACAGGACATGTTCCACCTGCCTCATAGAAATGCGTTTATAAAGCACTTTGGAAAGCATGAAGCTTTTTTTTTTTTTTTTTCGGTACGTGGGCCTCTCACTGCTGTGGCCTCTCCTGTTGCGGAGCACAGGCTCCGGATGCGCAGGCTCAGCAGCCATGGCTCACGGGCCCAGCCGCTCCACGGCATGTGGGATCTTCCCGGACCGGGGCACGACCCTGTGTCCCCTGCATCGGCAGGCGGACTCTCAACCACTGCACCACCAGGGAAGCCCAAGCATGAAGCTTTCTTCAAAAGCAAGCATTTTAAATGTCATTATTATAGGACTCCTTAAAAGGAGACTTTTTATGGTGAAAAGAAACCTTAGCTTATCAATTGTGCAACTCAACCACAGAAAATTTAAGGCGGAACATGCATGACACAATAATAATTCCAAATAAATCCTTCTAATGGTTAAGTAAAGAGAAGTCAAAATTCTTCTCTGGACTATTTTGATTTCATACAAAGGGCATCCCTTTAGAAGTTATGGAAGTTCAGATACAGAGCCTCAAACTCTAGATTGCAATGAGACATTTGTTTCTGAACTTCTGCTGCCAGTCTTGCTAACAGTTCACTTGCAATGTAATATATTACTGCATTTCATTTCTAGGCAAGAACATTATTTACTCACAGAAGAAATACTTTCCTGAGGAAAGACTGTCTTTGGAAACTTTCAAGGACATTTGAGAAATGCTTCAGCCCAAGCCACAAAATTATGAGCATGCTTTTGTGCCTCTCTGTTCCCAGGGCACCATTTTAAAAAATCTTTCATTTAAGTTTATTGCAAGCATCCATCTTCCCTTTCCAGAAAAAACAGCAATTAACACAACTTCATTGATTTCCAGTTTTCCTAGGTGTCACTTCGTAATGCATATATTGTATGCAGTTCACATCATCATTTTCATCGCTTTCAACATTTTCCATGTTGTCTCCCTACCTGAATTGTGACTTTTTGTATGGAAAGTTTTATTTATCACTTGCATCTTACTTTGAATAAATCTGAAATCAACATTCAGGATTATTTATTTTTATTTTCTTCAGTATGTTTCTAACTTAGCAAACTAGGGGTAAAAATGCCATGTAACAACAATATGTAATATTTACATAGAGCCCATGTAGTGAACATAGTCCTAAACTCTTACCAAATCCTCACCAGCCCCTATAAAGTAGGTACTATTAACCTTGTCATTTGATAGATGAGAAAACTGATGCATAAACTGGTTAAGTAACCTGTCTGAGGTCAGATAGCTAGTGATGACTTTCCCCATCACTGCCATTGTTTAGTTAATGCGTCCTTCCCATCTCAGTTCAAATAGCACTGACACAAAAAAGCCTTTCTTTGACCTCCTGAAAATACTGGGTCTCGTTGCTTTTACAGCATCATATGTTTATTATTCATTTCACATATTTGTGTGATTATCTAATTATATTTGAACGTATTTTTCCTAAGGGTAACTCTAGTCCAGCTGTGCTTTCCAAATTATGAAATCTGGGACTACGTGGGCTATGTCTGTTTTGCTTATTACTGTACTTTCAGTATTTGGTGCATGGTAAGTATTCAGGAAATGTGATGGATGGATGAATACAGGACTTTGTAAGAACAAATAAATAAATGACTGGATCAATAAATTTGGTTGATCATAACATAAACAACAGTGCCATGTTAAAAGTTTTCTCTGGGTCTATACACAAACTCTTCTCAGACAGGGTTCCTGTCTGCTGTCTACACCACCAGTTGGAACAGAAAAAAGCCAATCAAGGTCTGACTGTCATGTGTACAGGCTGAAGCTGATGCATTAGGTTGAGGGACAGGGTGATTTAGGAATAATTTTACTTCTGGCTGAACTATATATAGAACCAAGTCTTACGTAATTAAAAAAAACCCTACTTTTAATATGATTGTGTGAAGAATGAAATAGGAGCATCAAGTCCATTAATTGCAATATTTAATTATATTGTCCCATTTCCACATTCATTTCCATGAATTTGAATGCCATTAGGTCAAGCTAACCCAAGCATTTACACCACCATGATAAATAGTGAAATATCAATGGATACACAGAAAGAAAATTTCCCAAATTTAGCAGAGAACACATTAGCATGAACTTGTAAATTTAACATTCAAGTTCATTGGCGCGCAGAGAACCAAGTGACTTTTGTTAAAGTAGGAAACTTTATGACTATGTGAGGACATGAACATTGAGAAAGTGCTCCCTATTTTAAAACCAGGACATTAGAAATATTTTAATGAATTTATTTTTTGCATATCTGCCATCTAGGTGACAGTAAAACTCAATATTTATACATCAGATTTTTAAAACATTGTGCATATATACTGTATACTGCTACAGAATATAAGTTGCCCCCAAATCTCCAAGATACAATATGGGATCAAACAAACAAACAGAATGACAAGAAAAACCAACTGTAATATTTTGACACCTCTTAATTATTAAATAATTATGTTCAGAGAAATAAAAGTTAAAAAATTGTGCTCTGAAGAGTATTTAAAATATGAATGAACCTTCAAGATGGCAGAGGAGTAAGACGTGGAGATCACCTTCCTCTCCACAAATACATCAGAAATACATCTACATGTGGAACAACTACAGAACACCTACTAAACACTGGCAGAAGACCTCAGACTTCCCAAAAGGCAAAAAACTCCCCACGTACTTGGGTAGGGCAAAAGAAAAAAGAAAAAACAGAGACAAAAGAATAGGGATGGGACCTGCACCTCTGGGAGGGAGCTGTGAAGGAGGAAAAGTTTCCACACACTATGAAGCCCCTTCACTGGTAGAGACAGGGAGCAGTGGGTGGGGGGAAGCTTTGGAGACACGGAGGAGAGCACGGCAACAGGGGTGCAAAGGGCAAAGCGGAGAGCATCCCGCACAGATCAGTGCTGACCAGCACTCACCAGCCTCAGAGGCTTCTCTGCTTACCTGCCAGGGCAGGTGGGGGCTGGGAGCTGAGGCTCAGGCTTCAGAGGTGAGATCCCAGGGAGAGGACTGGGGTTGGCTGCGTGAACACAGCCTGAAGGGGGCTAGTGTGCCACAGCTAGCTGGGAGGGAGTCGAGGAAAATGTCTGGATCTGCCTAAGAGGCAAGACACCACTGTTTCGGGGTGCACAAGAAGAGGGGATTAATAAAGCACTGCCGAAACGAGCTCCAGAGATGGGCGCGAGCCGCGGCTATCAGCGCGGACCCCAGAAACAGGCATAAGATGCTAAGGCTGCTGCTGCAGCCACCAAGAATCCTGTGTGAAAGCACAAGCCACTGTCCACACTTCCCCTCCTGGGAGCCTTTGCAGCCCGCCATTGCCAGGGTCCCGAATTCCAGGGACAACTTCCGCGGGAGAACGCACGGCGCGCCTCAGGCTGGTGCAACATCACGCTGGCCTCTGCTGCAGCAGGCTCGCCCCGCACTCCGTACCCCACCCTTCCCCCGGCCTGAGTGAGCCAGAGCCCCCGAAGCAGCTGCTCCTTTAACCCTATACTGTCTGGGTGAAGAAAAGACACCCTCAGGTGACCTACACGCAGAGGAGGGGCCAAATCCAAAGCTGAGCCCCAGGAGTTGTGCAAACAAAGAAGAAAAAGGGAAATCTATCCCAGCAGTGGAATACCTGAATAGACAATGAATCATCCCAAAATTGAGGCGGTGGACTTTCTGTGATTTTGTCTGTATAGCTTTGCTTATACCATTTGTCCTATGGTTCTGTCTGTACGTCTTTTGTTTCTTTGCTTTTTAGTATAGTTTATAGGGCTTGTTATCATTGGTGGATTTCTTTTTTGGTTTGGTTGCTCTCTTCTTTCTTTCTTTTTTTAAATTACTTTTTAATTTTTAAAAAATTTTAATTTTTTTTATTTTAATAACTTTATTTTATTTTTTACTTTCTTTCTTTTTTTCTCCCTTTTGTTCTGAGCCGCGGGGCTGACAGGGTCTTGGCGCTCTGAGGGTGTCAGGCCTGTGCCTCTGAGGCAGGACAGCCAAGTTCAGGACATTGGTCCACGAGAGACCCCCCCAGCACCACGTAATATCAAAAGGCAAAAGCTCTCCCAGAGATCTCCATCTAAACGCTAACACCCAGCTCCACTCAACGACCAGCAAGCTACAGTGCTGGAAACCCTAGGCCAAACAACTAGCAAGAGAGGAACATAACCCCACCCATTAGCACACAGGCTGCCTAAAATCATAATAAGGTCACAGACACCCCAAAACACACCACAGGATGCGGTCCTGCCCACCAGAAAGACAAGATGCAGCCTCATCCACCAGAACACAGGCACCACTCCCATCTACCAGGAAGCCTACACAACCCACTGAACCTACCTTAGCCATTGGGGGCAGACACCAAAAACAGCAGGAATTACGAACCTGCAGCCTGCAAAAAGGAGACCCCAAACACAGTAAGTTAAGCAAAATGAGAAGACAGAGAAATACACAGCAGATGAAGGAACAAGGAAAAAACCCACCAGACCAAACAAATGAGGAGGAAATAGGCAGTTCACCTGAAAAAGAACTCAGAGTAATGCTAGTAAAGATGAGCCAAAAGCTTGGAAATAGAATGGAGAAAATACAATAAACGTTTAACAAGGACCTAGAAGAACTAAAGAGCAAACAAACAATGATGAAGAACACAATAAATGAAATTTAAAATTCTCTGTAAGGAATCAATAGCAGAATAACTGAGGCAGAAGAACAGAAAAGTGACCTGGAAGATAAAATAGTAGAAATACCTACTGCAGAGCAGAATAAAGAAAAAAGAATAAAAAGAATTGAGGACAGTCTCAGAGACCTCTGGGACAACATTAAACACACCAACATTCGAATTATAGGGGTCGCGGAAGAAGAAGAGAAAAAGAAAGGAACTGAGAAAATATTTGAGGAGAGTACAGTTGGAAACTTCCCTTATATGGGAAAGGTAATAGGCAATCAAGTCCAGGAAGCGCAGACAGTGCCATACAGGAAACATCCAAGGAGAAACATGCCAAGACACATATTAATGAAACTATCAAAAATTAAATACAAAGAAAAAATATTAAAAGCAGCAAGGGAAAACAACAAATAACATACAAGGGAATCCCCATAAGGTTAACAACTGACCTTTCAGCAGAAACTCTGCAAGCCAGAAGGGAGTAGCAAGACATATTCAAAGTGATGAAAGGCAAAAACCTACAACCAAGATAATTCTACCCAGCAAGGATCTCATTCAGATTCGACGGAGAAATTAAAACCTTTACAGACAAGCCAAGGCTAAGAGAATTCAGCAACACAAAACCAGCTTTATTACAAATGCTAAAGGAAATTCTCTAGATAGGAAACACAAGAGAAGGAAAAAAACCTCCAATAACAAACCCAAAAGAATTAAGAAAATGGGAATAGGAACATACATATCAATAACTACCTTAAATGTAAATGAATTAAATGCTCCAACCAAAGGACATAGACTGGCTGAATGGACACAAAAACAAGACCCCTATATATGCTGTCTACAAAGGAACCACTTCAGACACATACTGGGGACCCAGACAGACTGAAAGTGAGGGGATGGAAAAAGATATTCCATGCAAATGGATATCAAAAGAAAGCTGGAATAGCAATTCTCATATCAGACAAAATAGACTTTAAAATAAAGACTATTACAAGAGACAAAGAAGGACACTACATAAGGATCAAGGGATCAATCCAAGAAGAAGATAGGAGCACCTCAATACATAAGGCAAATGCTAACTGCCATAGAAGGGGAAATCAACAGTAACACAATCATAGGAGGGGACTTTAACACCCCACTTTCACCAAAGGACAGATCATCCAAAATGAAAATAAATAAGGAAACACAAGCTTTAAATGACACATTAAACAAGATGGACTTAATTGATATTTATAGAACATTCCATCATAAAGAACAGAATACACTTTCTTCTCAAGTGCTCATGGAACATTCTCCAGGACAGATCATATATTGACTTGTCACAAGTCAAGCCCTGGTAAATGTAAGAAAATTAAAATCGTACCAAGTACCTATTCTGACCATAATGCTACAAGACTAGATATCAATTACAGGAAAAATACTGTAAAAAATACAAAAACATGGAGGCTAAACAATATGTTACTAAATTACCAAGAGATCACTGAAGAAATCAAAAAATACCTAGAAACGAATGACAATGAAAACACGATGGCGCAAAACCTACGGGATGCTGCAAAAGCAGTTGTAAGAGGGCAGTTTGTAGCAATACAAGCCTACCTCAAGAAGGAAGAAACAACTCAAATAAACAATCTAACCTTACACTTAAAGCAAATAGGGAAAGAAGAACAAAAAAACCCGCAAAGTTAGCAGAAGGAAAGAAATCATAAAAATCAGATCAGAAATAAATGAAAAACAAATGAAGGAAACAAGAGCAAAAATCAATAAAACTAAAAGCTGGTTCTTTGAGAAGATAAACAAAATTGATAAACCATTAGCCAGACTCATCAAGAAAAAAAGGAAGAAGACTCAAATCAATAGAATTAGAAATGAAAAAGGAGAAGTAACAACAGACACTGCAGAAATACAATGGATCATGAGAGATCACTACAAGCAACTCTATGCCAATAAAATGGACAACCTGGAAGAAACACACAAATTGTTAGAAATGCACAACCTTCTGAGACTGAACCAGGACGAAACAGAAAATATAAAGACAGCAATCAGAAGCACTGAAATAGAGACCGTGATTAAAAATCTTCCAACAAACAAAAGCCCAGGACCAGATGGTTTCACAGGCGAGTTCTAGCAAACATTTAGAGAAGAGCTAACACCTATCCTTCTCAAACTCTTCCAAAATATAGCAGGGGGGAAACATTCCCAAACTCATTCTACGAGGCCACCATCACCCTGATACCAAAACCAGACAAAGATGTCACAAAGAAAGAAAACTACAGGCCAATATCACTGATGAACATAGATGCAAAAATCCTCAA